>NC_052626.1:23794324-24098803 GCF_016161935.1 Mauremys reevesii | reverse complement strand
AGTATGTGAGAAGTTGCAGCATTTGCTTCTTTGTTCCTTCTTTATGACGTGCTACCTGATTTTGCAGGGTCTTCCGATTTAACTAGAAGGCCTCTGGCAGGATTATTCCATTGGGTTTAAAATGCTGTGACAATGATGGCAGTAGATCAATAAGGCTTTGGCATTTCTTTTCCCCCTTATGTCTTCATTAGACACTTGAGTCGTACATGTTCTGTCAGGAAATCATATGCTAATCTTCATTCATGTGGACACTGCGACATTATGCTCTAGATCAAGGGTAGGCAACCTATGGCACGCGTGCCAAAGGCGGCACATGAGCTGATTTTCAGTGGCACTTACACTGCCCGGGTACTGGCCACGGGTCCAGGGGGGCTCTGCATTTTAATTTAATTTTAAATGAAGCTTCTTAAACATTTTAAAAACCTTATTTACTTTACATACAACAATAGTTTAATTATATATTATAGACTTACAGAAAGAGACCTTCTAAAAATGTTAAAATGTATTACTGGCACGCGAAACCTTAAATTAGAGTGAATAAATGAAGACTTGGCACACCACTTCTGAAAGGTTGCCGACTCCAGCTCTAGATTGGACAATCTAGTCTTAATAATTATTTAATATCAAGAAATTACACTGTTAATTCCCTTGTAGGCTGAGAACCATGCTTGAGCAGTATGTGACACTACAAGCAGCTGAGTAAACACTGGATAAAAATTAAGTTTTAAAAGTTATCTCAATAAGAACTCTCAGCAATTGACCTTTATTAAATGTAAAAGCCTTCTGTAGTGTGTTTACCTTTTTTGAGACTTTCTCCAGCCTTCACAGAGTGGCCAGTGATGAGGGCGTCAGGGTTTGAAAAGTAGACTGTTTCTTTAGTTCATAAGGAGTTGCAACAATCAGAAAGCATAGCAGTGATTTAGTGAATTCAAATGCAAGGTGAATGGATTTGTTTTTAAACAGTATTTTATTAATATATTTTAAAGCTGGCATTAGAAATCCCAATGTTGCACACAGAGGCCAACTTTGTGGGAGCTTAGCCAGTCTTCAGTCAGATCAGGGTTGGGCCAAAAGGAGGATAGAAGAGAGTGCTTCAATTTTCTTCCTTCATCACTCTGGGATCTCCAATCTTAATCCTGACTTTCAAGGTGAAATCCTGGCTTTCGTGAAGTCAATGGCAAAACTTCCATTATCTTCACTGGGGTCAGGATTTCCCCCTCAGTGTCTAGGAATCTCATATACTTTCATTGGCCCCTACCTTGAAGAAGCAAGGTGGTTTTCTGATGTCTTTGTTCCTCTTTCCTCCGATAACGTGGAGCTCTTCTTTTTTTTCCAAGTAGGATACTCAGAAACACCCACTTTTCACTTCACCTCTCCATTTTAATGTTTGTTTTTGAGGATAAGAAATACTTTGGCCAAATTCACCCTTCATTTACATCAGATGGTGTAACCAAGGGCAAAATTTGGCCAGGTATGTTTTTCTGTTACTACAATATACGTTTATTCCCATTTTAATAACTTATTTCCTTTTAAACCAGGGATTGGCAACCTTTGGCACGTGGCTCACCAGGGTAAGCTCGCTGGCGGGCCGGGCCAGTTTGTTTACCTGCCGTGTCTGCAGGTTTGGCTGATCGCGGCAGGTAAACAAACCGGCCTGGCCCACCAGGGGCCTTCCCTTGGCGGGCTGCGTGCCAAAGGTTGCTGATCCCTGTTTTAAACAAATGAGGCAATGCAAACAAAATCCAATGTTCTTACTGTGGAAAAAAATGGTCTTGCCCCAAATGAATTCAATGCAGCTTTTCTATAAGTCTCCAGTGTCATTTCTTTCTCTTGTGTCTTTTTCCTCTCACTCCAGCCTCTCTGCTCTCAAGCATGCTTCCCGGGTTCAGAGTTAGGATTGTTGGAATCCTCAGTGAAACGTCCTTGACAACAAGGTGCATGCTTTTCCTAAACAAATAGCGATTGTGGGGCCTGATCCTGCATTTCTTGCATACCCAAAATGCCCATAGAGGCTTAGTGTTCAGGGAACACAGACATCTATGGATTTCTCTCTCTCCCTGTTTGGGGTTTTTGTGTTCTTCCTGCCATGTTTATAAACCACAAGGTCTCTAAAGCCTCTCCAGATTGTTTTGGAAGAACATATGCTTTGCCTTTTGAAGTATTCTAGGAATGTTGCTCTGGTGTCTGTCTTACTCCAGTGTTCTGATTTGTTTTTTCCTTATCTACATACAGTACATGCAACTTTTGGCCTTTGTAACCTGAGCTTGAGGTATCTTCTGTTGTGTTGTGGTTTTTGTCATACCACTTATACTTTGGCAACATCCTACCCTTGTGCTATTTGAGCCACGTTTTAATCACGAGGCATGCAAGGAAACCCGTTTTAGTCACATTTTAAAGAAGTTTCCCATTTGGTTGAACCCCTGTCTCCTTTGCCTTAGAACTTTTCATGTTGCTTCGGAGATTGCGTTGCTCTGTTGCTAGGCAGCTGAGGTATCTTCAGTTACATGCTACAATTTGTGAAATCCTTAAGTTATCTCGTTGTTGTTTTCTTTCTTTTATTTTGAAATGTGACTTTTTGGCCTTCATCCCTCTTCATTCAGTTGCACTGATGTGATTTATTAGCATCTACCCCCTGAATTTCTGAGAGCCACATGTATTGTGATAGCAAAGAAATCAGGAGTAAAGGAGTTAAATTGGTCAGGATTAGTCTACAGTAGGTGATGATTTCTTGTAGATAAACTACTTAATGTGTTTTGGCTTCCGTGGAAGGGGTGGATTGTGGTTGTAATCTGTTGCAACATTGACAGTTCATGTGAATAAAAACCCTACATGATATTAAAGTATCACTGCAAGGTAAGAAAGTCAGTTTAGCTAGATTAATTAGGCCTATCCAATTGTAACATTAATACCATATTTCTGGTCTGTTTCCTCCTTATCCTCTACATGAATTTATTTTTGATGTAAAATATGAACCATAATTTAACCACTGAGTGTGTGGCATGTATAGAATTTGACTTATTTGGCTTGAATAATAAAGATATCAGCCTTGTATTCTTGGAGTATACTGCATTAATCGGACTCGCTGGAATGATCACATGGTGCTCTATGCCTTTCCCTGTTAGCTGCTGCTTTTAGCAGCTGGCTGAGCTGTAGGCTGCAGGCCAGTATCTGCATACCCTTTCTCTTCAGAATATTTCAAATATACTGCCTCTTAATTATGCATTTTGCTGCAGTTTGACAAACTAAATGGTTCTCCTGCATGTTAAGAAGATTATTTTAAATTTCAGAGAATTTGTCTAGTTGCTAGGCCATGTATGCATTTGAAGAATTCAGGTAGGCTCTCTCTTTTATATACATCAGTGTGCTTGGTTTTTGTTCTCACAAGGTTTTTGCTGTGTAATGTCAGACGGCTCTACAGTTAGTTCTCCAAAATGTAAATGTTTCTTGCGTTTTAAAATCTCTACTCTGTGTATTGGGAGAAGTGTGTAGAAGAATGAGCTGCAGGTAAACGATAGCTAACTGCATGACGGAGAGTAAAGCTGGATAATTGATTGTCTTGCACAAATTTTATAGTCATGTAGCCAGAAGCTGCAAGTACAGTATAGAGTTATAAAACAGAAAGTGTTCTGCTGAAAAGGGTCTTTGCTATTTTTGGTTCCTGAGACCTGACAGATGCATCTTCTCTAAAGAATACTGATTATGATAATTAAGGGAAAAAATATTGATGCTTAGATCATAGCTAGGATTAGATTTTTGTGCTGCAGCACAGTCTACATGCCTGTTTTTCATAATCCTGTAGCTGTAGAATTTCATATATTTCATATGGTTAGATTGGGGTTGGGTTGGGTTTTTGTTTGCAAACATTTGAACAGCTGTGCTTGTTAAACTACAAAATGAGCATCTTTTTATTTAATATTAGTGTTGCTCAATACTGGCTCGTCCTCCATCCTCCCTCCCAATATAACTCTCTCTCCCTATGCAGATTCAAGGTCTATTTAAACCATGACAGGTTTTTGAAGATAGCTGAAACAAAATGAATAGACGTTGTAACACAATGTTTTCACCTGCATTGAAATTGTACTCTACGATCTTCAGTGGGTCTTTCACTTTGTTTTAGGTTTATTCACTGTTTCTTGTAGGTCATATTATAATACTCGCCAGATAAAAATGGTGATAGTATCATGACATATTGGGGTAATCTCTTGGTATATTTTCTGTTCTATATGCCATTGCTATAATATAATATAATATGAAAAAAAATCCCTTTGATTTATTTAGATGTAGAAAAAGATTGTTTAAGTATGTAACTAGACATGAAGGAGATTGGCTTTGCATTCACAGTGCACATTCAGTACATGATTTTTTTTTCTATTAAACTTTTTTTACCATCAGACAAAATATTGATTATATTTTGTTAATCTGTGCTTTGCCAGATGACGTACGTGTGTGTGAGTACCCATCCTGATGCTGACAAGTAGTAGAAATGAGCAACTGGAAAAAATAATAATTAAAAAAACACCATATGTCTAGAATCCAACCATACATGATGAAGAAATACAGGCTAACAGTGACTAGAACTTCTACTGCTTATGAAATGCTGTAGGATACTGCCTCAGTGAAAAGATTTTACTGGCACACTTTGTGATGCTGTGTAACTGCAGTTGTCATAGGATTGTCGAGAGATGCTCACAAATTTTGATGTAGCCAATTGTTGGCAGTAAGTTAAATTGCAAACAGGCACACAGCCTACTATGTCATTATTTGATTTAGTAGTTCTTTATATTGCACCCAAGTGTTTAAAACATATTATTAATACTGCAATATTCCAACCAGATTTGTCACTAGAAAACAAATTAAGGTAATTTGAAAAGTGTACTTAAAAAGCTCTAGCTAATTTCCAGTGGAGGCTGCATTCATGTGAAGACAAGGAAGACATTTACATAGTTCTGCAGCAGAGAGGTTTTGATTCTGGTCTATACCCCTCATCAGGCTTGTGAATGTACTAGCCTTCCCTTCTTAGGCTTGCTTTGAAAATTACATTGAACTTTACATGCATGAACTACTAGTGCATTCTGAAATCCTTCAAGCTGGCAGGATTGTGGCATCTGAGTAGTAACATTTAGAATGACATTTATTTTCTCAGGCATTTCAGTGGTATTCTGTTGAAGGTGTATCTGGATGATTATCTTCTTTATGGGATTATTATTCGCTCTTATTTCTGTAGCTCTATTTACTTGTGATGGGACCACTGTGTATCTCTCTCAAACGAAAAAGGATTGGCCTAGTTCAGTATTTGGATGGAGGACCTATGCCCATAAGACATGGAGTTGATGATTCAGTAGGTGGTGCTGTTCCCTGAACTGAAGACTCAACATGGTGTTAAAGGCACTATGCTGTTGGAGGTGCCATCTTTTTGGATAAAATATAGAACTGAAGTCATGGCCACTTGTGCTCACTCAGGGCCTGACTTCCATTTACAAAGTAGGTGCTCACTTGCATGTACAAAAACATGCATCCAGTTTAAATCTCAGATTTGTCTGCATACAAGTCTAGATCGGTGTCTGTGTAGCCAAGTGGGAATGCAGCTTCCATTTGTGAATGCATATACAATTCAGCATATGCAAAATAGGGTTTCATTTGTGCATGTGCAAGTTTACACCTACTTTCTGACTAGATATGGGCCCTAAGGAACCCATAAAAAAATCTCTGAGAAAGAGGTGCACAGCCATGGTGGCTTGGACAAATTCCAGATACTGTAGAGTGATTATGTTCTGTCTACCCAAGTTCCCGCTGCAGTTTTAATTTGATATAGTGACCTTCACCTCCTGGTGAATGGTAGTGTAGTGCTGGGTACTCTTAAACAGCAGCTGGACTTCTCTGCAGAAGCATCTCACTTCAGGACTGGAAGAAGGAAGCAGCCGTGGTGTGTTGCTTATAAAATGTTTGTAAGGCACTTGATGATAAATATAACTAGTGTGGGTCATGAGCCAAGAGTTGAACCTCAGAGGAAACGAAGGAGCTAAAATCCATTGGGAATTTCATAATTCCATATTCTAGGCAAGGGCTGTTTTTTTTTCCTGACAGTGGGACAGGGCATTACCCCCAAGGCAAACTTTTATTTCTTTTTAACTGAGGGTTACAGAAACTTACATGGCCACGTCCTCAGTTTGTAAGGTCATTGGACCTTTGCCTCCTGACATCAGATGAAGATGTGGTCCCTTGTCTTTACTAATTCTTTTTATAGTCTTTCAATAGCCTAATGTGCATTTTATATGTAAAATGAAGTAAATTTTCTCACAAGCTGGATTTTCTCAACGTCTCACTGTGATAGGTTGTTGTGCATAATGTTAAGATTGCTGTGCTTTTGGCCAAGAATGTACTGTACTTTTGTTATGTCCAGTCAAGATCAGTCTTTGTAGCAACAGAAAGCTTTGTTAAACTGAGTGTAGATTTTCCTCTTGCTGCCTTAGGTATATTAGCCTGGGGTATTACTTAGGATGCACCTTTGCCATCACATCTCAGTATTTTTAATGCTGAACTTTCTATTCCCCTATGCACTCAGCAAAACTAGCAACAATACAAAAAACGGAAATTTTAGTCTCCTCAAAGTCAACCGTTTGTGAATACAGCAAATACAGTTGTTTTTCAAAAATTGATATGTATTTCAGTACAGAAATAGACTATTTATATTTTGTGTGCATATAGCACCTCTCATCTGAGGTTCTCAAAGTACTCAGGAACGTTAATAAAGCATAATAACTCTCTGAAGACAATATTATGATACCACTGCTATAGATGGGTAAACTGAGGCACAGAGCGATTAAGTGACTTGCTGAAGGCTACACAGGTGAGTTTTGTTGCAAAGTTGGAATAGAACCCAGGAGTCCTGATTCCTAGTCTTCTGCTTTAACCACTGCCAAATAAAAAATATAAATACCTCAAAGTAGAAAAGAATTCACCATTTTGAGTACTGTTTGACCAAAGCAAATTCCAGTGGCAAATAGTCCTAGATTTACTTGTTGGCTGCAGTTTTCCCCATGCTATTACCAGCATTTCAGGTACCTCCGGTTGGGCGTGCCAGTGGGATAAGTTTTTAATAAAGAATAAATAAAAGTTGTTTGTCTTCCATCCTACTCTATGAAGAGGGAAATGATATTGAAATTTGATGTGGAGGCAGATAGATACATCTTCAGAAGGGAATAGCAGAAAGATCTCCAGACCAGATAAAGCCAAGTGCTCTAGGTGGATGACGGCCTAACTTTCCAAAAATGAGTAGTTACTGTGGATGCATCAATTTTCGGGTGAGGCATCTTAAAGGGGCCTAATCTTCAGAAGTACTGAACAATCTGTTGAAAATTAGGCCCCTTTTTAAGGTCTCTTAAATTAGGCCCCAAATTCAGGAGTACTAAAATCCTTTAGTTACTTTTGAAGAGTTAGATCCTAACCACCTCCTTGCTAGAGAAAATGACAATATTAATGATCAAAGGAGAGGAAAGGAGAAGTTCAACGAACATTTCAGCCTTTGCAAGAATCTAGTTTTTGTGAGTGGCACTGGTATTAGAATTGTTAAGGAAAGCCAAAGTTACTTATTATTCTGAATCCAAGGGATTGTGACTTCACAGGTAAGATGAAGTGACTATTAAAAAAAATGTACAAAGTGGGGTAGTTTATTCTCTTCTGACAAGAAGAGAAGGAAGTTTAGGGAGTTAAGGAAGTAAAGCTGCTTAAGTTAAATGCTGTTAAAACAGAACAGGCAGGGGAGAATGTTTAAAACAGGGTGTTGAAGGTTTTGCAGATTCAGATGCTATTTTTGAGCAGCATTTGGCAGACAGTGTCTCAAACTGATGTAACCTGCAGCACTGAATTTACTGCAGTTGCAGCATCATGAACAAAACATTTGAGGGATACTTAACCAATAGCAATTAAGAATTTTTGTAAGCAGGAGTTTAAAACAGACATTTCAATGTCAGTAGACCAAATCCAGTTATAGTTGAGATGGTGAGTTCATTTTGAGGCCTTAGTGGCTTAAACCTTCCAACAGACCAACCAGTGCCCTTCTTTTTATTCCTTCTTTACAAATTACATTTATGCCAGTTTTTGCATTTAATGTCCAGGTTGAAGATTTTTAATTGGACCACCAGAGTCAGAAAATTCAGTTATAATTCCCACAGCTAATGCAACTGGGCCACATTATGCATCTCCTAAGGCAGTAGGAGAAAATGGCGCGTGGGCACAAACAGGCCAACTTATGGTTGCTGTGAGAACCATTCCACTGACACTCTTGCATCTTGTGAGATTAAAATCTCAATTTTAATGTTATGACTAATTTAAAGCCAAATTCTGTGGGCTCTCCTGAAGCAAAACTCCCATTGCAATCAGAAACTTGAGGCCAATTGCTAAGAGAAACAAGTTTGTTTACATTTATGGGAGATAATTCTGCCCACTTAATTACAGTGTCACCTGAAAGTGAGAACAGGCATTCGCATGGCACTGTCGCAAGATATTTATGTGCCAGATGCGCTAAAGAGTCATATGAAGTTTGCTTGAGTAAGGCCCACAAAATGTGGCTGTTCAGTGTTTTGTATTTGATTGTGTGAATGTTGAAATCACATTTAAAAATATGAAAAACCTTTCTTTTGGACAGCCAACAGTTATTCAATCATGCTGCTAATCTATAGCTGCTGAGAGAATGTTAATTCCTCATGGGAATGTTAAATTCCCTTCTTCAAATAGCTGATTATTATATCAATGAAAGTTTTCACCTATGTAATTTTCTCAAGAACTGATACCACAGTTGGTCCCATGTTTAATTGGCTTAGCAATCAGATGTCTGAAGAAAAGGAGTTTGTGTTTTTTCTAAGGAGACGTAACATGAGAGAACATCCCTGGAGCACATATAACTCTGAATATACTTGCTGGAGATTAAGATATACATGGGAACAATATGTTCCTGCTATGTTGTAGTAATTCTTTTTAACTTTATCCCAATGATAAAGGTACCAGGGAGTACACCTGGGTAGGGATTTTTTACTAGGGAGTAAAAAATTCCTGTGAATGAGAGGCACTGAACTTTATCCTAGAGATCCAAATATTAGTAAATATGTCCAGTATACTGTTTGTGCAATATCTAATGCAGTGGGACCCCAATCCTGACTGAGACATCGAAGAGCTTCTAGAATATTCGTAACTGTAATGGATAGAGAGTCCAGGGGGCAGGAGGATTGCTACAGGTTCTACTAGTCTTCCAGCTAGAGCAGTCCTGAATTTTATGTCCTCATGGTCTCCACCTGGTCCTTGGAAAATATTTATCTAATGTCCCTATTGTAATTGCCATGAACAAAATTTGACAGTCTGTGTATAGGCAAGATTCAGGTGCTTGAGTCTTGCAAGACTAATATGTATTATCAGAGATGTATGGAAATGTATGCCTGGCTTTTCAATAAAAACAAGACTCTGAATCCTAATATCTTTCTTGAAGCAACTTAAGCTACACAATGCAGTGATTTATTTTTTTTTTAAATAAAACCATCTGTATCCAGTAGGGAAGGATGAGCCAGCCTTAGACTGATCTGCCTTTGCACATCCTCGAATCAAAATTCAATAAAGGTTTGAAAAAGTTTTATTAAGGTACTTCCCTACACAGAACCACTACCCATTGCTTGTCACTTGTAGTGTTGACTTCATTTGGACAGAGTGCTGGTTTTTCACAGCACAGTGACCTCTTCAAGCGGTAGTCAATTTCTCTCCCTCCACCCCCGATTCCAGCCATTCATCTTCAATGGAGGCCAGTTACCCATTCGCCTGTTTCAGTAGAGTGTGACCAAGTACACCTGTTGCAGGATCTGCTGTTTCCCCTACCTGTAAAACATATATATTGTACTTTGTAGCTTCCCTACAACTTTCTCCCTAATGGCCTGATTGAAAATATTTCTACTCACTTCAGTGAGTATTGGATTGGGTTCCATATGCCTCATCTTGTTCTCAGTAAAGTCAATGTTCGACTCCTGTTGACTTCAGTGGGAGCAGGAACAAGAATATGGAGCCCAATCCAAGCCAGAGCATGGGAAATCCAGGCTTTCCTCCCTTCTCATAACAAGAGTGATTGTGTTTTGCATTTGCCTGGCCAAAAACTGTGAATAGGGACCTCACAATTTGGCACGATGAGAGACTGAATTTGAAAGACACATTCCCCACTAGAAAAACCATGCCCCATGAGCACTGCATTAATGGACTAGGAGAGGGGAGAAAAACATGGTAGTTATGGACAAAAAGGAATAGCAATAATAATATTTTGTGTATTGTTATAGCACCTTCCATATGAAGGCCTCAGCGTGCTTTACAAACATTAATAAATTAAGCCTCGCAATATGCCTGTGAGACTGGTGTTATCTTTGTGGGAACACAGAGGTTCAGGGAGGGACTTAACCCAAGTGTGTCTGTCTCGCTCACACGCGCGCGTGCCTCTGGCAGAACCCAGAATAGAATCCAGATCACCTGCCTCTCATCCCTCTCCTTTAAACACGAGATGTTACTAAACTGTGTGCTCTAACAAATCCCAGCACAGGGAGGCAGTGTGGTCTAGTTATTATAGCAGATGGGACTGGGAATTAGGGTTCTTGGGTTCTATTCCCAAAGCTACCACTCACTCCCTGTGTGACCTTGACCTCTCACACCTGAGTTCTCCCAGCTCTCAGAAGGGTCTAATAATCCTGTTTTTACAGGGTTATTGAGATGCTTAATTAATGTTTGTAAAGAGCTTTGAGAGACACAGAAACAAGATACTTTGGAGAGTAAGTGGATTGTTATTTCATTAAAATATTCCATTTCATGAAGCGAGGTGAGGAGCTGGCAGGAGCAGTGGAAAATCACAGTTAAAACCAAACAAAAAAGAAACTGGTGACCCTCCTGATTTTAACACTTTGTGCTGGCCATTGAGAAGACAGTCAGTGATTATGGGGTTACTGTCTCTTTGAAAGGACATGTATGACTACAGACTGGTGAAGATCTGAACAGCTAAACAGCAGCTGAAGGATTTCAGCCACAGCAGGCTTAGAGAGTGGGATTCTGTGGCCTGCATTGTGCAGGTCGTCAGACTAGATGATCATAATGGTCCCTTCTGACCTTAAAGTCTATGAGTCTGAGTTCAAGCTTATTAGAGCTAAACTCTGGACCAAACTGCATTCTCGTGTAACAGGGCATGTCTCCTACTGAAGTCAAGGGGAGTTGTCTGCTAGCAGTAGGGCTGAATTTGGCTCTATTCTTCACACAATGGGGGTAGCACTGGTAGAAGAGCAAAATGTGACCCTGTGGATATTGCAAAGTTGTCAGGTAAATATCCAGGTATAAATAGCACCCATACCAGGTGATATATACAGCCGTTCAAAACACAGACACATTTGCCATCCTCATTGTACTTGCTGGAGAGGAGTTAAGGCTGGGCAGTAAAAAGGAAGAATTCCCAGGATGAAGGGGCTGTAAAAATACCCCCATTTCTTTCAGGTCTAGGCAACAATGAGAGCAAAGAAATCCTCTTTGAGAGAAGAGGAGGAAGGAACATGGAGAACAACTTTTCCAAAGTGCCTTGACTCCGGATTGAGTGTGTTTCTCAGACTGCTGTGCTGAGTAGTGTTAACCTTTAAAGGGGGAACCCAGGATGTCAGGAAGATGGCAGCCTAATGGGGGCGATCACTAGAACTGACCAGAGGACAATGATTCTCTTTTGAATCCTCTTGAATGTTTTCACAAAAATGGGATTGTGTGTCCATTTTCAGATCCAAACCTGAGCTTTTCGACCGGTGGGGTTGGGGAGTAGCTTGGTGGGTCAGGCACTGGCCTGTGGGAGACCAAAGTTCAGTCCTTGCTCTGCCTGATTCCAAGCAGAGTTTTTCATCCCAGATCACTCTGAATCAGACAACAAGGATGTGAACCAGGGTCTCCCATGTCCATGCCCTATCCAACAGGCGCTAGGCTGTGAGAAAGTCCTGCTCTCTTAGTTGAAACTGATCCGTCACCATGAAACCTGCCAGCTTTTAGAAAACAGAATATTACAACTAACTTTAATTTAGATAGGAATGTTCTAACTAGCTCTAGCAATTGCTCCCTGGCTGCTGTTTGGCTGGAGACTGTTTACTGCCCTGCTAATTCAGCCTTGTAAAGAGTATCAATTAACATAGAGTTCAGGTTCCTATTTGGCCTTCATTACTTGAATCCCAGATAACATGGTAAGAGGTTTTTTTGTTTTTTTTTTTTTAACGGGCGGGGGGAATCTAAGGTCCAGAAGTCCACCTAACACTTCAGTTTAGGTGCCTCAGTGGGTGTGGCCAGATTTTCAAAAGTGCCCTGCACCCAGATAGTTCTCAGTAGTAGCTGCTGGATGCTGGGGACTCTAGAAAACTAGTTATCATATTTAGTGCCTGATTTGGAGTTGAATAGTTGAGTTCATTGGAAAATGTGGCCCAGTTTTGGGTGCTGAACTCTTTATTTATTTTATTTATTTTATTTTTAATTGGGCTCTAAACGTGTGTCTAAAAGGACGAGGTTAGATAAAACCTTAGATTGCAGAAAACAGAAAAAATTTAGAAAGCCCCTAAAATTGTAGAATCTGGCACTTTCTTGTATCTGTGATTATCTAATCTTCTTTATTTGTAAATAACCTGTAACCTGACAGATTAGAAAAAGTGTTCTCTCATACGTGCACACTTAATTCGGCATGCAGACCTTACAGCTCCCTGCAGATGATTTTTCACACAAATTGAGAAAAATGTTTGGGGGTTTGGGATTTGTTTGGTTTTTTTAGTTTAAAGATATGCTTGTTGATATTTCTTGTCTTCAGTGATAACATGGTGGTGGTAGTGAATGGTGGATAAAAGCATTTTCTGATAAAACAAGGCAGGGCTAATGTCAAGAAGGTCCAGTTTAACCTATAGAAAAATTAGCTTCAGGTGAATGAAATGTACCTTGTGTGTGACCTTGTCACCATGAAAAGCTTCAGGCAATAGCATCTATGCCTAAGTTTGTGTGTAAACAACAGTTACAGCACTTCTTGGGAATAAATAAATGCATGTCCCAGTTATGCCAAGTGATTGCAGCATCAATACATGTGCTTTGAAAACAAAGCATACAGCCCAACCATAATCCTACACTGGAGCAAGGGAAACAAACCCTCCAAGCCAAATGAGTGCTGAAACCTTATATGATGTAAAAATGCAGTATAGCACCATTGGACACATCCCCATATGGAGGGGGAGCAGTCTGATTGCAAGGGGCAATCAGATTGCAAGAAGGACAGTGTATAATATATACCCAGTGCCACAGGGAGGAAAAAACCTATTCTCAGACTGGAAAAGGATGTGTCAAAACATAAAGATGAAACATCAAAGATTTTTCTTGCATGTTGTATATATTGCTGCCACTAGCACTGGGTAATACATTTACTGAACCAGATTCTTGGCTGTTGTAAATCAGAGTAGCTCCACTGAAGTCACTTTATCTATTCCAATTTTCATCAGCTAAGGATCTGACCTATTGCACCTAACTCTTAATACACTCAGACACCAAGCGCTCATAATCCCAATTTACACATTTGTTTAATAATCTGTTTATGAGGAATAGTGTAAAAAGGAGCAAAAGAAAAACTCAAATGAAAAAATAGGGCAAAAGGTGGTGCAGAGAGCTAGGAGAGTGCAACACGCGTACAGAGAGCCTGCATGTGGGTGGAGATGCGGGGGGTGGGGGAAGAGAGAAGATGATGGGGAGGAGGAATTCAACCAACAAATACTGTGGGCCAGATTCTTGGTTGGTGTAAATTGATATAGCTCCATTTCAGTCCTTCAGTGGCGCTATGATATCTTACACCCAGGGCTGGCTCCAGGCACCAGCGAAGGAAGCAGGTGCCTAGGGCAGCCAATAGAACGGGGTGGCAGTCCGTCCGTTGTTGGGGTGGCACGTCCGGATCGGCGGCGGTAGCATTTCGGTGGCAACTCAATCGGTCCGCACTCTTCGGCGGTGGGTCCTACAATCCCTGTATTCCAACTTGGCAGCAGGTCAATCTCCCCCACCCCGCTTGGGGTGGCAAAAAAGCTGGAGACGGCCCTGTTTACACCAACTGACAGTCTGGCCCAGTTTATATTCTAGATTATGCTGTACTGAAGGGGAAAGAACTGAAACTTGGGGCCTGATTCAGAGTGAGACTAAGCACCCACTGAAGTTAGTGGTTGCAATTGCACTTTACGATGTGGGTGGAGAGGTTCCTTCTTTAGCCAGCTGAAGACAAAATGGAGGGGTCTCCATGGGTTTAAAATAGACTTTCTCTCGTGGATGGAGACCTCACTCCTATGCAAAGTCCAGCTCCAAGATGGCATTCTGGAGTCACCTGGACAAGTCACATGTCCATCCATGACTCAGTCTTTGCAGGCAGAAGCCATTGTCCACATGGTATCTTGTATGTCTCCAGGAAGACTTCTCATGTGGATTGGAGCATTCCAAGATGCATTGTTCTCCTAGTGCTTCCTGATCGGGTACTTAACCTTGCAAATTGCTTCCTAAAGAAGCTGACCAAATGCCTCACAAAGCTTACTTAGAAATTAAGTAGGTATACAACCAATATTCTTAACCTCAAGTACAAAATTATATATGTGTACAAATAGAATGAATAGATATAGTAGACCATAACCTTTACAGAGAGATGTTACATGGCACAGGCAGCGCAAAACATATTCCAGTTATGTCATATTCCCATAAAGCGTTATGGGAGGTACCATCACAGGCATGACATCCCTTCTTCCTTGAGGAAAAAAGATCCCTACAGCATAAACATGCCTCGGGATTTCAGGTAAGCATGCTCAAGTCCCAAGTACTGCATGCTCAACCTGGTGGAAAAAAGCTGTTAAGAAAAGCTGACAAAGAGGCAAAATCCCTCCATTGCTGTGCTGCAGTACAGAAGGTCACACGCATACTGCAGCTAGGCACTCTTGCTTGCTAGCTAGCTGCTGCTGATGATGATGAGCAGGAAAGCTGTACTCCAGAGCTCTCTGTATCCAGCAGATTAACCAGAGATTTCCTCAGATGCATGATAAGCTCAGCTACAGAAGCATTGAAGTAAAAAAAGACAGAAACTCTACTAAGACTGCTTGGTGAAACCATTACTAGACCACAAACCAGTCAATAAAGCAAAGACTAGATGTGGCTAGATTTGGAAAATATCTGTGGGAAGAGGTGCTGCTTGTCTTCTCAGGTCCTACATCTGTGTTAGAGCAAACTCAGAAAGGCAGCAGTAAAGATGGAAGGCCAGAGCCTTCGCTGCTGGGAATAGATGGACCTGTGCCTTTGCTGGAGCTACCACCATTACATGTGCAGAAGTTCTGGCCCAGAATCATTATCATTTATTCTAGACCAGAGAAACCTTGGTTAACACAACATCTGTTTTAGGTATGGTCGCATTCCAAAGTTCTAGTCAGATTGTGTTTAGTCTACAGCCTCGAGAGACACCTTTCCCTTGACAGTGGGGTAAATAGAAGAGTGACACTTGGAGCAGGAGGCTGAGAATTTGTCTTGGATGCCAAGATTTATTTGCAAACATTACCAGACCTAATGTTGGAGTGACCACACACTAACAGTGACCCGTGTCCTTCAAAACGCAAGCACTCAAGCTAGATAGCAATTGGTTCAGTTGTCCTTGCTTACTCAAAAGTGTATTGCAGTGGATCTGGATTAGTAGAATACTTGCATGTCTCAGTGAGGGGTACAAGTCTTTATCACGGTGTGTGAGGGTGTCCATAAAAATAAAGGATTGTGAAATGATCCTGGCAGCTGGGGAGCAGAGTAGAATTTACATGTCACACTATGTATGGAATTGGACTGGCTAATCAAAACCAGCCATTGTAGCTTTCAGTGGAATATTTTTGTATAATGGCAAGTAGCCTCGGCTCTGTTTGCATAGCTGTGTGTGGTCAAGTAAGCACTCTGTGGCAATGACTCAGCATATTTCATTCACCTAAAGATTTCACTCACTCTTTCTTTACTGCGATTCCATTTGCCCCCCTGTCTTCATAGCAACAGCTGCACTTTTACCCTCGGGCTGAGAGAACACTGCCTCCTCTGAAGCTGCAATACCAGATGCTAGAGGCTCTGCAAGCGTAATACACTTTGTTCCTTCTCTCTAAGTGACTATGGGATACACGGCCCGATCCTATGCAGTGTGGAGCGCCTGTGTGAGATGCTGAGCACCTGGAACGCTGAGTGAGAGTCCATGGGAGTTGAGAGAACCCAGCGCCTCATGGGAGATGCTCAGTACCTTGCAGTATCAGGCCCACAGTTTTTTCAGTGCACTGACACAGAATATTTAAAATAAACGATACAAAGTGTTGATGCGTCAGTTATTGTGTCATTGGGGGTTACATACAGATTGTGGGGGGATGTTAACGTTTTGGTGATAGGCAGCACATACATATACATAGTCTGTCATGTCCCCAATGCGGGGTATACGGTGGGTCAGTTCAAGGTACAGTAAGTAAACGGTGAGGGTACATCACTCATACAAACAGGTTACAGATAGTCATGGGCACGAGTAAGCAGGCTGAGTAATGGGGTTGGGACGACCCTAGTACACAGTAATAGCATTTACCTAGAGCTTTTCATTCAGAGCCCTCAAAGCAGTTTACAAAGGAGGGGAAGGTATCATTATCCATATTTCAAAGATGGAGAAATGGAGACAGAGAGCTTGACTTAAGTCACTGCCAGTGCTAGGAAGAGAACTGAGGTGTGAAATCCTGGCTCCTCTGAAGTCCGTGGCAAAACTCCCATTGACTTTAATGATGGCCAGAATTTCAACCCAAGTCCCCTAGCCCAGTGGTTCTCAACCAGGGGTATGTGGGAGTATGCAGAAGTCTTCCAGAGGCCGGGGGTACATCAGCTCATCTAGATATTTGCCTAGTTTTACAACAGGCTACACAAAAAGCTTTAGTGAAGTCAGTACAAACTAAAATTTCATAGAGACAGTGACTTGTTTATACTGCTCTCTATATTACACACTGAAATGTAAGTACAATATTTATATTCTAATTGATTTATTTTATAATTATATGGTAAAAATGAGAAAATAAGCAATTTTTTTGTAATAGTGTCTTGTAACACTTCCGTATTTTTCTATCTGATTTTGTAAGCAAGTAGTTTTTAAAAAGAACAGGAGCACTTGTGGCACCTTAGAGACTAACAAATTTGACAGGTTTCAGAGTATTTGAGCATAAGCTTTCATGGACTACAGCCCACTTCATTGGATGCATAGAGTGGAACACATAGCAAGGAGAGAGAGAGATATATATACACATACATACACATACAGAGAATATGAAAAAGTGGGAATTGTCCTACCCACTCTGAGGCTAATTAATTAAGATGAGCTATAGTCAGCAGGAGAGGAAAAAAAACTTTTGAAGTGATAATCAAGATAGCCCATTTCAGACACTTTCACAACAAGGTGTGAGGATACTTAACACTGGGAAATAGATTCAATGTGTGTAATAGCTCAGCCATTCCCAATCTCTATTCAAACCTGAGTTGATGGTGTCTAATTTGCATATTAATTCAAGTTAACCAGTTTCTCATTGGAGTCTGTTTTTGAAGCTTTTCTGTTGCAATATTGCCACCTTTAAAGTGACCCGAGAGGTTGAAGTGTTCTCCTACGGGTTTTTGAATGTTATGATTCCTGATGTCAGATTTGTGTCCATTTATTCTTTCATAGACACTGTCTGATTTGGCCAATGTACATGGCAGAGGGGCATTGCTGGCACATGATGGCATATATCCGATTGGTAGATATGCAGGTGAATGAGCCACTAATGGCATGGCTGATGTGATTAGGTCCTATGATGATATCACTTGAATAGATATGTGGACAGAGTTGGCATCGGGCTTTGTTGCAAGGATAGGTTCCTGGGTTAGTGTTTTTGTTCGGTGGTGTGTGGTTGCTGGTGAGTATTTGCTTCAGGTTGGGGAGCTGTCTGTAAGCGAGGACAGGTCTGTGTCCCAAGATCTGTGAGAGTGAGGGATTATCTTTCATTATAGGTTGTAGATCTTTGATGATGCGCTGGAGAGGTTTTAGTTGGGGGCTGAAAGTGATGGCTAGTGGCGTTCTGTTATTTTCTTTGTTGGGCCTGTCCTGTAGTAGGTGACTTCTGGGTACTCATCTGGTTCTGTCAATCTGTCTTTTCACTTCAACAGGTGGGTATTTTTAGTTTTAAGAATGCTTGATAGAGATCTTGTAGGTATTTGTCTCTGACTGAGGGATTGGAGCAAATGCGGTTGTATCTTAGAGCTTGGCTGTAGACAATGGATCGTGTGGTTTATCCTGGATGGAAGCTGGAGGCTGGAAGTATAGTGGTCAGTAGGTTTCCGGTATAGGATGGTGTTTATGTGACCATCGCTTATTAGCACAGTAGTGTCAAGGAAATGGACCGCTTGTGTGGATTGGTCTAGGCTTAGATTGATGGTGGGATGGAAATTGTTGAAATCATGGTGGAATTCCTCAAGGGCATCTTTTCCATGGGTCCAGATGATGATGTCATCAGTGTAGCGCAAGTAGAGTAGGGGCGTTAGGGGATGAGAGCTAAGTCAGCCATAAAAATGTTGGTATACTGTGGGGCCATGCGGGTACCCATAGCATTGCCACTGACTTGAAGGTATATATTGTCTCCAAATGTGAAATAGTTGTGGATGAGGACAAAGTCACAAAGTTCAGCCACCAGGGTTGCCGTGACATTATTAGGGATACTGTTTCTGATAGCTTGTAGTCCATCTTTGTGTGGGATATTGATGTAGAGGGCTTCTACATCCATAGTGGCCAGGATGGTGTTTTCCGGAAGATCACCAATGGATTGTAGTTTCCTCAGGAAGTCAGTGGTGTCTCGAAGATAGTTGGGAGTGCTGATAGCGTAGGGCCTGAGGGGAGAGTCCACATAGCCAGACAATTCTGCCGTTAGGGTGCCAATGCCTGAGATGATGGGGCGTCCAGGATTTCCAGGTTTATGGATCTTGGGTAGCATGTAGAACGCCCCTGGTCGGGGTTCTAGGCATGTGTCTGTACAGATCTGTTCCTGTGCTTTTTCAGGGAGTTTCTTGAGCAGATGGTGTAGTTTCTTTTGGTAATCCTCAGTGGGATAAGAGAGTAATTGCCTGTAGAATGTGGTGTTAGAGAGCTGTCTAGCAGCCTCTTGTTCATATTCCAACTTATTCATGATGACGACAGCACCTCCTTTGTCAGCATTTTTTATTATGATGTCAGAGTTGTTCCTGAGGCTGTTGATGGCGTTGTTTTTAAGTGAGGTGAAACTTGGGGTACATAAGACGAATCAGACTCCTGAAAGGGGTGCAGTAGTCTGAAAAGGTTGAGAGCCACTGCCCTAGCCCCCTGGATTGTATTGCCTCCAGGAGGTACACTCATGTATTGGCAGGGATACATTTGCCTAATAATAGTGTTATCTCCATGATTACCATCATGTTCCCCAGCCTCAGTTAGCTCAGGGATCAAGTGTCCTTCAATTTGTCTCAACTCAAGTCCTACTTAGTAGTACTTGTAGTAGCTGCTGACAGCTTTTATTAGGAAAAAACCATCAACAGGCCAAGCTCTGAGTGACACCCATTGTATTCTTGTCTGACTATATATTTATATCTACATTTCTATCTACTGCTGTAAGTGAAACCATGTCTCTCATAGCTTAGGATACAGAATGTTGCAATGTGACCATCTTCTTAGAGCGAAGACACATTTGTTTACAGGTTGATGGGGTTCCAGAGGTGTAAGATGAAGGCAGTTAGATTTTGTTTTGTTTTTCCAGTCCAAGTTGCTGTATAAAGTGACAAGTGCGGTTTCTAGACCGGAATTATTAGCGTGTTCGTCCATTAGACTTGGTAGAGGCCTGCAGATTTGCTTATGTTGCTGAAATTCAAATCTATTTGTCTGGTGTACTTACTGGCAGAATGCTTTTTTCTGCTTTTTTTTTTTTTTTAAACTAAATATCTCATCACTTTTCAGCAGACAGTAAGAAATATATGAAGGTGCCTTGCATTCATGCATGCTTTAGTGTGGGCAACTGTAAAGATGGGATCCTGGTCAGTTTGCAAAGCATCTGAAAACAAGACTTGAAACCCTGAATAAATATGGACAGGAATATTGTTAAGGATGAGTTATCCAGAGTAGTAGCATATCACTATTTATTCCAGTCTGCATGAAAGAAAAATGACAAGAAGGGCTGTTACTGTAAATACAATGGATATTAATAATTCTGTATACATCATAGTTAATAGCTCTTTGGACTTCATTAGCTCCTCCCAACCAAGAATCCCAGAGCACTTTAAAGACGTTAATGAATTAAGACTCACAGCACCCCTGTGGGATTGTTGCTATCACTACTTCACGTTTAATGGAAAAAATGAGGTTAAATGACTAGCCCAAGATGCCAAGTTAGTGGGAGTGCTGGGAATACAAATCATATCTCCTGACTCCTCCAACCACTAAACTGTACTCCCTCTCTAACACCTGGACTGGAATGTCCTGGCTTGGGTTAAAATTTCAGGCCAACCTTCTAGGAAAGCAGGATACCCTAGAGATTGTCTACACTGGCGATTGGCTCCAATTTCAGCCAAAAAATGGCTAGCCAGAGCTCTCGTGTGAACAGGGAAACCTACTGTTAAATGCACTTGTGTAAATCGTGACTTATAGCAGTTTATCCTGTCTACAATAGGAGTTTACACCACTGCAGCTCAATTGGTTGCTGACTACTAATGGCTGATATCAGGACAAGGCCTAAAGTGTATGTCTCCAAAGTGTAAAGGTGCTCCAGCATGTAAGGGTTTAGTGAGTTCCTGCCTATCACATGGCTGAGGTGCATGATGTTGTTTAAAGCAGGTGTTCTAACCTTTTTCTTTCTGAGGCGTCACAACATGCTATAAAAATTCCATGGCCTGTCTGTGCCACAGCAATTGTTTTTCTGCATAGAAAAACCAGGGAAAGCGTTAGGGGATAGCAAGCAGGGCAATTGCCTGAGCCCCGACACCACGGGGGGCCCTGTGAAGCTAGGTTGCTCAGATTTCGGCTTACCACGGGTGGCGGGGCTTGGTGTCCCAAACTTCAGCCCAGGGGTGGGGCTTCAGCTTTCTGCCCCGGGCCCCAGCAAGTTAATGCTAGCCCTGCTTGACAGATCCCCTGAAAACTGCTTGCGGTCCCCCAGTGGGCCGCGGTCCCCCAGTGGGCCCCGGAACCCTGGTTGAGAACCATTGATTTAAAGAAAGGGGGAAAACAGGTGCAAAGGAAGCTACCAGAGGGAAAGGGTGTATCCTTTCCACCCCCTGCTGGAAAAGCCTTGCATAGTTATTACCCAGTAGTTTGAGCTGATTTTTTTTTTTTCTGTTTTTTTGGAAGTAAGTCAAGCCCTGAAGAAAGGGATGCGAAGAGACCTGTAGTTAGGACTTTTGTTCTGACCTCAGATGTTGAGGCTGCTTATGAACTCTCAGGCAGATTTTTTTTTTTTTTTTTTTTAAGAAGGTTGGCCTGGAATTTTAACCCAGACCAGCACCTTCTGGTCCTTGACCTGTAACCAAAGATTAATGGACACCACTGGGGAATGGGGTCTTTTTTTTAATTTTTAGTCAAATATTAAAAGGTGGTGGCTGTGCAGTGCTTCTTTCTTTAAGGCTTGTGTGTGTTCTAGAGAATTTACAATTCTGCTAGTACACCTTCTGTTTTCTAACCTCTTCTTTTCATACTCTCCCTAACTTATGGCCTCTATATTTTGAAGATCCTTCATATCTAACTTCAGGTTTAAGTTTTTTAAACATGTGAATGCTAAATCTTTCTAATTTGAGCGATATCACAGCTTTGTCTGTTTATTGCTTGACTATGTTGCCTTTATTGTAAGTCAAGACAGAATTCACTTGTGATCTGGGTAAAAGCAAAAGAATGTTAAATGATTTCAACAAAGTTATTTTACACAGCTGCTACTGCACCCCATCAAACATGCTGATCTATTTATTGCCCACTTGGAATGAGCACTTAACAGTTGTACTCTGTTTCTCTGACACCAAAGCAGTTCTCTGGGGTGTTGTAAGCTTACCTTAAATTCTTCTTTGAGGTATGTTTATAATGTGATTCCTGCAGTGCATATAGTAGTCGGCAATTTCTTGAAACCATCCTTATATGTGAATGAGAGGGAAGTGTCCTTGTGTCCCCAAGACATTTTTCCATCAATGAGTTCCATCAACAGTAAGCCACAGAACAAATAGGAGAGACTTTCTTTTTTCCTTTCCTTTCTTCGTTCATGTGGAAGAGAGAGATTTTAGTGTTCTGGTTCTTTTGTTATTTCAGGCCTAGTCATTTCTGGACCAGACTGTTCACTGATACAGTGTTTTCCAAACTTTTGAAAGCTGAGGCCCCCCTTCAGGAAAATCAACCCCTTCTTGTGTTAATGGCCTATCCCTAAATGAGTATTCCTTGTATGGATCTTCATAGTATGATAGTACTCTCCTTTCTTATATGCTTCAATGAGCAGTGAAATCATTAACGATTTTTACATTTAAAATATCATTGGCAGCTGAGTTAGTATCCATGGAAATAATGGGACTAGGTAGGGATAGCTCAGTGGTTTGAGCATTGGCCTGCTAAACCCAGGGTTGTGAGTTCAGCCCTTAAGGGGGCCACTTAGGGATCTGGGGCAAAATCAGTACTTGGTCCTGATAATGAAGGCAGGAGGCTGGACTCAATGACCCTCCCCCCACCCGGACTAGATGACCTCCTGGGGTCCCTTCCAACCCCAATATTCTATGATTCAGTCTAACTTGTTTCATGTTCTCTGCAAACTCAGGCAGTTATCAAGTGCTCTGGAGAACAATTGAGTCCGTGTCCCTCCCCATCCCAAACTCAGTCTTTGTGTCCCACTCTCTATGGTAGTGCATCCCACACTATGGGAAGTGCTGCATTAATATTTCTAAAGTAATATTTACAGCAACCTACCCTATGTTAAACTGAGGGCTACCCTTGCCCAGGAGCTGCATCTCTGCTGTCCTTGTGCTTTGAAGTGTTGTAGCCATGTTAGTCCCAGGATATTAGAGAGAGTGGATGAGGTAATATCTTTTACTGGACCAACTTCTGTTGCTGGAAAAAACAAGCTTTCAAGCTCTTCTTCAGGTTTAGGAAAGGTACGCAGAGTGCCACAGCAAAATACAAGGTGGAACAGATTGTTTAGCAAAGGTAATTAACACACATTCTGAGGGACCATTCCAGGTGAAGTAGCCCATTAACACCCCTGCAGTCATAGGACAAAAAGATGAGATTAGCTGCGGGTTACAGATTGTTGTAATAAGCCATATATCCAGTGTCTTTATTAAAACAATGATTTTTAGTGTCTAGAAAAGTTATGAATTTTGTCCTATGACTGCATTCACTTAGCCTTGAATGATCCGTTACAATGTGTTGTGATGGGGCAAGGCCAGATGGCTACAGTAAAGTAGTAAGGAACAGGCATGTTAGCCCCAGGCTAACCAAATCCCTAGTACTATGGTAACCAAATGGCAGTTGCTCCAGGTTAATCAAGACACCTGGGGCCAATTAAGATCTTTCTAGAGGGCAGTGGAGATAGCTACATTGATTGGGCCACCTGAAGCCAATCAAGGGCTGGCTGGAACTAGTTAAAAGCTTCCCAGTTAGTCAGTGAGTTTGGGGTGTGAGGAGCTGGGTGCAAGGAGGGAGAGGGTGTGCTGCTGGAGGACAGAGGAGTACAAGCGTTATCAGACACCAGCAGGAAGGTCCTGTGGTGAGGATAAAGAAGGTGTTTGGAGGAGGCCATGGGGAAGTAGCTCAGGGAGGTGTAGCTGTCATGCAGCTGTTACAGGAGGCACTATAGACACTGAGATCCACATGGCCCTGGGCTGGAACCTGGAGTAGAGGGTGGGCCCGGGTTCCCTCCAAACCTCCCAACTCCTGATCAGACACAGGAGGAGTTGACCCAGACTGTGGGTTCCACCAGAGGGGAAGATCACTGAGGTGAGCAAATCTGCCAATAAGCGCAGGACCCACCAAGGTAGAGGAGGAACTTTGTCACAGTATGTTAACTACTTATGCTAAACAATTTGTTCCACCTTGTATTTAGCTGACACACTCTGGGTCTGTCTACACAGCAACTAGACACGCACAGCAGGCCCATGCCAGCTGACTTGGGCTGTCAGGGCTTGGACTGTGGGGCTGTTTCATTGCTGTGTAGACTTCCAAGCCTGACCTCTGGGACCCTCCCACCTTGCAGGGTCCTAGAGCCCAGCTTCAGCTCAAGCTCAGAAGTCTACACAGCAATGAAACAGCCCCACAAACTAAGTCAGCTGGTGTGGGCTGGAACTCACTAGCTGTATATTAGTGCACACTTCCTACTATATCCAGAATGCACCTCTGTCCGTCAGATGAGTATGTAAATCATCTTAATGTTGCTGTGTTGACATCTTCATTGCAATTATAAAATACTAGTTGCCATCCCCTCAGCCAGAGAACTGCTTTCACTTGAAAATGTACGGATAACTTTCCACCTGTCAGCTTAGACAAATGAGAAAATTAACTACACAAAGAAATTTGGCTTATAGTAAAAGCCATCATCTGTTTGACCTAGTTTTAAAGAAGGCACTTGTTTAAAGCAGCTGGCTAAGTAAGCAGATGTTTTAGTTGAGGTTAATCCAGTAGTAAAACAGCATACAGCGGCAAAAAACTCTCCATTTAAAATAACTGGCCACTAAAGAAATATTTATCTAGTGGCATACCATACCTTAAATGGCAGATATTTTGCTTCTAGAAATAAATGTACTCGAGATACTGAACAGTGTTCTGCAGCATTATAATTTCCATGGAAGAAAAGGTACATATTGAATTAGCAGATCTAGATTCTCTGTGGTGAAACTGCTGTTTAGATCGTACAGGTGAAATGATGTCAGCCACTTTGAAAGTGTTTTTTACAAGTATCTAGAAAAGCATATTCATTCACAGAGCAGGGATGGCAGAAAAGTGATGCAAGGAGATAAAGAATAAATAACACACACGAGTTAAGACCCTTCTCCTGTCAGAAGATCTGTGGAGATGAATCCTCATACTAGCATGGTGTGCAGTTGAATTCAGCAGGTTCCCATGTGAGCAGATCTCATTGCAGGATCAGGTTCTTAGTTATTCAATATTTCTCCTGTATTTT
The DNA here is from genome assembly GCF_016161935.1 of Mauremys reevesii. NCBI lineage: Eukaryota > Metazoa > Chordata > Testudines > Geoemydidae > Mauremys > Mauremys reevesii. Next base: position 24,073,595 of record NC_052626.1, on the reverse strand, counting down.
AAATACAGTGGTGTGAATTTGTGGCCAGCAATGTGTGAAAATTGTCAGCCTTTACCTAACAGGCAGATCTATGCGTTATCATCACAATATGTTTCTCTTAGAGTTTGCAGAGCTGGCTTTTGGGGTCTGCAAAGCCCATAGCCACAGGCCCTTCTGGTTTTGGGAACCTGCAAATTTGTGAGACTCATCTCAGCCTTCATTGTTTGTTTGCAGAAAGAGGCTAGAAAATGGAAAGTGATTTCTAGTATTGAAAGTTTGGAACTCTTGGGTGTCTGTGTTTGTGGGAGGTGAGTTATTTTTTCTTTGTATACCTACACTAATAAAAAGAGAGCGTATCGAGTGACTTGTGGCCTGAAGCTTAAGTCACTGTAGTCTTTCTGCCTTAGTTTCCCTACCTGTAAAACAGAGGGGGGTGTGTGTGTGTGTGTGTGTGTGTGTGAGAGAGAGAGACAGATGATTTATTAGTGAGTCTTTATCATAATGCACAAAAAAACCTTCCAGTAGGTGAGATCCTAGTTCCTTAACCATTAGCTGATTTCTAATCTATCTGTCTACTTATATGGCCTTGAGGAAACTGACTTTGAGGAAGATCCTTGTTTTAGCAAGTAGTTAGCTTGCCCAGGCCTTTGGAGAGAGCAAGCCATGATTCTCAGCAGGAACTTTCCCTCAGCTGGAGGAATCTAGGTAAAGAAATATGGATTTGGACGATGATCTTTCACACTCCAGTTAGAACAATGTGAGGAGCATCCTCATTTTTTCCTCTTTCCTGAGATGTAGAATATGAACAAATTCTAAAAGGGTGGTGGTGTAGTGTGATGTGTAAACTGGCACTCAGGAGACCTGGGATCTAGTTCTGGCTCTGACACTGGGCAGGTCACTTCACCTCTCTGTATCTCACTTTCCCCGTCTGTAAAATGGGGATAATTATACTGCCACCCTTTGTAAAGTGCTTTGTGATCTACATGATGAAAAGTGCTAAAGATGAGGTAGGTGTTGCTGATGTTAAAAGCTGCTCCCATATGAACCCAAATGTTGTTCATTCAGAAGACATCTCACAAGCTGTTTTTTCTCTTACGGTAATGTATTCTATTCATTCAGCATCTGACTTCCCAAAATAGCCCTTCTGTGGTGGCAAGTGGAAGGCTCTATAGCTAATACATTTATTCATATTTAGCCTGATTGCCAGGAAAATACTTGACACTGGTTTCTTGAGGTAAAAAGTTTTCTATTCCTAGATTTCTTGAAACATTACGTGCTACCCTCAAGGCTAATGTAGTCTCTGCTTGTTGCTCCTAAGGTACTTGCTTTAAATCTTCTGCCTTAGACAATAATAATTCTTGTTGAGGGTCCTATTAGTCTCCTCCGAGGTCTGATAGATAAGGAAGTAGATGAGTCATATGAAGCCTTGTGTCTCTCCACACATGTTTACAAACCTAATTTAATCAATCTACTGTATTCTGCACTGTCACAATTAGGATAAGATAATAACAGCTATATAAGAATTAAAATAAAAAGCATCTCCAGATATTTTGATCCAGGAAAACACATTCTCCTTCTGTTTAGATCCTTTGGTCTCTGTTGGATCCACATCTAGTCACAGGATCATGAATTAATAGAAGCCTTGACACACCAGTTTATGAAAATCTTAAGTCTAAGTTCCTTCTTAGGAAAGACTCTCATTGACTCCAGCCCATGTTGCATTTCATACGTAATGCTGTCCGCTATTCCCCATGTATCTTACTTTTAAGAAGAAATAGTGCAACTGATCCTAACTTTTGACTACTGCAGATCTGCTGATGCAACTTTTATAGCTCACCATCAGCTGAGCCAGAGAAATGAGTGTATTGCCAACCACATCCTGTTAGCTACAATTGTTTGTTTATTTATAGGCTTTTACGTGACTACCATCACCTTTTAATGTCTGAGCACCTCACACACACTAATGAATTTATCCACAGTGCAAGGTCTCCATTTTGCAGACGGGTCTAGTCTTGCTCTCAGAAGTTGCCTAACTGAAGTCATTAATCATGTAAGAAAAGCAAGCAGGATCTGTCCCCATCTCTACAGTTCAGTTCAGAGGAGGAAATCTCTAACGCGAGGCCCATTTGAGCAAAGCATTCACGATGTGCTTAACTTTAAGCATGTGCTTAATTCTTATTAACTTAGTTGGGACTTAGGCAGGGGCTAAGGCCCAGATTTTTGGCATTGCAGCGCTCTGCGTTGCATGGCCTAACTGATTAAGAAGCTTAAATCTAATTTTCAGAAGGGATTTAGGCATTTAGTACCAACAGTCCAATTGGATGTAGGCTCCTAAGTGCCTAAATCCCCTTTGAAAATGAGATTTAGGTTCATAAATTAGTTAGATGTTGTGACACTTTGCTCAGCAACACTTGCTTACTTTAAAAATCTGGGGCCCAAGTGATTTGCTGGATTGGGGATTTACCCAAATTGTTTAAAGTTAGAGATGTGCTTGAGTGTTTTGTTGACTGAGGGCCTTATACCTCAAATAAAACTGGAATATGACTTGATTTCCGATTATCCAAGATAGAAAATTCAGAGACTGCTACTCTCATTTCTGTAATCTACCATAATTATGAGCGTAGATAAAATATTTGGATACTAGACAGACATATTTAAATATCCACAGTCTCAAGTATTTTGATTTAACTTCAAAAGCTGCAATAGTTCCAGGTTTCTAAGCAAGAAAGAACCCTGGGGATTTCCAGTCCTAGGGAGGGTGGGCAGAAGGAGGATGACTGGGAAGGTGTTGCAGCAGGGCTGTTTGCAGAAATATAAAGCTATTATGGCTTATGATGGGAATAGAGCCTGTGTCCCCATATGGAATTTCAACTAGGCACTTTGATCTGGAAAGGTAATATGAAACTGATGCACTTGGCAAATGGACTATAAAGGGCTATATCTAATGCAATTGCGGTGTTTTCTTCAGTATTAGTTACTTTTAATTGGATTTGCCGAGTATATTAGATTAAAACAGTCTATTTGAGCATAGTGATAATGTTATGTCCCGAATGGTGAAGGTATGGAGTGCCCGTTTATGCGGCATTTTATGTTCTAATAACAAATTTCATGCCGTGTCTTATCTAATGTTCTCTCTGGGATTAATAATCTTCATTGGTATTTTAGGGACTATTGACTCTTGGCCAAACAAAATGTGCCATAATCATCTTTGTACATTACTGTTGAGCCATGGCTCTCAGCTTCCAGCATTTTCTCATCTCTTTGCATTCAGAGCCTTCTATCCTCTCTCCATCTTTGATCACTCAAAACCTCTCCAGTTTGTGTCCTTTGAGTTTCTCTTTCCCTTGCATTTGCAGGCCTCTCTGCTCCCTTCTTCTGGAGAGTGGTCCTCTCTAGCTAAAGATAAAACAATAAGGGAGGGAAGCTTTAATTTGCTGCTGTAGCAGTTGTTCTCTGGATAAAGTTACCTTTGCCAACCCCTCTCCCTGGGTTGTGCCTACTGGAGGTGCAGAAAGGAATCTGAGCCTAGAAGTAATAACGGAGAAGACCTAAAGACTTGCAATAGAGCAGCTGAGTAATAAGGCATATATTATATATCCAATCTAATGTACCATCCAAATTAGGGTACCTCCTAAGGCATTGGATATGAGACTTCTGCTGTGAGGCAATCTGAATGCCTTACTAGCTTGTCTTAAGAAACTTAAAAAAAAAAGATCTTTCTCAATAATGTTTTTAACTGGATAAAAAGAAACACACATTTTAGAGTGAAAAACAATAGAAAAGAGAAAATAATTATTTTTGTTTTTTAATTAGGGCTTAGAATTGACTCCGGTGAATAGCACATTGTGGCGATTCTTATCCATTCTGATGCTGCTGTCATTGCGGCTTCATTAACGACATACACAGGCAGGCTTCATTAAAACAGAGAAGAGCACCTCTAGGTGCATGGCACTGTTATCCTGTGCCAAGCATGAGAGCTCTTTCTAGTTTGTTTCACTGCAGTTCGTATTTCAAACAGGTGCTAGAAGAACAGAGCCAAAGGTCGTCTTTAGTCTGTTCTCTCCCATGTGATGTGCCTGCAAGGCCTTTAGCAGAAAAGATTCTGGCCTTTAAGTATTCCTGAGATTGTTTCTGCTGGGGTCTGTGTGCAGATGGGAGCAGCATCTCATACTCCAAATGGTATCATTTGAAGACAGAAGACACACAACAGCCAGTGGGTTACAACTTCTTCTACCTAAATGTACAGTACAGGGAAATGACATCTTTCCTTCCTTTTAGTCAGGAATATCCTCGAGAAGTACCTTGAATGCTGTTTGGATAGCTAGAGTTTATGCCCCTGAAATTGATGGCGTCATTTTATAGGGTCAGGATTTAAGAAAAAGAAAGACTATTTGTATTTTTAAACAATGATTAAATGGTTTTGGATGTGAGTTGGCTGGGGCCATGTACGTCTGATCTTTTCATGAGTGTGGATCCTGGTTAAAAACTCCATTCCACAAGGAAGGGTGCTTTGATCGAAAGGTGCAAGTAGCACTGTAACCATGGAGTCTGGAAAAACCATGGCCACAATGTGTCCGTGTTCTGCCAACTTTTAATTTCTTCCTTTGTAATTAAGCCATTCACATTCCATCAGTGAAACCTTTATCGAAATTGTTGATTTGACTCCTGTCCCTGCTTGTTCTAAGCATTGTTCATAGAATCATAGATTATTAGGGTTGGAAGGGACCTCAGGAGGTCATCTAGTCCAACCCCCTGCTCAAAGCAGGACCAATCCCCAAATCCCTAAATGGCCCCCTCAAGGATTGAGCTCACAACACTGGGTTTAGCAGGCCAATGCTCAAACCACTGAGCTATCCCTCCCTCACTGGTTCCTGTTACCAGTTTGAGAGAGGTGGATGATGCAAGTGATTTTAGTTTTTCCCCCTGCGAAATGTGTTGGACTAGTTGCAGATCCACATTTCATGGCTGAACAGCGTAGCTCATGGAAAAGGCTCTTTATTTGAATTTTTGTCAGCAGCTGCAGCAGCTGGGAAATCGTGAATGAACAGGGAAGCGGAAGCTAGAAACCAGCAGCTCTGTAAATGTGAATTACAGAAATGAAATTAACGTACAAGACTCATTCTGAAACTGAGCTTGAAACAAGAAGATATTGAAGGTGTGATTCGAATAGAATGTTGGCAGTGCTATTGCTAAGGCTCTGTGGGGAAAAATTTCACTCCAGGCTGGAAATGTCCGAGTTTGGGGTGGTGGTTGGCTTGTTTGGTTTGTTTTTGGTTTTCAGATGTGGTGATTTAAATGAAAGCTTTGCCTGTTTTGTCAGCCTAATAGTCCAAGAACCATACGTCCAGCTGCTCCCACCGACTTTGTACATCTACTGTTGTGTACATAACTGATTATTTCTGTAAAAGAGAGTATGCAGCATTTTGTGTACACACACCGAATTTGTGATGCAAACTCAGTACCCAGTTCCATGATTTGCAGACATCTGTTGCTGTTTCTGCGTGCACAGAGGTGCACATACTCATCTTTGCAGGCACAATCAATATCCTCTAGATATTTGCACTGTTTAGGACCCGAGCTATGAGAAGACCAGGTTTTGCATTATCTTGGCCCCATGAGTAACTCTGCAAAGCAGGAAGCCTGGCTTTTTTTTTGTTTTTGTTGTTGTTGTTTTGTTTTGTTTTGTTTTTAAATCAGTTAAAATACCAGGAGTCAGGTAGTGAAGTCTGCAGAGTGCCTACCGCTATACTCATGAAGGTTTTTGTTTGTTTGTTTTTGTGATTCCATAAAAGTGATTTCAGGCAGGAACTTTTTATTTAATTAAAGAAAACAAGTTCAGGCAAATACGAAGAGTGAAGTGCCAAACAACTTGGTAGTTCCCATGTTCTAGGCTAGTCCTTAATAACTCAAGACCGTTTAGTGTAGTGGTAGCAAGGACCACTCCTTTAGAACTTTAGAATCCTTCTTGAGCAGGATGTTTATGTAACATACTGGATGAATTTTATCTTTCTTCCCCTCTAGTGGCTAGAATACGTAAGAGGTTTATGAATACACTATTGTCTCCAAGCTAATGTCTCCTTGTGCATTAGCTCAAACAGTTGGGGCTCGTTGTTATTTTCGATGCCCCAGGTTTAATCCCTGCAGTCAGACAAACGACTCAGGTTGTTAAATCATCATCCAGACCCTCTCTTTGGTGTAGTTTAAACTCATTTGGGTCCTGTACGGCTTGAGAGAGATTTCTGGTGTGGACAGATGTACATTCTTGAGAACAATCAGCACATTTTACTTGTGACCCGGCTCAGTATTTATACTCACTGTCACGCTGTCTGGAGTGACTCCTGAGCGTGAGCGCCTATCATAGGGGCAGACTGTCAAAAACAGGGCAGACACCTCAAACTGGTGGTGTTTTCTCTGGTTAGATTTTACCAAGCTAGTAACAACTGTAAACTCCTGGATCACTATACCAGTCTTACGGCTTGGCTACACTGGAGAGTTGCAGCACTGGTGGAGGCTTTACAGCGCTGCAACTTAGTCACCGTCCACACTTGCAAGGCACATGCAGCGCTGCATCTTCCTGGCTGCAGCGCTGGCTGTACTCCTGCTCTGCCTCGGGTATAACTATTGCAGTGCTGGTGGTGCAGCACTGGGGTGCCAGTGTAAACAGTGATTAATCTTACTACGCTGTAACTGACCTCCAGAATTTTCCCATAATGCTTTTAACTAAATTACTCTTTGTTTTGTTATGATGCCTCTCTTTGTTTTGTTGTGAACTCAGGGCTCCGGGAGCTGCTTATCTAAAAAACAAACACAGCTCCTGTTTGCTGTGAATGAGGCAGGAAGGGGGATGAATGTCTACAGCTAGTGTTTGCTTGAGGAGAGAAACAGCAGGGAGGGGGAGAAAGGGAGTCCCTCGGAGCAGCTGCTTATCTGGTCTGCAGGCTATTTGCATTTAAGAGTGAATGAGGGGTCGAGGAAATGGTCAGATTTTGCAAGGCAGGGAGCTGACACACAGTGTCGGCTCCAAAAATCCCCCCCCCTCTCTCCCCCGCTCCCTGTCACACTCCACCCCACCCCTCTCTTTTGAAAAGCACGTTGCAGCCACTTGAATGCTGGGATAGCTGCCCATAATGCACCACTCCCAACAGCGCTGCAAATGTGGCCACACTGCAGCGCTGGTAGCTGTGAGTGTGGCCACACACCAGCGCTTTCCCTACACAGCTGTAACTTCTAGCGCTGCACATCTGCAAGTGTAGCCATGGCCTTAGACTGGATGTCTGTGACGCCATCCATTGTATCTTGCCACCCAGGCAAACTGGACTTAGTGATAAATGGTCACTTACACCAAACATCACACCACATTTAGGTTGCTTCCATTCCCAAGTGACCAGTCGCTTACCCCAGATCAATTGGTACACTAGACCTCAATATCTAAAGGTTTATTAACCAGGAAAGAGAAATAAGAGTTATTTACTGGTTAAAGCAAGCAAACATATGTAAAAATGTGTTGCCATCTAAATCCTAAGAGTAACAGAGTTGTAGTGATCTATCAATCCAAAGTGTCTTTCAGTGCAGACCCAGGAGGCAGCCCTTTGGGGATCCATGGCTTCAGTTTGGTGCCTGGCCCTGTGAGAGTTCAAACAGTAAAGAGACGAAAAATCTTCACATCAGCTGTTTTTATTTCCCTGTTCTAGCATCCAGAGGAATGGGACAAGGCCCTCTGCACATACTTCTCCATGAGTGGATGGGACAATTAACAAAGTTTTTGTGTCTTTTATAATGGCCCACTTACATTTTGATATTCCCCCCCCCCGGATCTGTGGGGAGGACAATTGCCGTGCCTGGGATCATAAATTCAGAGCAAACATTTTCTAGGTTAAAAAGCAAAACTTATATTTTCTTATGTATGGAATGTTGTTGTAACCATATCGGTCCCAGGATATTAGAGAGACAAAGTGGGTGATGTAATATCTTTTATTGGACCACTTCTGTTGGTGAGAGAGACAAGTTTTCAAGCCTAACCAGTATTGCTGGGGTCTTTGTGACAGCCCTGTGTGCAGCTGTGGCACAACACAGACGACAACACACATTGTTGATGAATGCCTGCTGACTAGGTTCAGCGATGACCTAGAAGAACTACATCACGCCACTGAAGATGCCATCGCTTGGCTAGATGACTATGCACACGCTAAATAAATAAAGCCACACAGAGCTCTTCTTCGGGTCTGGGAAAGGAACTCCTGGCATCCCAGCAAAATACAAGGTGGAACAGATTGTTTAGCATAAATAGTTAGCACATATTGTAACGGGCCACTCTACCTTGAATGGTCCTTTACAGTATGTGCTAACTACTTAACAATCAGTTCCACCTTGCATTTAGCTCTGATGCTGGGAATTCCTTTCCCAGGCCTTGGCTATGCTGGCGCTTTACAGCGCTGCAACTTTCTCACTCAGGAGTGTGAAAAAACACCCCCCTGAGCGCAGCAAGTTACAGCGCTGTAAAGCGCCAGTGTAAACACTGCCCCAGCACTATAAGCTAATCCCCACGGGGAGGTGGAGTACCTGTAGTGCTGGGAGAGCTCGCTCCCACCGCTGGCGCTGCGACCACACACACATTTCAAAGCGCTGCCATGGGAGTGCTGTACGGCTGCAAGTGTAGCCATACCCCCAGACCTGAAGAGGACCCCTGTGTGGCTCAAAAGCTTGTCTCTCTCACCAACAGAAGTTGGTCCAATAAAAGATATTACCTCACCTGCCTTGTTTCACTAATACTTTCTTATAGGATGGAATACAGACATTGCAAGTGAGATTAATGCATGCAACAACTTACAAGCATTTCATAGAGTCTAAACATTAAATACTTTCTTATAAGGCCTGGTCTACACTAGGCGTTTAAACCGGTTTTAGGAGCGTAAAACCGATTTAACGCCACACCCGTCCACACTGAGAGGCCCTTTATATCGGTATAAAGGGCTCTTTAAACTGTTTTCTGTACTCCTCCCTAACGAGAGGAGTAGCGCTAGTATCGGAATTACCATATCGGATTAGGGTTAGTGTGGCTGCAAATCGACGGTATTGGCCTCCGGGCGGTATCCCACAGTGCACCACTGACCGCTCTGGACAGCAATCTGAACTCGGATGCAGTGGCCAGGTAGACAGGAAAAGCCCCGCGAACTTTTGAATATTTCTTGTTTGCCTAGCGTGGAGCTCAGATCAGCACGTGTGGCGATGCAGTTAAAAATCAAAATAAAGAAAGAGCTCCCGCATGGACCATGCAGATGTGATCGCTGTAAGGGCAGGCAAATCTGTTCTATCAGCGCTCCGTTACAGAAGACGAAATTCAAAATCATTTTTAAAAAATCTCCAGACAGATGCCATAGCAGGGGCTCAGCGCACTGCTGCGTGACAAGCGTAACGGAAAGCCAAAGAATCAAATGGACGCTCATGGACTGGAGGACTCAAGCTTTCCCACAGTTCCTGCAGTCTCCGAAAAGTATTTGCATTCTTGGCTGAGCTCCAAATGCTTCTAGGGTCAAACACAGTGTCCGTGGTGGGTCAGGGCATAGCTCGGCAATTTACACACCACCCCACCCACCCCCAGAAGTGCTTTCCCAGAGGAAGGAGTGACTGACGTTTACCCAGAACCACCCGCGACAATGATTTTTGCCCCATCAGGCACTGGGATCTCAACCCGGAAATTCCAAGGGGCGGGGGAGGCTGCGGGAACTATGGGATAGCTATGGAATAACTACCCACAGTGCAACGCTCCAGAAGTCGATGCTAGCCTCGGACCGTGGACACACATCACCGATTTCATGTGTTTAGTGTGGCCGCGCGCACTTGATTTTATACAATCTGTTTTACAAAACCAGTTTATGCAAATTCGGAATAGTCCCGTAGTGTAGACGTACCCTAAGACTAATACCTATTCTGAGCAAAACTTCTATGTCTACATTAGAGAGTTTACAGTGGCACAGCTGTGCCAATGCAGCTGTGCTGCTGTACAATCTCTAGTGTAGCTGCTCTATGCTGATGGGAGAGAGCTCTCCTGTTGACAAAATTAAACCACCCCAATGAGCAGCCGTGGCTATGACGGCGGGAGAAGCTCTCCCACCGACATAGCGCTGTGTACACAACTTACGCCGGCTTAAGTGGTAATGTCACTTGGGGGTATTTTTTTCACACCTGGGAGCGACATAAGTTTTGACAAGTCATGTCTACACTACCACTTAACATACAGGTGAACTGGTCTGGTCTCCAGCTATGAGTTTGTCAGTTCTTCGATAATGCCTGCAGTCTTGGCAAGAGCTGGCATCTGGCCTGCCCGTGTCACCCCCACCACTTGACGCATGGAAATCTAGTGAACTAGTCCCCTACACTCTTCCTTAGCTCGCCATGGGTTATGGAGTTTGTATGTTGTTTTGAAGAAGAATTGTGCCCACTGTGAATTTGCCTAATAGCATCCATCCAAATATTAGACAGCCTTAATGGAAAGTTCCACTTGTAGCGACTTAGAGATTTAAGTTTGTTCCTCCTCCTTCTAAATCTCCATCTGAACAACTGTTTGCATTTCAAGTAGGAAGTGACGTACTGCTGTAATAACGAAAAATGCAATAGGATCTTGACCCTGCATGAGACTTATATTTAGCCTGGGTTTTTTATAAGCACCTTTGTTGGATTACTATTTGAAAGAGCCTGGGAGCTAGGCTTGAATTAACTGGAGGACTAGGTAGTAATTTGTTCTTTGGCCACTGGGCTGGGCATCTGAGTTCTTGTCTCAGCTCTGCTGCTCACCTGGGCAAGTTGCTTTATCTCACTGTGCCTCTGTTTTCCCTCCCATCCTAATCCTAAACCTAACCCTAACCTAAGGATTTCTCTTACTGTATGTTTGTACAGCACCTAGCAGAATGGATCTTCCAGGCACTACTATGATACAAATAATGTATTGAACAGAATATTTAATTTATTAAAATAACATTTAATATTTGTATTGCAGTAGCACTTTTAGAGGCAGGGCTCCGTTGGGCTAAGCACTGTACACACACACAACAAAAAGACAGTTTCATTGCTTCAAGGAAAACAAATAAGTTTTGGCTGTAGCGGAGGAGAAATAACTGTGCTTGCCATAAAGTCTGATAGTCCCGTAAAGGCCGCATAGTCTAACATCTCTGTATAAGGAAAGGTTGGGTTTTGTGTACAGGAACGCTTGCTAGGGGAGAAGTCATTAGAATAGTTTAAGAGCTGGCTTAAACCAAGAACAAAGAACTTCCCCACAAACTTCAGCAGTTTCCTGTCCACATGCAAAGCACGTTTCTTTGACCTGGCTTCTCCAGATAAGAACACATAGCACATCAGTGAAGAAACCTTTTAATTAAAAACAATCAAGCACATGCACATGCAGGGCAGGAATACAGACAAGTCCCACTTGATAGATATTGGTATCTGTTTTATTGCTTTTCATCCTGGAAGGCACTCGGATACTACAGTAATGACTGTTTAATAATCTAAACAGAATAGATGAGAAAAACAAACACTATTTGCCTCATGGGTGAGGGGGAAACCCACTTTCTGCAGCCTCAAAGGCTACATTCTGAAATTTAGGAAGGCCTTAGAAAAGACCGTATATGGAGAAGGAAATGAAAAATTTTGTATGGCATGGGATACTGAGCTCAGCTGGGGATGTGGAGAATTGGATAATACAATGATTGTGTTTGAATTAGATCAGAGGTTCTCAAACTGTGGTGGTCCGCGAGCTCCATTCAGGTGGTCCACGGATAGTTTCCTCTAAGGTGCGTGCCTGGGCAGCTGCACACAAGAGAATGAAGGGCCACCCACCTAATTATGATAATTATCATTAAACTAAAGTAATATGATTAGGGGGCTCAAAAATGATTAGGGCCAATTAAGTAAGAGAAAAACTTTTGAAGTGGGCTATCTTGATTATCACTTCAAAAGTTTTTTTTTCTCTTACCAACTCTGAGAGGCCAATTAAGTAAGACAACTCCCACCTTTTCATGCTCTCTGTGTGTGTGTGTGTGTATATATCTCCTCAATATATGTTCCATTCTATGCATCCGAAGAAGTGGGCTGTAGCTCACGAAAGCTCAAATAAATTTGTTAGTCTCTAAGGTGCCACAAGTACTCCTGTTCTTTTTGCAGATACAGACTAACATGGCTGCTACTCTGAAACCTTAAAAGAAAGCTGCAGTGAAGTACAAACAGAACACCACACCTAGGAGAAGAATGACAGTCAGACCTGATTTCAGGGAAATTAACTAAACATCTCACAAGTTTACAATGAGGAAATACTAATCTGTAGAGTGTTGTAAGGGTTTACCTTTATCCTTTATGATTAGGCCTCATAGCCTATACTGCAGCAACTTTTCATGAATTAAGACTAGATAAGATTTACACTGAACACTTTTTGTCTTTGTTTCTTCTCACAAGTTACTTTTTTAAATAAAAGTTTGTTTACCTGGAACTATCAGGTCTTATCCAACGCCCAGTGGAATTAGTGGGAGTCTTTCCATCATCTTTAATTGGAGTGAGATCGGGTCCGGCATTGGATTGGATGTTAATCTGATGATATAGAGGTGGAACAAACATCCCAAGAAGCAAAAGAATCTCTACCCTCAATGGAGAAAGAGAAGAGTGGGTGTTCGTAGCAATGGGCATACTAAGGGCGATGGTATATGCCTACAGCCATGCCACAGATTCAAGATGGATGCTCTAGTCCGCATAGAGCTCACCATCAGACTTTATCAGTGCCAGAGAATGGTCACCTGCTGTTATGGTGAAACTTGTTAAGGTTGAAAACCCCCCATTTTCTCTTACATTTTTTAAAATCCCTTTTTGATACTGTAAAACAAATCTGTTATCCCAGTAAAGCAAGTTGTATTTCAACACCTAAAATCCCAGGCTTCAAGCTCAGTAATTAACCAGAAACTCCGAGATGCTAGGTGTGTTGCACATACAGTATGGTATAAATCCCCATCCCTCTCTCTGCCTGCTCCACTAGGGGTTGAGGAAGAAATGGGATATGACTAGTTCAAGGAGTAATGGTGTTGCCAGGAGGTGTTCTGGGAAGAAGGACAGCTGAGTGCAGATGGGGTCCACCTGTCGAGGAAGGCGAAGAGTATCTTTGGGTTACAGACTGGTTAACACAGTGAGCAGGCTTTAAACTGTGGTGGGGGCCAGAGACAAACGCCCACAGAGAAGTCAAAACCATGGAGACCTGGGTGAAGGTTCGGAATCGGCGGGGGAGCATGGGCAATTTAGCAGGAACAAAGGAGAGACAAGAGGGAATGTAGAGGGGAAATCAAATCAGCATCTTAGATTTCTGTATACTGATGCAAGAAGTATGGGGAATAAACAAGAAGAACTAGAAATACTAGTAAATAATCACCACTATGACATAGTTGACATCACAGCAACTGGAATCTTAGGCACTGACTCCATGGGAGGTCCAGCCCTAGAGCACCCACAGAAAAAAATTAGTGGGTGATTAGCACCCATCGACAGCTAGCTTCCCTCCTCTCTGCCAGTGCCTCCCATCCACCGGCGGCCCCAGCAATCAGCTATTCCAAGGTGTGCAGGAGCTGCTGGGGGTGGGGGAGAGGAGCGGGAAAGGGGCGTGCTCAGGGGAGGGGGCGTAACCCTAATTTTGGCAATTAATTTGGCAATTGATCTTTGATTATCAGCAGGTAAGTATGCCCAGTGGTCTGTGATGGGATGTAAGATGGGGTGGGATCTGAGTTACTACAGAGAATTCTTTTCTGGGTGCTGGCTGGTGAGTCTTGCCCACATGCTCAGGGTTTAACTGATGGCCATATTTGGGGTCAGGAAGGAATTTTCCTCCAGGGCAGATTGGCAGAGGCCCTGGAGGTTTTTCGTCTTCCTCTGCAGCGTGGGGCACGGGTCACTTTCTGGAGGATTCTTTGCAGCTTGAGGTCTTCAAACCGCAATTTGGGGACTTCGATAACTCAGACATAGGCTAGGGGTTTGTTATAGAAGTGGATGGGTGGGATTCTGTGGCCTGCATTGTGCAGGAGGTCAGACTAGATGATCATAATGGTCCCTTCTGACCTTTAAAGTCTGAGTCTATGGGAAGAGGTGGGATGGGAATGGGTGGGGGAGGGGCCGGGGGTGGAACAGTGGTGAGAAGGGGTGGGGGTGGAGACTTGAGGGAAGAGGTTGGGGGGGAAGTGGGGCCTGGGGTGGAGCGGAGAGTTGAGCACCCCCGGGCCCTGGAGGAAGCCGGCACCCGTGACTGAAATTTTGGGGACAGCTTGCTCAGGAAGGACAGGCAGGGGAAAAAGGGATGAGATGTTGCTTTGTATATCAGAGATGTACTCACTTGCACTGAGATTGACATGGAAATAGAAGACTTGTTGAAAGTCTCTGAGTAAGGATAAAAAGGGATGAATGTCATAGTAGGCGGGGGTCTACTATAGACAGGAGGAAGAGGTCATGAGGTTTTTAAACAACAACAAAAAATCATCCAAAGCACAAGACTACCCAGATATCTGTTGGGAAAATAATACAGCAGGGTGCAGATTGTCCAACAAATTCCTAAAATGCATCGGAGACCATGTTTTTTCAGAAGGTGGCAAAACCTACTAGGGGAGAGGCTGTTCTAGATTTGATTTTGACAAACAGGAACTGGTTGAGAATTTTGAAGTGAAAGGCAGCTTCAGTGGAAGTGATCATGAAATGATAGAGTTCTTGATTCTAAGGAATGGCAGGAAGGAAACCAACAGAGTAAATATAATGGATTTCAAGAAAAAAGACTTTAGCGAGCTCAGGGAGTTGGTAGATAAGATCCCATGGGAAGCAAGTCTAAGGGGAAAAACAGTTTGAGAGGTGCCCTTAATAATGTCTCTTTGAAAAACTGCCACAAGTGCAAACTATCCTACTGCATAGGAAAGATAGGCAGTATGGCAAGAGACCACCCTGATTTAACCAGAAGCTCTTCAATGATCTGAAACTCAAGAGTCCTACAAAAAGTGGAAACTAGGTCAAATTACAAAGGATGAATATAAAAAATCAATGCACACATGTTGGCCCAAGCACAAGATGAGTTTAAACTAGCTAGAGACATAAAGGATAACAAGAAAACATTCTAGAAATCCATCAGAAGAAGCAGGAGGAAGACTAAGGACAGAGTTGACCCATTACTCAAAGGGTTGGGGTGAGGGGGGAAGACAGTAACAGAAATGTGGAAATGGCAGAAGTGCTAAATGACATTTTTGTTTCAGTTTTCACCAGAAAAGTTAGTAGTGGTCGGACGTCTAACATGGTGAATGCCCGTGAAACTGAGGTAGGATCTGAAGCTCAGCTAGGGGAAAAAACAAGATAAAAATTACTTAGGCCTGTAGTGTAGACCTGGCCTATGTTGGCATGACTATGTCACTGAGGGGTATGAAAAATTCACGCCCCTGAGTGGTGATGTTTTATACCGACCTTAATTCCCCATGTAGATGACACTATGTCAATGGGAGAACTTCTCCCACTGACATAGCTACCCCCTCTTTGGGGATGTGGATTAACTATGCCGACAGGAGAGTTCTGTCATCAGCATAGGAGCATCTTCACTTAAGTGCTACAGCTGTATCGATACAGCTGTGCCAATGCAGCATTTTGAGTGTAGACCAGCCTTTATACAAATTATGTCTTTACGTGGATCAGGTCTGATGAAATACATTCTAGAATACTCAAGGAGCTGAGTAAGGAGGTATCTGAGCCATTAAAAATTATCTTAGAAAACTAATGGAAGATGGGAGAGGTTCCAGAGGACTGGAAGAGGGCAAAGATAGCGCTCATCTATAAAAAGGGGAGTAAGGACAACCCGGGGAATTACAGACCAGTCAGCTTAACTAGAGCAAATAATCAAGCAATCAGTTTGCAAACACCTAGAAGATAAGGTGTTAAATAACAGTTAATGTGGATTTGTCAAGAATAAATCATGTCAAACCAACCTGATAGCTTTCTTTGACAGGGTAACCAGCCTTGTGGATGAGGGGGGAAGTGGTTGATATGCTATATCTTGACTTTAGTAAGGCTTTTGATACCATCTCACAAACAAACTAGGGAAATACAACCTAGATGGAGCTACTGCAAGGTGGGTGCATAACTAGTTGGACAACCATTCCCAGAGAGTAGTTATCTGTGGTTCACAGTCAAGCTGGAAGGGCATATTGAGTGGGGTCCCACGGGGATGAGGTCTGGGTTCGGTTCTGTTCAATATCTTTATAAATGAATTAGATAATGGCACAGAGAGTACACTTTTATAAATTTTGCAGATATACAAATCTGAGGTTACAAGTGCTTTGGAGGATAGAATTAAAATGATCTGGACAAACTGGAGAAATGTTCTGAAGTAAATAGGATGATATTCAATAAGGACAAATGCAGAGTACTCCACTTATGTATGCAATTGATTGTTCCTTCCTACCAAATGGGAAATGACTGGCTAGGAAAGAGTACTGTGGGAATGAGAAATGACTGCAGAATAGGATCTGGGGGTGCTTGTAGATCACAAGCTAAATAGAGTCAGCAGCGTAACACTGTTGCAAAAAAAAGCAAACCTCATTCTAGGATGTATTAGTAGGAGTGTCGTAAGCAAGACACGAGAAGTAATTCTTCCACTCTACTCTGTGCTGATAAGGCCTCAATTGGAGTATTGTGTCCAGTTCTGGGTGCCACATTTCAGGGAAGATGTGGAGAAATTGCAGAAAATCCAGAGGAGAGCAACAAAAATGATGAAAGGTCTAGAAAACATGGCCTATGAGAGAAGATTGAAAAAATATTAGTTTTCTTTAGTCTGGAGAAGAGATGACTGAGGGGGGACATAACAGCTTTTAAGTACATAAAAGGACGTGACCAGGAGGAGAGTTAAAAAATGTTCTCCTTAACCTTTGAAGATAGGACAAGAAGCAACAGGATTAAACTGTAGCAAGGGCAGTTTAGGTTGGACATTACGAAAATCTTCCTACCTATCAGGGTGGTTAAGCACTGGAACAAATTGCCTTGGGAGATTGTGGAATCTCCATCATTGGAGATTTTTAAGAACAGGTTAGACAAACACCCATCAGAAATGGTCTAGTTGATAACATAATTGGTTAATAACACAGTAAAAGCATCTTGACTGGTTAAGAACTTTAGACTGGTTAATAATTAAATCAGTGTTTTAATATTGTGTGCTGCAAAAAGCCTCAGGAGACTCATTAAAGAGCCACTTGTGGCTCGAGATCCACAGTCTGAGTGTCACTGGTCTAGTTATTATTTAGTCCTCCTGGAATGCAGGAGACTGGATTAGATGGCCTATTGAGGTCCCTTCCAGTTCTATGCTTCCATGATTCTATGATCACAATAGAAGAGAGCTGGAATTTATTGAGAGTTTGTGCCATGGGAACAGGCATAAAATCTACCAGGAATGCAAGGAATGAGGAGAAATTTGGGGTGTTCTTTGATTCAATTCCCAAAGCTTATGAGTTTTGCTCACTACTGTTGTCCTATTAAAAACAGGAGGCTGCAACTCAAATATTAATTTATTTACACACACACTTAGGTAGAATAATCTTACAACTGTGTTGCAATAATGCTCTTCTAAACTGATTATAAAAATAAGGTTTTGTATTTGATTGGGCTATATTAGAATATGAAAAAAATACCTCTAATGTATTTACAACAAAATAACTAAAATGTCCAGAGCATTTTAGATGTAATGCTATAAATAGCAGAGGGATTACTAAACCGTAATATGTGCTGAATAACCTTTGTACCTTACCAAATTGCCAAACCTACAGTGAAATTGGGAAGCTGAAGAATGTGTGTAAGGAATGACATACACCTGACTTCAGACATGGAACACAAAATCCTCACACTTCAGTGGGAGCTCTGCATTTGTAGGGAGACCATTGGAATAGAGTTCCTCCATGGGATCCTAACAAGATCTGAGTGCAGGATTTTGCTCTTAGATGTCTTTTTGAGCAAATAAATGAAGTGCAAAGGCAAAGCAGTGTTTTAATGTCTTTGTGCAAGTCTCTGAAAATAAAACTGCTGCTAAAGATTTTTTTTAGAAAAATACAAAAGAAACAAGATGCAATGAACAAGACGATTAAATTTATTTAACAATCCTCACTAACATCAGGATGGAGGAACGCAAACAGAACAATCTATTACTTTACACGTCTGGTTTTCCGTTCGTTTGTTTCTAATTTAGACACTGTAAGGGACCCATGCATGATCACAGGATCAGTGTATACTAGCTACAGATGTAATCTAAAAATGTTGTTTTAATGGTGGTGTCATGTATGAGGCATGTTGTATCATAAGGAAATTAATGTGGTGATATGACACTTTGTCACCAATATGGAGGTGCTTTCCCCAGCAGAGCTGTGTTTTAAAATTCTTACAGCCATTTTCAACAGCAGATTTTTTTTTAAATGTTTTCTCATTAAGGCATATTTGCTATTACTGATTCAAACAAGCAAAAAGATAGGGCCAAATTTCACCATGATTTATACTCCATTCAACTTCAGTGAAATCAGTGTACAAGTCAGCACGCAGTTTGACTTAGGATTTTTATTGTGAAGTATAGATCAGAACATTTTATCATCACTGGCATTTGAAAATTATTTCCCAAAATCAGTATTTCATTATCCCTAAAATTAATGGAATATTTTCAGCACATTTTTTTAAAATGTTAATTGCCTCTTAATTGTGATAGGAATGCATTAGCTTTCTCCCAGGGACAGTGTTACAAATGTACCAGAGCCCACATAATCCCTGTTATCATGCTGATGTCTGTGGAGCTACACCAGGGTTGGATTTGTTTCTGCATGTGTTAGGTTATATGTGCATGGAAATATAAGGAGGCTGGTATAATGACTTTGCACATGCTGCCAGCAAGTTTTTTGGCAATGAGAACCCATGGCAGAAGTTAGTTGTCCTGATTCTGTCGTCTCCAGAAAGTCATAGGGAGACCAATCCACACGTCCGCCAGAACTGTCGTCACAGAGGGGAGCGTGAGGCAAATTGGTGTGGTCTTGCATATGCAGCTAAACATATCAAGCAGCGGTCCATATAGATAACCGTCACTTTTATTTATATATATATATATATAATTCTTACTCTTAGTAGCAATGGGATGAGAATAGTGCTGGTATCAAATAGGACATATTAACATGGCTCTTACACTGTATAGGTTTAATTCTGCCATTCTTTAATATTTCAGAAAAAACAGCTGTTCTTGATATGAATTCATTGCTACAATAAAGGTCAGATCCACCACAGCACTTCTCCTTTCTGTTCTGTAGCCTAGCAGCATAAAACCGAACCAAGCTAGAAAAACAGAAAACCAAACCTTGTAGATTAAGGAACGGAAATGTACATCTACGTCTATAGTAACCTCAACTTGAAAGCCAGAGCTGCCCAAAGATCGCCGCTTCTTCATGTGAATTATCATAATAGTCATTCTTTCTTTGCTTTCTTCATCTCTCGTCTGCACCCCTGAATTGTATGCCAATAAAATCCTTCTGGTTTCTGTTAGTGCCACATATGCTGGGTGGCGTGGCAGGGGCGTGCTCTGGTGCAGCTGGCATCTTCGTGGAGATTACAGGCATCAATTTCCAGACGCACAGAGCATGTACAGCACAGCCCAGGGAACTGGAACCTCAGTCAGTTCCTGAACCAAACAGGTTTTCATTTGACAGCACAAAGCCACCCTTAAGCATCAGTAATAGAAAGACATTATCAGAATGTAATTGGATTCAGCATTGTTTTACAAATCTGAAATTAAACACTTTCCTTACAGCATTCAACTAGTACCCAGACTTGCTAGCCAGAAAGTTGTATTGATGTCTTGTATTTTCCAGGATAACATACTCCTTTTTTGCTGGTGAATCAGAAGAGTTCTTCCTACAACATTCCATCTGAAAATAGTTAAGGCTTGAGCATTTGAATCTCTAAACTTGCCCCAAGATAGGACTGAAATGTAGAAGGGCATAATGCAACAAGAGTATCCATTTGCACTCATATATGGTCAGATCCTCCACTGGTGGAAAATAGCATGGTAGTTTAGCACATGAAAAATGTATTGTCCGTAAGTAACACTTCGAAGCCTTTTGAAATGTTTGGTCTGGAATGTCTCTTTCCCTGATATTTTGTTCCTCAAACACTAACCCCAATTCACAAAGGATTCTAGCCCCGACTGATGATAACCCTAGAATATTTAAATAAATTCTAACCTAGAACAAGAACCCAATCACTCAGAGCAATTCTCTGTTTAACTCAATAATGTGGAAGGTCTTGTATTCTCTAATCCCATTACGCTGGTGTGTTTCTCTTAATGTAGTTTACAGAGAGCCTGTCAGTTTCTGGCCGGGTCTATACTTAAAATATATACCAGCCTGTCTGTATTGGTCAGGGGTCTGAAAAAACTATACCCCCTAGCGACATAGCTATGCTTGCAAAACCACTGATGTAGATGCAGCTATGCTAACAGAAGAGGGCTTCTGTTGGTAGCTAACGTTATTCAGGAGGTGATGTTCTGATACCACCAGACTGCTGCTTCTGTCAGTGCTCTAGGGGGCTATGCCGGCCTAGCAGTGCAGATATATTTATACCAGCATGTCCATCGTAGTCTAGACACTAACCCAGGAACCTATCCCTGCAACAAACCCTGTTGCCAACTCTGTCCACATATCTATTCAGGGTTCACCATCCTAGGACCTAACCACATCAGCCACACCATCAGGGGCTCGTTCACCTGCACATCTACCAATGTGATACATGCCATCATGTGCCAGCAATGCCCCTCTGCCATGTACATTGTCCAAACCGGGCAGTCTCTACACAAAAGAATAAATGGACACAAGTCAGATGTCAAGAATTATAACATTCAAAAACCACTCGGAGAACACTTCAACCTCCCTGGACACTCAATAATAGACTTAAAAGTGGCAATTCTTCAACAACAAAAAAGTAAAAAAGACTTCCATGAGAAACTGCAGAACTGGAATTAATTTGCAAACTGGAGACCATCAAATTAGGCCTGAATAAAGACTGGGAGTGGCTGAATCACTACAAGAACGAAAAACTAATTTCCTCCTACTGTTACTCACACCTTCTTGTCAACTGTTTGAAATGAGCCATCCTGATTACCACTACAAAAGTGATTTTTTTTTTCATCCGGTTGATAATAGCCCGCGTTAATTGAATTGTCTTGACCCCCTACTTGGTAAGGCAACTCGCATCTTTTCATGTACTGATCTATCTATCTATCTATCTTCGTACTGTATTTTCCACTCTATGCATCTGATGAAGTTTTAGCCCACCAAAGCTTATGCCCAAATAAATTTGTTAGTCTCTAAGGTGCCACAAATACTCCTTGTTGTTTTTGCTGTTGCAGACTAACGCGGCTACCACTATGAAACTTGCAAACTTTGTGATTAGTGATTGTTGACTTGAAATCTCAATCTGAGGTTTAGGCCCATCAACTCTTCTGAGTGAGCCGTGCCGCTAGGGGGCAGAGGTAGGTTGGGGAGCATTGCAGAAGGAAAAGCATGCTACATGGAGAACTTGGGAACTGTGGGGCTGACGCTGGATTCCTTGGTAGGAGCTGGGATTCTGTAGGCAGTTCCACTGCCCTCATGCAGCCACTAACCCCTATGCTCAGTAACTCTGATAAACCTTGCAGAGATGTTCAACAACTGTTAGTCCCATGATTTTGGTATGACAGTGATTTAAAAGAGCTGTCACCATGATTATTCCAGAAACCACAACAAAGGTATTTCAACCACAAAAATAGTTTAATAATAAATTAATTCATTAACATGTAATTACATTTATTTACAACAGCCTTGGGTTTTGCAGTGTGCAGCTGCTTAGTCTTCAACAGCTTCACTTGAAAGCAGCACTGGCTTCAAAGACATCTAGTCCACCATCCTATTATCTGGAGGAAAATTGTTTAAAAATAGCCACTGGAAAGGCTGTGACAAGAGAGCAGTGTATAGAGGCAAATAAAAGAAATAAGACGTGTACCTTAGTAACATTTAATGTAGAAAACTTGCTGCCCAAATTGCTAAATCCATATGGACCTCATAGCACTAAATAGCCTTGTTTGCCATTACCTTAAGTGATAATTTATCCTTGTGTGTCATGGATATAAAACTGTACGACATCAGCTTTTTACACCCACTTTGTGAGGGTGGAAATGGCAATAACAAGCTGTAGAGGAGCAGAAATTGAGGCCCTAAGAGTCTTCTGCCATGAAACTTTGTAGAGCCACCAAGATTTTCAACCTTCCTATGAAAAATAATTCTCCTCAGTGCTAAATTTGAGCCCATTGGTGTAGTGCCGCATTTCCTCCACAGTGCTAGGGTGGTTGTCAGACTAGAAAGAAGGATCTGGCTGGAGTTCCTTATTTGACAGTAGATGTGGCATGGTGAGGCTGCTCTGACCTGTCGGACTACAGCACTGGATGGGAAACAGAAAAAGAAACTTCAAGTATGTGGGATGCAAACGTTGTTGTTTTTTTTCCAGAGACCTTGTCAAGCCATTTATGTCCTAAATCTGTCCTACTTTTGAAGTTGTGTGTTGAAATGGGAATTCTGCTCTTTATTCTACCTGTCTCCACACCTTGAGACGACTTTGGACCCTTAAGGTTCCACCTCCCAAGGAGAGTCTGAGTGAAAACCCTTGCTCAGGATTCAGGCAGGACAGGAAAGGAGTCTAGGAGATGGAGGGAGCTGAAGCTCATCAGGCAGTTGTGGGCTATGGCAGAGAGGATGCTCCCCCAATCGCACGAGGAGCAGACTGGCAGAGAGGATGCTCCCCCAATCGCACGAGGAGCAGACTGTGTGTCAGAAGCTCAGAACAAGGTCTCTGTCTGTGTTTGTGCTCTAGAAAGGAAGAACTTTTATTTTGAAGTTGTTTGTTACCTTGATGTTGGGGGGGGGGAAATGCGTGCCTGGAAGAGCCCAAGCTGTGACCTCACTTTTGTGGGGTGTTGCTTTTCAATTGAGAATTCTATTAACTAGTACTGGGCACATCCTTGCAGGTGCCATGATCATACCATGTGGGCAATATTTGTCTCCTCCTTACAGATTGCTCTTTAAAAATTATCCGGGAAACTGGGGAAAGTGATCTTCTTAACTTACCTTCAGCAGGCGGTTGTTTTGCTAAAAGATGTTTACATCATCCTTCATTTCTGCTGTTAAGTGCTCCGTTCTTTCCATTCAGGATGCTTATGTTGTTGGAACACTAATGCATTTTAGTCCATTCTGTAAACAGCTGCTGTTGGCCCCAGCTCCAATTTTGTGTTCTCAGTTAGACTCTTTGGGGCCATCCTTTTAACACAAAGAATATGAATCATCCCAGTTAAATCACTGGAACTCATGTGCATTCCAGGCACCTTTTTGCTTTCTCCCATGCCATCCCTTATGTGTGCAAGGAGCTCTCCGAGTCATCACTTTGTCCTTCAAGTTCCTTAAACTGTCCTGTGCTAGAGACCTACAACTATGAGACCAAGGCCTGGTCTACACTAAGGGGGGGGGTCGAACTAAGGTACGCGACTTCAGCTACGCGAATAGCGTAGCCGAAGTCGAAGTACCTTAGTTCGGGCTACTCACCAGTCCAGATGCCGCGGGAACAAAGTCCGCGGCTCCAAGGTCGACTCCGCCACCGCCGTTTGCGGTGGTGGAGTTCCGGAGCGCGTGGGGAGTTCGAACTATCGCGTCTTGATTAGACGCGATAATTCGAACTCCGAGAAGTCGAACTCTCCGCGTCGACCCGCGCAGTAAGTATAGACCTACCCCAAGAGAGGTTGCACCGGTTGGGCAGCTGGCATGCTTTGCCCACAGCTGAGCGCTGTGTCCTTAGTCCTTTATTGCTATCTTGTGGTGTTCCCCTTCCCTCATCAGGTCTGTTTGTTGTTTTCACCTGTTCTCTCCCATCTTACACTTAGATTGTTAAGTCTTTGGGGCAGGGACTGTCTTTTATGTTTGCACAATATGGAGCCTGATCTCTGATTGGAGCTCTTAGGTTCCCCTGCAATAAAAAATAATATCAATCATAATAAATCCTGCAAGGAGTGGGGAATAGGGCTGTTTGGCCTGATACACTTGCATGAGAAGTGAAAGCCATGAATGACTCCACCAAAGTCAATGGAGTTTTTACCAGTGTCAAGCAGATAGGAGAGGAGAATCAGGCCTCCTATTTTCAAGCCACTGTAATTGTTACGCTGGCTCCTGAAAATACTGCCTTTTGGATGCAAACGATTCTTTGGGCTATTTACTGTTACTTTGGTGGCGAATAGAAAGTAACATAGTTGCTGTGCTGTGGGGAACAGACTAGTCAGTTCATCACTCCATGAAGCATAGGGGCTGGAACTAGCGGTGCTGCGGCACCCCCCTGGTTTGAAGTCATTTCCATTATATGCAGGGTTTACAGGTTGGTTCAGTGGCTCTCGGCACCCCCACTATACAATTGTTCCAGCACCTCCGCATGGAAGTGAAAGTTACATTACACTACAGCTGTGCTCCCTTATCCCCCTGGCTTTAAGATCTTCCCGTTATGCTCTATATTCATTTATCTATTTGATTTCTCTGGGCCCCGCTCCAGAACAGATCTCGACTTCCACCCAGCCCTTAGCCACCCTATCTTCCCCTCATATGTCCCTATGAACCCTGCTTTCCACAGCTTTGTCTCTGAGCTACCCAACTATGGGCACCCCAACCATCCTAGCTACCCCTCCAGTCACCGCCACATAGTTAGCCCCTAGAAGCACCTTGGATACTACACAAGCCTTTTCCCCTATGGCTGCTTTTAGGATTTTCCCATCACCCTGCATATTCGTATATCTATTTTGTTTTCTCTGGGGGCAGCAAGAAACTTTTCACAGGGACAAATGATCACATGCCCTTTCTTCTCTGCAGTGTTCTAATAGGCTGCTCTAGGAGGGATTGCTCTCAGTGCATTGAACCCGTCACCTCTGAGACTCTTGGAGAGCTAGTATTTACTGTGGCACACACTTTCTCTATGCTGTGCAGGAAGCACTTGTAAGTGAATCCATGGCAGAACAGCTCGGGGTTCAGGGACATTCTGGAGATGCAAAGTCTATGGAGGATTTCCAGAGCTCTTTGAGTTTAGGGGGCTCCCATGACATCAGGAATGCAGGATTGGGCCCCAGCAGAGAACCACAGAAACTCCACATATTTGAACCAAAGGAGATTGGCTATCACCCATGAAATCCATGTGTAATGGTAAGCACATTCAGTAAGTGGAGGTAGTTTGGCACTGGAAAGAGAGACTATTCTACAATAACTTTATTTAATTTTGACCTGTAAATTCGAAGTGCCCATCCGTCACTCTGGGTACTTTCACTGTGCTTAAAACATACAGTAGCAAACGTATCCATCAAGGGAATAGAATAAAGAACAATACAACATAACCTGCAGCATATTTATAAATGACCAGAAGTAACTGGTTTCATGCTTAGGTGAGTCTGACGTACATGAATGCACTGACCCACATATTCCTGGTCATTGTTCGTACAAAACCCACTGTAAAACTGGACTATATTGAAGCTAGGAGGAAATACTACACTCAGCAGCATAAAATGAGTTCCTGTATTGCCAGTTGGTCTTACTGAATGATCTGTCTGTGGTTTTTGGTATCAGTAAAATAAATTAAACTCTGAATCGATGAGCACTTGAATATTTAAAGGCCCCAGTGTGCAATGCGGGAATGCTGTGATCTTTAGAAGGACTGACAGCTTTCCCTCTGGCTATTAACATGTCTGCTTTATACAACATAAATGTCAGAATTGCTACTAGCCTAATTAGAGCAGTAGGTCAACCAGTGTCTTTCTCTGTATAGGAGCCTGGGCCATTAGCAACATTAAAGAGAGCTCCTTTGCTGATTTTTCATTTTATCCTGTAATATGATTTCAGGATAAAATGCATTTCAGAATGTGGCATCACTGTGTATAGCAAAAAGGGCTGCTATAGGGGACTGCACTCTAAAAGACAGTTTCACCCTCTACCCCCATTTTGAAAACGTGAACCATAATGTATGGACTTGATGTGATAATGACAGGCCCTTAGGTTTGACCTACATGGGCGAGGAGCATTGATTTATTTTTGTTCCAAAGCAAAATGTACATTCAAAATGACAGTTTAAGCAGTAGCAGCATTATAGATCCCAAGACCTATATAGATAGACAAACATGATTTCCTTTCAACTTACTGAAGGGTAAATTTTCAAGCTATTTTCTGTTAACTTGCAAGCAAAATAAAATTGCCATAATCTTATCCTTTCCTTTAATGGAGAAATCAATTTGGTGTTTTGGGTTTTAAGTGGAATTTAGCAGTTGTGGCTTTTCCATTTAAGATTTAGAAAACAGTGGTGCTCATATTGAATGTATGAAAGATGTGATGGCTGTTTACAGTTTAAACCATTAATTTTCTGATGTTTTCTTCAATTGCTTCTAGGTGAAATGGCAAGAGAAGTTAGGGGAACAGAATGCAAATTATTTAAAGCCAGCTGCAAGTTTTCGCATGGGACTTTTTTTTATGTGTGTGATAATTATATAAGGTGTTGAATTTTACAGTGGAAATCTTTGTGCAAAATTGCAGCATTTTGCAGTGAAGTGGGCAATATTCAAGTGCACTAACAGTGATATAATGTTCAGATCAAAGCCTGTACACTACAGTTGTTTCTTTGATGGCAGATTTCACCTTTCACCAATGCTGAGTCTATCATTTCTCTTTAAAGAGAAACTTGCCATGGATCTATATGCAAGTCCTGGGTAGGCCCTGACAAAGGCTGACGTTCTGTGGGGTATGGTTCTGGTGTTTCTTTATCATGTTATCACTAGCACTCAGTTGTTTTCATTGCTCAGCCCTGAGTACCCTTGATTCTTCCTGCTGTATGCTCTTACTCCCCTTTTCATATAATGTAACATGACCCCAAAATGGATTGGACTGGTTATATTCAATGTATTGAAGGCCAAATTTACACTCACTCATACCCACAAGTAAATCTGAGTGAACAGGCTTTGCACAGGGTGAGCTAAAGAAGGCTGGAGGAAGAAGAATCCTCTCATCTAACCCAATGGCTTGTGCTACTACTACAAATTAAAGACCTCATGAGCAGCTGGAGCAGGGGTTGGCAACCTTTCAGAAGTGGTGTGCTGAGTCTTCATTTATTCACTCTAATTTACGGTTTTGCGTGCCAGTAATACATTTTAACGTTTTTAGAAGGTCTCTTTCTATAAGTCTATAATATATAACTAAACTAGTGTTGTATGTAAAGTAAATAAGGTTTTTAAAATGTTTAAGCAGCTTCCTTTAAAATTAAATTAAAATGCAGAGCCCCTGGACTGGTGGCCAGGACCTGGGCAGTGTGAGTGCTACTGAAAATCAGCTCGCGTGCCGCCTTCGGCACATGTGCCATAGGTTGCCTACCCCTGAGCTGGAGGCTTCTGATGCAGAGGCTTTAGGCCTGTAGATCTGTGTAGTGGGGCATCCATTGGCCACGCCATGACACACCTCCAGTCTGAGAGACAGCAGAGCCCTGTGGCATGCAGAGTGTGGGGAGGTCTGCAGCCACTGAGTGGCCTCTCTGTGGCTCACCCACCCTTGCAGTAGAAGTGTAGCATTTCCACTTAGGCCTTATTTAGGAGTTTCTGTCCCCATCCTGGGAATGGTAGCTTCAGTGCAATGTGAAGGAAGGACAAACGGGCGGTAGCAGCATTTGGTGGATAGCAGTTATTTGTTCCAGTTCTAGCCCATTTGTATTCGCTGTTTGCAGCTGAGTATCCTTCTCCTGCTCTGACTTATGTGCATATGCTTATTGCCTTCCTCATGTCCCCTCCCCTTCTTATACTTAAATGCACTGTTCATTTCAGTGTTATGCTGAGGAAAAAATTAGTACTGGATCCTTTTGCAAACTATCAAAAGTGTGTGTGTGTGTGTGTGAGATATATCACATTCTTACTTGTAAGTTAAAAGATGAGAAGCTGAAATCGGTTAAACTCACAAGCGATGCCACAGAAGAGGGATCTTCATTCCCTTCCTGCCTCAATCTCATTTCTGCCCCTCCCTTGTCCTACCCCCAAGCTGGCAGTTTTCTGCAGTGCTGCCTCTGTAGAAATTGAAAATCACATGAAGGGATGTTTTTCCATTTATAGGAGAGATTCATGGCTTGCTACTGTGTTCTTTTCTTTGTGGGGTGGTTGTCATTCCATGGAAAACGAAAGCTCTTGATTGCCCCAGACATACACGGTAGTTACAGATTTATGTTGCCCTTTTTGAAAAAGATGGGCTGTTTCTGCCAAATTAGCTGTGGCGGATCTGTGGCCGGGGGCCACTCTTCAACGGGAATGGAATTAAAACCACCCCATCGGAAATGAGTGAGAACCGCAGCTGTATGTTCTGCCTGGGATTTTCACAGAAGCCTGAGGTGTTAGGCACCAAACTCCCACTGAATTTCAAAGAGGTTTGGGCACCTAACTCCCATAGGCCTTTTTGAAAATCACAGCTAAACAATAAAGGCTTGTCTGCACGCAACTGGAACTGAAATAACTGCATATGGTTTAACTTAGACCATTCATTATTTCTCTGCAGGCCTGTGTCTGGACACTCTCTTATTTCAGAATTAGTGTCATGATTTGATTTAATTTCAGGCAATGCAAAAATCACTTTTAATTTGGATTGAGTGTCCATACACAGGCTTGCACCAAAATAACATAAGGTGTGAATTAAAACTGATTTGGTTATTTCGGTGCCAGTTTGTACGTAGAACAGCCCTTAGGAGGAGAAGCATGCAAGAGGCAAAGATTATAATGAGCTTCTTGATTTATCCCATCAAATGGCAATGTTTGTTTCTGGGCCAGAGTGTGGTGAGCATTTACTCATGTGAGTAGTCCATGTGAGTGAATAAATAAGGGTTTTGCAGTCACTATAAGTAGGTCAACTGTACAATAGTTCCCACCCACTAAAATAGAATTGCACAGCTGGCTATATGCATCACTGTTTTCTTTTCATGTCTTCCTTACCACCCACCCTATATCATTCCATCCCTCTGAATTATTGTGAAGCTACTGTGGGAAACACAGCCCCAGCCTTGGGGGATTAGTGAGACTGGCTGGGATTCTGCTTCTCTGCTCTTCACAGTAGAGGCAAATTTTCTATAGCAATTACATTTCAAATTCTTCTAGTGCCTGTAGCTAGGTACCATTATAACTACTGAGATGCAGGGTTTTGTAGCCCTGTTGGTCCCTGGATCTTAGAGAGACAAAGTGGGTGAGCTAATATCTTTCATTGGACCAACTCTCTCACCAGTGGAAGTTGGTGCAATAAACAATATTACCTCCCCCCACCTTGTCTCTATAAATACGGATAGACCTCCATCATAGAACACTGGATTTGAAACAGCTTTGAGGTGCATTGTAATCGACAGCGCTGCCAGGTGTGAGTGCTGTCTAGAGATAGCCGGTAGTATGCTCTGTGCAGCGCAAACTCGGAGGCAAATGTTGGAGGCGCTCAGAGCACAAAGCCACTGCAGGCTGTAGCAGTGGGTTGCCATTAAACACTCCCAGACTTAGTACATGAAGGAGGATACTTTCCCAAGGCTGGCAGGAAGGCACGATAGCTTAAGCTGTTACAATGAAGGCTCAACATTGGACGTTTCTAACTCAGGGCTACATCCAGCTCCACTGAAATCAAGAGGAGCAAGATCAAGCCCTCAGCCCCTGGGGGCACTCCAGGACAGGAGTATAGTAGTGACCGTGCTCCATGGGCTCCTCCTTTTCCTTCAGCACAACAGAGATGGACTGGAAGTGACATGCAGAGTACAGAGCAGCTCAGGGATAGAGCATGTGAGGTCGGAGCGGCAAGCGGGAAGAGGCAGACTGGAAGCCGGCTGTAGACAGAAGGCAAGGGAACAGGTAGCCTGAGAGCTGGGACAAGGAGGCTGGGTGAAAAGCCAAGCAGGAGAGCAGACTGTGGCTGGCACATCTGGTTAACAGGCAAGCTTGGAGAGGCCCCAAGCAGCACCCCGGCCTGTTGACCAGATGTGTGATTCAAGGCCTGTCCTGCTGTTACTGCCCCCCTGCCAGCCAAAGCCTGCTGGCCATGGTGGTAAATGACTCCAGCTGGTTCTGAGAATCTCATGGTTACCTGGTAAATAATGTGTTCGCGTGGTTAAAATACTGGTAGTGAAGATAGTTTAAGAGCTATAATCCTTCCTTTGCTGTACCAAAAGAAACTGGTTGTTTGGGCTTGTGAGATTGGCTGTCTGAAGTATTACCGATAGGGCCCAAATCCTGAGCCGACTTATCTGGGAATATCAGGCCCCAGATTTACATGGATGATGAGCTGTCACTGTGCACGTTAAGTGCTGCTTTGGCTGCCAGGAAAATAGGATGCTACTCTCCCATAAACAGATGAGACTTCCTTCAGAGGGCATCACAAAGCAGGGAAGGTGGGTCCAGTACATCCAAGCGTGACAGTAGTCATCTTGGCTTACACACCAGTGACTGAGCTGGGGAACCTCTAGAGCTAAAAGCATGAGTCTTTGTTACCTGAGCTCAAGAGCCAGACTTCGTAGCTGGACCTGTTTCCTCTGTGGACTGGGCAGAGAGGGGGAGACACAACTCACTAGTGGTACATGGCTTGACACTGATTTACGAGGGGAACAGTGATCCATTGGCACCATGGACATGAAGTACATATTAAGATGGAGATTCTCATCCTCAGCTTCACTGTGGAAATACATTTGCATGTGAGCAGGGCCCTTTCACTTGGGCTTGTCTGCATTTTCTGAGATGATGATTATTATTAAATATTATAGTGGCACTCAGAGTCCCTAATCAGAATCAGGTCCCCAGTGAGCCAGACGCTGTGCAGACATATGGAACCTGATGTACTGTGCCCCAAATGGCCTAGAGTCTAAGAATGAGTCTCAAGTCTCAGAGAACCTAGCAAAGCAACACCGGGTTTTATTCTTATTTTCATTTGAAACCTGTGTGAATGTAATTCTGAGTGGGGATAAAAGCGAGAGCAATGGGCATATGTAATACACATGAATAGCTTTGTTTTTAGTTTTCTCTTTTTGGGGGGCGGGAGGATTGTTGAAGACTCACTTTTTAAAAAACAACTATGCTGGTCAATTGATCAATTGGAACCAGTACACAGTGCTATACAGGTGGCAGATGGGAGGACATAAGAAATCTTGGAAACAGCTTGAGGTGGCAGTTCTGCACCTACAAGTCCTACCTGAATCTAAGGTACAAAAGGTCCATAAAAAATATCCTAGGGAAAATGACAGATTCCAGGAACTGCTTAATGCAGAGCTGTAAGCTGAAAAACATTCCACACTCAAGGCCAAGATAATCTTCCATGTGAGACAGGCAAGTTTTGTTTTCACTTATCATGTATTTCGCAAAAGTGTTCTCAAAATTCACTGCCTGATTTCCAGCTGTGGTTGTATTATTCAGTAAATAAGGACCATTGTTTGGGTGTTAGAAGCCAGTCATCCTAAACATAGAAAGAGATGAAACAGGCAAGGAGGGCAGAAGTATTGAAGAGAAAAGGCTTATGGCAAAAATGCAGACATTACTTTAGAAAAAGGGCTGTTTGAAATTAATGCTCCCTAACCCAGTTCCACTGCCTGTCATGAAACTGCAAGCTGGATTTGAAAGTGAGTCTCGGAGGTCAATGTTTTATCCATTAAGCTGTAACTGCCTAAACTGAGTGTGCTGCCCAAGAGATGATACAGAGCCTTGTCTGATTTATATTCTGTTTGCACGTGGGGGAGTTGGCTTAAACAGACCCCTCAGATGATAACAGAACGATTATAAAGTTCACCACATGTGATTGTGCTGTGAGTTAGTTATTTGATATATGTAGGGTGACCAGATGACCCGATTTTATAGGGACAATCCCGATTTTGGGGTCTTTTTCTTATATAGGCTCCTATTACCCCACCACCCCCTGTCCCAATTTTTCACACTTGCTGTCTGGTCACCCTAGATATGTGATTATTTGCATGCATAAAGCAAAACCCCACTTATGTGTAAAAATTGTCTGAGTATCTGATATGAACATTCAAACCAGTGTGTGTGCGCACAAAAGAGAAACCCATTTAAAGTGTGTCCTGAAAGTCAGAACAATAATCCTCAAAAGAAGTGAGAAGTCAGGTAGGTTTTTGTTTGTTTGTTTGTTTGTGACCAGGGAAATGAAGACAGATATAAGATTGTGTTGTTGTTTTCAATATGTCTTCTTCAATTGGCTGTTGAAGCAATGGATGAAGAAACAAATGTAAATAACCTACAGAATATGATTTTTAAAAAACATGGGAATGAACATTTTGGGCTAGTGTTACTCAGTGGTTAAAGCAAAGGACTGAGATCCAGATTAATCTCTCTCACACTTGGTCATATAACCAAAGCTATCAACTCATTGCGTGACTTTGGGATCAAGGTCTGATCAGCTTAAGCCAATAAGATCTCCCCATGAGATCGTAGATAGCTCCTTAGGCCTCAGTCAGCAAAGCTGTAAAATTGACTTAAAACTGAATTCCACTTTGGCTATGTGATTACATTACATTTAAAAAAAGGGGAAATATCCTCCTTCCCAGTGCTAAGCTGTCCCAGGACACAATCAAAAGTGCCATAAATAGCAACCTCTTTTAAACTCTTCTTCAACCTGATCCAGTGGAAATCTTTCGGTCAACCCTAATGGGCTTTGGACATATGCCCATACCAACACTTCTGCCACTATATGCAGGCAAACATCTTTACATTTACCTCATTCAGACCAAAATTAGAAGATCATGTACACTAAATTGAGGGTCCAAAATCTCAGCTGGCATAAATTGGTCTAGTTCCATTGACTTCTTTGGAGCTACACCCATATAAACTAACTGAAAATCTAGCCCCAGATGAATAGAACAAGAACAAAGGATTAGATTACAATTCACCATAATTCTCTCAAACACAGTAAATGACTAAACCTGCCAATCCACTTAAATAGGGTGCTCTTCTGCAGAGGCAAGCTTCTAGCCACCAAAAGCCAATAGTTTCCTGCCCCTCCATGTGCTCTGAGAAATATCATTGAAAAATACATTGCTATAACAATCTTATCTAATGCTAGGCATTTATTTGGGATTGCCGCTGTCCTACACGATATCCCCTTTATAACCTTGACACATTCCTTCCTAACACTACTTCCTTAAACATTAACGATAATAATTTAGCCCTCCTACAGAACATTACCTTCATTTTTATGATTATACTTTGGGGTCTGTTTTTTGTACTGAGAGGTTTTTACTCATTGGGAAAGCACTTTCCAAATTTATCAAACCCATGCTCAATCTCTGGCAGTTTGACCTACTGTATCCCTTTTCCTTTCAGCCCTCTGCTGGGGCGGGAGGAGGGAACAAAACAATACAACCCACAATGAATATTCTCTCTCATTAACTTTGTGATTTGTCAAACTCTTCACTAGAGTCTTAGCAGCTCTCTCATGTCTTCATCTCAGTCTAATGTCCCTTACTTCACATGACCTAATCGTGTCTTCACACTTGATAACTGTTATACCTCACTTATCCATGCATTTCTAGAGTACTTATGATAAAAGCATTTCCATTAGTATCCAGAAGGCTGTGTCGTGGTGCTCTTGCCACAATACATGGATCTTGCACGTTAAATAAAACATGATGTATAGGTTACACTGCTCAGCAGTTTTGTTTCTGGTGTTAGGTAGCATTGGAAATAAGTTAAATCTAAAAATGAGCAACTATAAAACTTCCTGTAAGAGGTTCCTAGTCTCTGTTTTTTCATGATCGTAAAGTTAATATCCTTCTTAGCTATTTTAAAATTTTTAAAAGATAGAATCTCTTTAAATAAAAGGAAGGAAATAACACATATAGCTCACCTTGCCTGCTGTCTACAGTTGTTAAAACCATTTGTGATAACCTTATTTACTGAGGTAAAAGGAAATGTACAGGGTAAAAGTGAAGGTAACTGCTGTAGACCAGATGTTCATTGACATTTGGTTCAATGTATGTGAGAATGTCTCTGGACACTCCTGTAATTAGAAATGAGTGTTAGCCAACATTCAGAACATAAATAGCTGCTCTTGAAACCTAGATCATTGTCTACCTTTTAACTGAAATGTTTTAACAGGAAAAAATTAAGTAAATCTCTTACAGAAATTAAAAGCGACAGTGCAGAGCTGAACATAAAATATTCTGTACCTTCTTAGTCCTCAACATCTAATTCGAAAAGGCAGGAAAACCTTAGAAATGAGCCAAAGCCCATTGAAGTGAAAGGGAGTCTTTTTGTTGACTTCAGTTGGTTTTGGATCAGACCCATAGTGCATGGTTGTTTCTAAGTTGAAATTGTGTAGCTCCATATTTCTTCCTTAACTTGCAGGCTCTCCATGTTTGGAACCGCTGTTAGCTATAATGCCAGTTCTGACAGCCGAGAGATTGCAAGATTGGGCCTTTTCTTTGTACTACGGGCTAAAATGTAAATGGTAATGTTTGTTTTATATGGACTGTAAAATGTCTTGACACTCAGAATCCCAAGTCCTTTCATATTTTAAGGGGAACATTTTCTGTATCATATTAAATAACCAGCCATTAGATTGTGGTGCTCCCATTGTTATGAAATTGCTGATTTGTGGTTGTGCAATTAGCTGACGCCAATATAAATGGCATTATAGATATTCTGTACATGAAGTGGCAGATTATGGTCTATGTCTTGTTCCATTGCTGCTTAGAGTGGGGTCTGGGCTCATTCCCATAAGCTGCGATACAAGGGCTGAGGAGAATTTAAGGCAACCACAGAGTTAATTCTTTGTAATTCAGCATCTCTAATACAGTACTTAAATTGCTAATGGTGATACAAGCTATTTGTACCATCAAACAAAATAGGCTGCCTCTTTGAAAGCAGATGAGGCCTGCTCCTGCTGTGAGGCCAATGAGAGTTTTGCTGTTTGACATACAGCAGAGCAGCATTGGGCCAGGTCTTTAATGGAGTCTTTACTTATTGGGTTTAGAAATTTTTTTGGGGGAGGTATAGTGGGTTCCCATGTTGAAGTGGTTAGAGAAGAAAAAGACCACCTACTAGTTATTCACATCAGGGCTGGTTATAGTCCTCAGACAGCAAATGCACCTGATGATTTAACTTGACCTCATATTTGCTTATAATGCTGTACAGTTGGAGGAAGGAATGGGGATTTTTGTGTGTGAAACGACAGACATTTGTTAAAAGTGGTACTAATAGTCTCCGGATTATATTTATCATTTCACGTATCCTTCCTGACAATATATTAGTTGTAACTCAGGGGTCGGCAACCTTTCAGAAGTGGTGTGCCGAGTCTTCATTTATTCACTCTAATTTAAGGTTTCGCGTGCCAGTAATACATTTTAACATTTTTAGAAGGTCTCTTTCTATAAGTCTATATAATATGTAACTAAACTATTGTATGTAAAGTAAATAAGGTTTTTAAAAGGTTTAAGAAGCTTCCTTTAAAATTAAATTAAAATGCAGAGCCCCGCCCCCAGACCAGTGGCCAGGATCCGGGCAGTGTGAGTGCCTCTGAAAATCAGCTTGTGCGCTACCTTTGGCACGTGTGCCATAGGTTGCTTACCCCTGTTGTAACTGAAGCTCCTGTTTCTCTCCCAGTGCACAGCTATTCCCTGCAGAGCTCCTCCAGGATGATAGAGGTTGCAGTCCTGTCCCCATGCTGCATGGAGGAGCTCTCCATGGCTTCTGCTGCAGCCTCTGGGCACTGATTGTGCCTGTCCCATCATTTAGTGTTGAGGGATAGACAATACGCAGGGACAGAGATCCACTTGCCTTTCGCTGGCTTTGCCTCCAAGTCCCCACCGAACACTAGCATATAAGGAGTCTCTGGGAAGCTGGGCTTCGTGAGTGTGTAGAAGACACCTTGTCCGTCTCTCCCAATCCTGCCCTTACTTGTGCAACAGAACCGTACGTCATGTTGTTGTTATCGTCTTGTCCCCTGATACTCATGCCAGGCCATGAAGTTCAAGAATGAATCTAGTCCTTTGTGAGGGCTTGAGCCAAGGTGTCAGATCTGAAGAGTGTCACTTTCCTTACAATATTACATTCAAAAGCATGGGCTATCTCTGTTGATTTGCATTCCTGTGGAGTGCCCTGTCTGCAGTCTCTCACAATAGTATGTCTTGCATCTGAAGAAGTGGGTATTCACCCACGAAAGCTCATGCTGCAGAACGTCTGTTAGTCTATAAGGTGCCACAGGATTCTTTGTTGCTTTCTCAATAGTAGGTGTTTTTTCTGAGATGCTTGGATATTAATCACAGGATTTTTGTATCTGTTGACCATTTATGTCAGCTAATATTTTCCATGATAGGGCATCAATATCATCAGCTATTGTCATTCTTACCTGAACTTCAGGTCTTCCAACTTTGGCCAAATCATCAGCTACCTCACTCCTATATATACCAACGAGTGATGAAATCCATTGAAAACTCAATCTATTGCCTTGCTTTCTGATCCTCTTAGACTCCTTATGAATTGTATCGGTGGTAGTGTTCTGGTTTCACTTGAAAAGGACACACTGTGATTGCAGAGGAGGGGGGAGGATGTCTGAGGAAGAGCAAGTACACCACCTCGAAATCTGCATAACTCAGCTCATTAGAAAGATATTGGGGGTGATTTTATCTGCCAAATGTTTGCCTAATTTTTAAGTAATTATTTTGGGTGCACACTAAGGTTGAAATCCAGGCCTTGTTTAAGTCAATGGCGGAATTCCCATTGACTTCAGTGGGACCAGGATTTCACCCTAATTTAATAGCCTCTGACAACTACTGATATGGAGCTGGCATGGTATGTAGGCACAATAGCTTCTCTGTCACATCATCAATTAGCATCTTATTAAATATTTAGAAACCTCCTAATACTAAACAAGTAGATCATATTATACCCTCATTTTAAAAAAAAATGTTTACAGCTCCCTTTGAAGTGAAATGAAGGTTCTGTGGAATGTGGGGAGACTAGAGTCCGGAAAGACTTGTAGTGCATTTTTTACGTACAGGGCTAATGGTTATTGGACACAGAATTTTTGACCCATCTGCACATGTAATGGATGCAAATCTGGGAGCATGAGGAAAAAAATGATCTTATATTTATATATGACTAACAACTGTGAAATGAGTTTTGCAAATCTGATCTATATGTATATTTGTGCATACCTTATGCAGCATTCATGCACATATTGTGCATACAATTTTTCTTACTGATTTTCAGCGTTTTAGTGTGTCGTTTTAGCAGTGAATTCTCATGCCTATTAATTATGCTCTCCCTAAATGAAAGACGTTAGTCTATGCAAATACTTCCTTTTACTGTTTACTTATTGTAATGGGTTTCTTTTTAAGATAAATAATAAAACCTAAATAGGAAACAACAAATACGTACATATAAAAAAGTAATTCAGGTGGTCTGAAATATTGTGTTAATTGTGGAAAAAGCATATTTTCAGCTTATCTTCTTTTAAATAGCTCATAGATAGTCGAGCTTATTTTGGATGACTGAGTTTAAGAGTCTTGTGCATTCAAACCCAGGACATCTTAAAGTGCTTCTCTTCATTCTTAAGGAATTAAATGTTTTTCATATCTTGACATGATGTATCATTTTGAGGCTGAGCCAGTAATCTATCTAGATTCAATCGATAGCTCCTAGAACTGATAGCATATCATACGTTTCATCTGAAAATTGTGTGTGGCTTGCTGATGCAGTTTTCTCTCAAAGAAACACAAATACAGCGCCTCATCCTCCTTAGAATAGTATCCCTCAGTTAATATGTTCAGTAGACGTGTTGCTAAAAAGGTTCCAGTGATATTTATACCATTGCAGCTAAGGCTAGGCTCTTGTGTGCAAGAAATGCTGCTCTTGCAGAGATCTAAACCAATTGTTTTAGACATACACCTCTACCCCGATATAATGTGACCCGATATAACACGAATTCAGATATAACGCAGTAAAGCAGTGCTCCGGAGGGGCGGGGCTGCATGCTCTGACGGATCAAAGCAAGTTCGATATAACGTGGTTTCACCTATAATGCAGTGAGATTTTTTTTGGCTCCCAAGGACAGCATTATATCGGGGTAGAGGTGTATGTTAATCTAGTGTTCAGTCCTTGTTAGGTCCGTATAGACCTAGATCCTATTTGTACTTTGTCCTAAGGTGATATTTCCTTCACAGTACTCTCTTTTTAGTCCAAATCTATCGAGGCATTTTAGCAGTGCAAATGAATGATTAGAGATACTTCCGCTGGAATAGATTTCAGAGCAGTAGCCGTGTTAGTCTGTATCAGCAAAAACAGCAAGGAATCCTTGTGGCACCTTAGAGACTAACAAATGTATTTGGGCATAAGCTTTCGTGGGCTAAAACCCACTTCATCAGATGCATGGAGTGAAAAATACAGTAAGCAGAATATATAGTATAGCACATGAAAAGATGGGAGTTGTCTTACTAAGTGGGGGGTCAGTGCTAACGAGCCAATTTAATTAAGGTGGAAGTGACCTATTCTTAACAGTTGACAAGAAGGAGTGAATACCAAGGGAGGGAAAACTACTTTTGTAGTGCTAGCGAGGCCAGTGCAATCAAGGTGGCCCATTTCCAACCGTTGACAAGAAGGTGGGAGTATCAGCAGAGGGAAAATTAGTTTTTTGTAGTGACCCATCCAAATACATGGCAGAGGAGTATTGCTGGCATGTACATTGGCTAAACCAGACAGTCTCTACACAAAAGAATAAATGGACACAAATCAGACATCAAGAATTGTAACATTCAAAAACCAGTAGGAGAACACTTCAGCCTCCATGGACACTCAATAACAGACTTAAAAGTGGCAATTCTTCAACAAAAAACCTTCAGAAACAGACTCCCACGAGAAACTGCAGAACTGGAATTAATTTGCAAACTGGACACCATCAAATTAGGCCTGAATAAAGATTGGGAGTGGCAGGGTCACATGGGAGTGGCCTTGTTAGCACTACAAAAATAATTTTCCCTCCCTTGGTATTCACTCCTTCTTGTCAACTGTTGAGAATAGGCCACTTCCACCTTAATTGAATTGGCTTGTTAGCATTGACCCCCCACTTGGTAAGGCAACTCCCATCTTTTCATGTGCTATACTGTATATTCTGCTTACTGTATTTTTTACTCCATGCATCTGATGAAGTGGGGTTTAGCTCATGAAAGCTTATGCTCAAATAAATTTGTTAGTCTCTAAGGTGCCACAAGGACTCCTCATTGTTTTTTTTTTCCTGCTGGAATGTATACAGTAGTGATTGATTAAATTAACTTGGCACTTGGAGTCAGCATTGGATTTTATTCCACTCACTGTCACCGATTTACTGTGCGACTTTGGGCAAATCACTCAGGGCCTGGTATTTTGAGGAGCTGAACTCCTACAACTCCAGTTGAAGTTAGCTCAGCACCTCTGAAAATCACACCCTCAAAGTGCAGCTACGGTCAGAAAAAACTGCACTTTCTCTTACTCAGTGGACCCAATTACTGTGTATATTAAGAGTCAAAACTGCTTATTTTTAGCAGGAAAATTAAGTGGGGACTGAGTTTGAGCCTCTTTCCCCTCCCCTCCTAGGCATTTGGCAGCTAGCCTAAAATAGTTTTGCGACCTGACCTGTGCCTATGAGATCAGAGAAATATAAAGGTGGCATAGAGCCACCTTTGCTCCAGTCCCCTCCAGACATGTACTGAGCACAGCGCAGCCACTTTGGTGACTTTGGCACAATTATTTTGTGATTTGGGTCAATAATTATTTAGAGACAAATTTTTCAAGCCATGCCCCTAAAACATACAGTGGAATGCTGTTCATGCAGTGACAGATTGTATAGCAGTGATATGAGCAGTGTATGAACTATATTTACTTTTGAGGAACATCCACTTGTTCCTAAATTGAACAAAGTTTCTTCAATTTATGAGAAACAGGATTTTCAGTTTAGAGTGATCTGCACTCTGCCTACAACCTTTTGACACAGAGGGGCAATGTCAACAGGCTATGGCCAAATCTCAGTCTTCAGAAAAGTGTTTTTATAAAAAGTTAATATGAAGAGAAATGTTGTCATGGGTTATTTTTAAATGTCAGTAAAAAAGGTATCTTGTTGAGATGTAAACATCCCTCTACAGGGTTTACAACTCCAACATTGCAGCCTTGTGCTAATATACTGCATGAGAATCAGAAAACGAAACTAATTAGACATTGACTGAAAAG
Source organism: Mauremys reevesii (assembly GCF_016161935.1). Taxonomy (NCBI): domain Eukaryota; kingdom Metazoa; phylum Chordata; order Testudines; family Geoemydidae; genus Mauremys; species Mauremys reevesii. Next base: position 24,033,322 of record NC_052626.1, on the reverse strand, counting down.
AAACGTGAAACTGGCTACATTATTTTCATAGTCCTATTGACTGACATGCAGAAAATAATCAACATAAACAGTGAAAAGTAAGCTATATTTTATAAATTTTCTTATGGCAGTGCTTAAGGGCCAACCAAGAATGCAGTCCCATTGTGCTAGGCACTGTACAGACACAGAATAGTAGGCAATCCCTGCCCTGAAGAGCTTACAGTTTAAATAGAAAGATGGGCACAGGGTGAGGGAAGGGATATAACACACAAGCAGAGTGAACAATGTGATGGCAGCCAACATCATGTTAGCATTTTTGGGGGGAGGATGGGTTTTCTTAGAGGGTATCAACTAAGTGGAAAGAAACGGGATGGGAAAGGGACAAGAAGGTAGGAAGCACAGGTGTGGTGTGAATCTGAGGTGAAGAGACTGTGAAGGAAGGGGCAGAGGAGGTTGGAGCAAACAGCCAATCAGCTCAGGGAGGAGAAAGTCCAGTCAAAAAATTGTGTGTAATAATCTGTTTCTAGAGACACAGGTAAAGCCATAAAAACCTCACTCTTCATATATTAATCTAAAAATAAAATAAAATAAAAAGGTAAATAATTGGAGATATACCAATCTCCTAGAACTGGAAGGGACCTTGAAAGTCATTGAGTCCAGCCCCCTGCCTTCACTAGCAGGACCAATTTTTGCCCCAGATCCCTAAGTGGCCTCCTCAAGGATTGAACTCACAACCTTGGGTTTAGCAGGCCAATGCTCAAACCACTGAGCTATCTAGTGGTGCAAGTCTACCCCCCTGAACTTGGTGACAAACACCTGCTGCAGTGAGACATTTACACACTAAGGGCATGTGTACATTGACAGAGTTATAGTGCCGCTCAGAGAGCGCTGAAGGGAAACAGCTGTTGTGTGTTCACATTGTCAGCTGCCAGCGCAATAGCGTGTTCACACTTGCAGCAGTATTCAGAGCAGTGCACTCTGGGCAGCTATCCCACAAAGCATCTCTTCCTGTTCTGCTGCTAAGAGTTGTGGGAAGACAGAGAGGGTCATGGGGCATCCTGGGTCCTGTCCCAGTGTCCCATGATGCATTGCTTCGCATCCCAGCAATCCCTGTGCTTCCTTCTGCATTTGGCGCCATCTTTCAATGGTTTGTGTATCACGCACCCTGCCGCTTCAGGAATGGATCCCAAACTGCTGACCAATATGCTGCTCGCTCTGACCAACACGTCCCGAGTGGCAGTGGAGTTATTCCTTAAACTACAAAGGCAAGAGGAGTGCAACATTGGTCTCGCCACGGAAAGTAGCTATGACATGAGATTGCTTGTGGCATTCACGGAGGTGCTGACCACAGTGGAACACCGCTTTTGGGCTCAGGAAACAAGCACTGAGTGGTGGGATCACATCTTCATGCACGTCTGGGATGACAAGCAGTGGCTGCAAAACTTTCGGATGAGGAAAGCCATATTCATTGGACTGTGTAATGAGTTCGCCCTAGCCCTGCAGCACAAGGATGCAAGAATGAGAGCTGCCCTGCCGTTGGAGAAGTGCGTGGCGATTGCAGTGTGGAAGCTGGCTACTCCAGACTGCTACCGATCGGTCGCTAACCAGTTCAGAGTGGGAAAGTTAACCGTTGGACTCGTGTTGACGGAAGTGTGCAGGGCCATTAATCACATTCTGCTCCAAAAGACTGTGACTCTGGGCAGTGTGCGTGGCTTTGCACAGATGGGCTTCCCTAACTGCGGAGGGGCGATAGATGGCATGCATACTCCAATTCTGGCTCTAGACCACCTAGCCACTGAGTACATTAATTGCAAGGGGTATTTATTATTGGTTCTCCAGGTGCTTGTGAATCATGATGGGTGTTTCACAGACATTAACGCAGGCTGATCCGGAAAGGTGCGTGATGCACGCATCTTTCCGAACACTGGCCTGTTCAGGAAGCTGCAAGCCGGGACTTTCTTCCTGTACCGGAAGATCACCATAGGGGAAGTAGAAATGCCCATTGTGATCCTGGGAGACCACGCCTACCCCTTAATGCCGTTGCTTATGAAGCTTATGAAGCCATATATGGAGCCTGACAGCAGCAAGGAGCGGGTTCAGTGGCAGGCTGAGCATGTGCAGAATGACTGTTGTGTTTGCTTTTGGACATTTAGAAGCCTGCAGGGAAGCTGGACCTGGCTGATGACAACATTCCTATGCTTATAGCCGCGTGCTGTACACTCCATAATATTTGTGAAGGGAAGGATGAAAGCTTCACATAGGCTGGACTGCAGAGGCTCAGTGCCTGGAGGCTGAGTTTGAATAGCCAGAGACCAGGGCTATTAGAGGGGTGCAGCTCAGGGCCATAAGGATCAAGGATGCATTGAGGCAGTAATTTGAAGCTGAAAGCCACTAATATTTATTGCTATTCTCGGGAGTGTAGTGCTTGTAATGGTAGGAGGTGATTGGTGCAGATGATGCAATATGTGGGCTTAACATAATTGTATGTTGCTTTGCAGGGCTCTTAAGATATCTCGCTGCTGACCCTCAGCAGTGAATCAAGGGAGGGTCTTCTCCAAGACTACAGTTTCCGCCCTGGCCCCTATGCCACTTACCTGTGTGCAGCAATGGTCACCCCGCCCCCGTGACATCACAGTGGCGTGGGAAAGTTACCATTAATTGGGCAAAAAACAAAGCAGCTCTGCTGAAGAACCTGTGGCAGCGGATTGCCCAGTATCTCCAGGAGAGTTTCCTGGAGATCTCTGAGGCAGATTCCTGTGAAGTGAGGGAGTCAATCAACAGCCTGTTCCGCCACTCAGACTAGGCATGTGGCGGGAGACAAGCCTGCTTTCTGCAACCTTCCTTCCCCCAAGAACTCGCTTTAGTGATTCCCAAAATCAAATCCACTCACCAGGGGCTTCCTCTCCTGGTTGCGCTTCGCCAACATCCAACAGCTGTGACTGGCTGGCCTCCTCTGGGGTAGAAAAGAGCTCCTGGCTGCATGCATCTCTGGCCTCCGAGTCATCCTCTGCGTCTGGGTCCCCCTTCCCCTCCACATTCTCGTCCAAGATTTCCTCCTCCTGGCTCAGTCCACTTTCAACTGGCACGTGAGCCCCCGAAGTATCTCTTTGCAGTGGAGGTGGGGTCGCTGCCAAGTATCACGTCCAGCTCTTTGTAGAACTGGCAGCTCGTGGGCACAGCACCAGAACAACAGTTTGCCTCCCACACCTTGTGGTAAACGTTCTGCAGCTCCTTCACTTTGACCCTGCACTGCAATGTGTCCTGGTCATGGCCCCTTTCTGTCATGCATGGTGAAATCTGTCCGTAGGTATCATAATTCCTATGGCTGGAGCACAGCTGGGACTGCACAGCCTCCTCTCCCCAAATGCTGATGAGGTCCAGCAGCTCGGCATTGCTCCAAGCGTGGGATCGCTTGGTGTATGGAGTAGGCCTAGCCACCTGGAAAGATGCACTGAGACCACTGCACATGTCACTGAGCAAACAGGAAGGAGACTTCCAAAATTTCAAAGGCATTTGTGGGGTGAGGATGACGGTTGGTCACCTGAGGGCAGGGCAGTAGAGTTCAAACCGATATCCAGAGAGTCAAGAACAGGCATTGTGGGACACCTCTCAGAGTCCAGTTGCAGCTCTGTAATCGACCACGGTGTCTACGCTGGCACCACAGCGCTGTAGCCCCAGTGCAGAAAGCTCTATGCCTCTTGTTGGGGCAGCTTTTTTACAGTGCTACAGCTGTGCAGTTTCTGCACCCCAAGTGGCTTTGCAGTGTGTACACCTCAGGAGTTGCAGTGCAGAAAGCTGCTTTACTGTGCAGAAACTTGCAAGTGTAGACAGGGCCTAAGTAGATGAAGTCTCTTGCTACACTGAGCATTGTTTAAATCTATCTGTCCCTCCTGTGCCAGCTGTGAAATTGTTAATGTGTTTGTTTGCGCACCTTAGGTGGCTGAATGGAATAGGAGTTCTTAGGATCAGTCTCATTAGCACAGACTCCAAAGTGCTGCCTTCCCCAGTACTGTTTGTACTTGAGGTTACATGCTGCCGTAGTGCTAATGCCAAGCATGACTGCTGTGTTCCCAGCGAGCTTTAAAGCCCTTTGGAGCCGGGCAGTTCGTAGTAATGGTTTATAAGGTTGGCTTGACGCAGTGCCAGAGTTATCCAGAGGAGGGGGAATATGTAGGCAAGGTAAGGTTTTGTTTTATGAGGCTGTGTAGAGCAGGGGAATAATTCATTAGCAATATGACCCAGTGGGTTGTTTGTGTCTTGCAGGAATAGCTCTGAGAATCTATCACGGAGATGGGCAAACTACAGCACATGGGCCAGAGCCGTTTTAAGCAGGCTCGCGAGCTGCACCAGCAGCTTGGCCCCGCTCCGGCCGGGGCGCTGGGTCGGGGCTGCGTTACACGGCTCCCAGAAGCCAGCATGGCCCTGCTTCATCTCCTACGCGCTCCAGTGGGAGCTGCAGGGTCAGTGCCTGCGGATGGGGCAGTGTGCAGATCCACCTGGCTGTGCCCCCGCGTAGGAGCCGGAGAAGGGACGTGCCACTGCTTCCGGGAGCCGCTGGAGGTAGGCGTCGCTTGGAACCTGCACCCCTGAGCAACTCCCCATGCCCCAATCCGCTGCCCCAGCCCTGATCCCCCTCCTGCTCTCCAAACCCCTTGATCCCAGCCAGGAGCACCCTCCTGCACCCCAAACTCCTCATCCGCACCCCCAGCCGGAACCTGCACCCCTGCCCCAGCCTTGATCCCTCTCCCACCCTCCCAACCCCTCGGTCCCAGCCCAGAGCACCCCAAACTCCTCATCCCCAGAGCCCGCAACCCCTCCCGCACCCCAACCCCAATTTTGTGAGCATTCATAGCCTGCCATACAATTTCTATTCCCCGATGTGGCCCTTGCCTACCCGATCCATCACGTAGTTTTGGTGAAATTTTGTTATCACATAGTGATTGCTAAGAATCCCACGCACACATCCTGTGATGTTTTTCTGCAATCACAATATGGGCGACTTCAACAGTTTTTTAAAATCAGTTCTGTGATATTGGGAAAAAAAAAAGACAAAATAAATTCAAATAAAATAAAAATGTCATACAATAGCTCTCTATTATCATCTAGAAGCACCTTTGTTTCCTTGCTCTTGACACTCGCACTTCAGTTTTATTTTTTGTAACCTTCAGGACTTGTAACCTGGAAGACTATTTACATCAGGCCAGATTCTCTGCTGCATGTTGCAGAAGGCTTAGCACTGGCTGTGTAGCACAGGCAGGAAAAAGAAAGAGGTGGCTGACTCCCAACTTTTCCCTCTCCAAATTCTGACCTGGCTGCAGGGCCGGCTCCAGGCAGCAGCATTCCAATCAGGTGCTTGGGGCGGCAATCTGCAAGGGGCGGCAGTCTGTGTGTTTTTGCCCCTAAGCAGTGCGCCGAATTGGTGCCGCGGACGGCGGGGGCAGTCCGTGTACTGTTAGGGCGGCATGCGCGTTTCCGTGGCGGCAGCAATTCGGTGACCGCTTCTACGTTCAGCTGTCCACGGCGGCGCAGCTTCTGTCTTCCGACTGAAGACAGAAGCTGCCACCGAATTGCCACTGCCGCAGAAATGCGCATGCTGCCCTAATGGCACACGGACTGCCCCCGCCGTCCGTGGCGGCAATTCAGCGCGCTGCTTGAGGCGGCAAAAACAGTAGTGCCGGTCCTGCCTGGCTGGGGGCCTGCCTGGTCCCTAGGGCAGCTTATACCACTCCAGGTTACCCACTCAGAACTGAATAAGTACTATTCAGCATGAGTATGGAGTGCATTGAGTATAAACTCTTTTGAGCAGATAAGCTGCACCAATACAAATGGTGACTTTCCTTGCCTGCACTGAGGGTTTGCACTGATACAGTTGCTCAGTGGTTCTCAAACTATTGTTCTGGTGACCCCTTTCACATAGCAAGCCTCTGAGTGCAACCCCCCCTTACAAATTAAAAACACTTTTTAAAATACATTTAACACCATTATAAATGTTGGAGGCAAAGTGGGGTTTGGGGTGGAGGCTGACACCTTGCGACCCCCTGAGGGGTTGCGACCCCCAGTTTGAGAACCCCTGTGCTAGCTGCTGAAATTAGAGAGAGCCCTCAATATAGACAAGGTCTCTGTGGTTTGTACAGGATGAAGTACACTGACTGTGTTGCACAAGTGATAGAAAATCTGTTGGATTTTTTTTTTTGGTCATTTAACCCATGACATGAAAAACTAATTAAATGCTTTTAATATCAACTTTACCAGTGGGGAAAACAATGGCAGTTGATCTAATCTTAATCCATATTCTTGGTCTTGGACTATTCTTTCTTTTCATCTTTTTATACTGAACAAATTTTTTTTTTTTTTTTTTAAACCTAGTGTTATTTCCTGCTCTCTCTTTTGGTAAAACTTCCGTTTTCCTGTTTGGTTATAAGGCTTTATGCGTACACTCTCAAACTGAATTACTGCTTAGTTTTTGTTCCGCTCTATAAATTGGAGAAACAGAATACCTGATTTAGCACAAATTACATGTGACAGACTGATAATACATTGTTTCTGAATCTTCTGCTAAATCCTTTCCTCAATGGCAAGCTGGTAAGTACCTGGGGACTCTACTGTGAATATATAATGACTTTGTTGAACAAAACTCATGTGGTGTAATATAAAGAATAGCGTGGCCTATTTAAACTGTTATTTTCAGAAGGTTTGTGTTTCAGTTATGAAAAGATAATTAGATTTGTGTGGCAATAATAGATTGCTCTGATTCTGGCTTCCAATGCTGAACTTGATTCACTGGGGCGAATTAATCTCTGGTGCAAGTCAAATGATTTCAGTGGAGTTATCAGAGATTCATTTGTCCCATTGAGAACTGAACGGGGAATAAGAACTCACCTGTGTGGATCCCACTGAAGGATTGAGGCCTTATGTAGTTTGTTGTGTTGTGTACAGTTATGCATGTGTCTGTGTCCTGATTGATAGTGTCGTGTTTGTAATTTGCATATGTTTGAATTTTTGAAAACCTTTGTTTAAAATGTTGTTCTACTCAAACACACTCCAGTGGCTTGAGAGTGTTTTGAAAGCATTAGCTGGTGTCTTAAAATTTGCATTTTCCGTTCACAGTGTAGTTTCTGATTGTGTATGTTTCAGTATTTTCCAAAATTAGTTACTTCTTGTTCTTATTTCTATAAAAAGGGAAGTAGTTTACATTAGCAATGGCCTGATCTTGTAAGGATACTTCATTACAATTTTATATCTCAGTATATGTAATAGACTAATCAAGTCTGTGTCATTTTTTTCCTACACTTACCATCCTGATAGTTACTTCTAAGAACTTGGTGTGTGTAGTGGAGGTTGGTTGCAAGATGGCTTGTGGGACGCTATAAAGTACCACGCTTTATTGCAGGAAGAAACAGTGAGTGGGTTAAAAAGTTAATGGATCAGTGGAGTGCTGGAGAAGGTGGAGGTATGCATACATTGCTTAAATAGCTTGAAAGTCAAGGGAAAGCATCCGCCCTGGAGTATGGCATGTTCCTATGTATCTGACTATCTGACAGGAATGATTTTTTTTAATGACTAAATTGCTGAGTATGAGATGCCTTTTGTTCAGCAGCTGTTTATAGTTTTTTCAGATGCTGAGTTGATGTGCTCCCAAGTGGAGTTTGCCTTGAAACCCTTTTTTCCTTAAGTTAATTGTTCTATTTTGCAAGAATGTATCAGAACAGGAAACAGAAGAGTTGAAACGAATCCACCAGCTACTACCCATAATCTTAGCAGTATAAACTAAGTGCTGGGGCCAGATTCTGCTCCCAATTTCATTGGTGTAAATACAGAGCAACTCCATCAGCCCTGATCTGATTCGCTACTGACTCGCAGCTCATATGCCATTTATATGTGGGTACCAGACACTAACAAATCAGAATTCTCTATTCATTCGCATCAGTGGTACAGCAGCATAGAATTGGTAGGAGATTACAATCAGACCTCTATGAATCATCTGTTACTCTGTGGTGTCTCTTTACATATGTTATGCTTGCATCCCAGGTTACTTGTAACTTGCTGCATCAAAGCACTGAGACATGACAGTGAGGTAAATAACTGTGAGCCTTATTGAGCGTGTCTGCATTCCATGAATTTTCACACAGAAGTGACTAAGCCCCCAGAGCCCTGGCCTACCAGGACTGGACTCTCAGAGTAAAACCTGGATTCTCTATGACTTGTCTCTTTGGTTTCCAGCTCGCAAGTCTGGGATGGATGTCTTCACACATTGCTCAATACAGTGTTTTAATAAGCTCAGAAAGGAGAACTCGATTAAGAGGAACACCATCAGCGTAAAGAGCAACTTCTGAACCCTGTTCTTTTATAACAGACACATTGTAGTTGGCCTCGAGCTTGTTATTCACACAAAGCCTCTCTGTAAACTACTTTCTTATCTGACAGGCTTGTTCTGAGGCTTAATTCATTAACAACATCAAGCCTTTTTGAGATGTATGGATGAAAGATGCTATATATATGCAGTGATGAGCTGCTAAAATCTTAACAACCGGTTCCCTATAAAAAGTTCTGATTTAAGTGATGTGCCACAGTATGTATTTTTTGTACCAATAGGGTTACTATATATCCGTATTTTCCCAGGAGGAATTTTTAAATTTTAAAAATTCCGCCCGGATGGCGATTTAAGAACCAAAAAGCCTGACATCTCCAGGAAAATACAGATGTATGTTAACCCTACCTAAAGTTCTTTTTTAAAAAGATGGGCCTGAACTAGAAATGAGCTCCGTTTCACATGTGTGGGTCCCCGCCACTCCCTGGGGGTGTGCTAGGGTGACCAGATGTCCCGATTTTATAGGGACAGTCTTGATTTTTGGGTCTTTTTCTTATATAGGCTCCTATTACCTCCCACCCCCGTCCCGATTTTTCACACTTGCTATCTGGTCACCCTCAGGTGTGCACTTGTGTGGGTCCCAGCTGCTCCCTGCCCCCCTCGTTGAAGCAGGTGTGCAGGGTTAGTGCCCAGCAGAGCTGCTGGGGAGCTCCAGGGCCAGAGGTCCGAGGGGCAGCAGCAGCAACAGGGCCAGGAGGCAGCCCACATGGCTCCTGCAGCGCAGCGCCCCCGGCGGCCGGGAGGAGGAATTACACGCTTCCCAGCCGGAGCCCATCAAAGCTTCCCTCGCAGGGAAGCCAGTTAACAAGCGGTTCTAAAACCACTTCAAAATTTAACAACCGGTTGGTGCGAACCAGCTCCAGCTCACCCCTGTATATATGTAGTTGGGGGTTCTCAAACTGGGTCTCGAGACCCCTCAGGGGTCGTGAGGTTATTACATGGGGGCGGGGGGTCATGAACTGTCAGCCCTTACCCCAAGCCCACTTTTCCTCCAGCATTTATAATTGGTGTTAAATATATTAAAAAGTGTTTTTAATTTATTTGCGGGGGTTGCACTTAGAGGCTTGCTATGTGAAAGGAGTCACCAGTACAAAAGTTTGAGAGCCACTGAGCAGGATTATTGTAATTTTTGTTATTGCTATCTTTGGATTTAAGATATTTTATAGCGACATGGGAGTTTTAACAAAGAAGCAATTTAAGGGCCAGGCTGTGAATGGCTATATGTAGGTGCACAGTGTGGATGGATCTTCCCCCTTCGACAGCTCATCCAAGGGCCAGCCACAATTACAGTCCCTCAGTGCAGATCAAAGGAAGTGGAAAGCAGGCTGGTGCATAGCTTGCCCCCTGTGCACCAGACTTCAGAGTGCATTAGAGAAGGGAGCATAAAAGGTGGTGTGACCTGAGCAGATCATTCTGTGCATTGGGTCATAGAGGGGAATGAGGGACCATGCCTCCTGCTTACTTGGGCCGGTGGCTAAATGCCCTCAACCTTCACAACAGTTTTGATCAAGGGAGTTTTCCACTTGTTCCCACTGCTGTTCTAATGCAGGAGCAGAGTCCTGCCTCGCTTGGTATCTGGTAGAGATGGGATGGCAAACTTTTTGGCCTGAGAGCCACATCTGGGTGGGGAAATTGTATGCAGGGCCATGAATGTAGGGCAGAGGGTTGGGGTGTGGGAGGGGGGTGCAGTATGCAGGAAGGGGCTCAGGGTAAAGGGTTGGGGTGCCAGAGAGGGATCAGGGCAGGGGGATAGGGTGTGGGGTGCAGGAGACATCCGGGTTGTGGGCTCCGGCGCAGCGTCACTTACCTCGAGCAGCTCTGGGGTGGCAGCGGTGTGCAGTGGGGCTAATGAGGGCTCCCTGCCTGCCCTGGTTGCCTGCAGCTCCCGGAAGTGGCCAGCATGTCCGGCAGTGGCTCCTGGGGGTGCGGTGGGGTGGGACAGGCAGCTCCGTCGTGCGCTGCCCTCGCCTGCGGGTACCACCCCCGAAGTTCCCATTGGCTGCAGTTCCCCATTCCCGCCCAGTGGGAGTTGTGGGGGCGGTGTCTGCAGGAGAGGGCAGCCCATGGAGCCCTCTACCCCTGCTCCCCCAGGGGCCGCAGGAACATGGTGCCGGCCGCTTCTGGGAGCCGCACGGGGCCAGGGCAGGCAGGGAGCCTGCCCTAGCCCTAGCCCCATTGTGCCACATCCCGCGGGCCGGATTGAAAGCCCTGATGGGCCAGATCCGGCCTGCGGGCTGTTCTTTGCCCTTCCCTGTGCTGGAGGATCCTCTACACGTGATGCTGACTTTGGATGGGAAGTAGAAGTGGTAGATTCTATGGCAGGAGAAAATTAGCGACCTAGTCATATCTGCAACAAATGCTAAGATGCCAGATATGGGAGGTGTTTTGCTTGTAGTAATTTGACTGAATGCTTTTTTGCCTTGAAGTTTGTAGAGCACTGGTATTTTTAAGCTCAATTTTAATAAGTTAGTTGGACAGAAACTGCAAATATTGTGCCATTCAATAAATAGACATTTCTTTAAATAATTATATCTATTTAAAAAAAAACATTTTTTACCCACCCTAATCATTACTTCATTTGGTGTGATGAAAATAATTGAAATAATTCTGTTTAGCAGAGTAGTCCATTAGAGTTTGCAGCTGACCCCGGCTGCTGCAGGAATGTGGTCTGTACCTTGTGTCTTGTTAACCTTTGAGGTTAATGTTCGTATATCACACTAACCGTACTTCTCGTTATATCCAATTTCTTATTTACATAGGTTTTTTTTAAAGGTAATGTTAGCTAGGTTCACATGCTGATATAATTCATGTTACTTGCAGAGTAGGTTTAACCACACAAATGTGACTTCCTGTAAAAAGTGCAATATGTTAAAAACATATTATAGGGGTTTTTTTTGTAATTTTTCATTGTGAAGTGGATTTGTTGCAAGGTAGAACAACCAAATAACTTCTGACATCAATAATAATGATCAGGCTGGTGGGAAGAAAAATAGTACAAACCAAGTTTTGATAAACAAAACGAAAACAAAGTTTAGGAAAACTATCAGTTTGCAACTTCTAAGAACTTTACAAAAACACCATAGTTAATGAAGATAACTCAGTGATTATTAGCATCCTCATTTTAAAAAGTGAGACACATTCTTAGCTTTTGTGAAATACCAGGTTAGTGGAGCTCTGGCTGTTTACACGAGCTGAGGAGCTGCTCCAGGGAAGCAGAGTTTTGTGTAAGTCTGAGAGCCAGTATGGGCTTCAGTGGTACTACTCACATGCTCCAGTACTTTGCTGGATTGGGGTCGGAGTGCTCAACACTCTGCAGGATGCAGCCTTTAGTTCTGAAATTGGTTAGTTCCATGGTCACTGTAATCATTTGTGGGAGTGAGTTCCATGGCCCAATAAAGGCTATAATAAGCTGTCATGGGTACAGGGTGAGCTGCCCTCTCAAGTGCATGCCTCCTGGCCCCAATGTCCTGGCCCCAGTGTTCTTAGACTGGATCTCTGGGCTGCAGCTCCCCTGTGTAGCATGACAGGCCCAACTGGGTTTGGTACCTGAGAGCCTCTGAGCAGTTGCTGATTAAAGAGACTCAAAACAGCTTCTTCAAAACAAAGGATTATTTATTAACCCAAAGGAACACAGCAAGCAGAGAAAGGGGCTAAAACAACAGAAGGCCTGTCCACCTGGTCTTACCTAACTGTATTATTTGCTTGCAAGCTCCGGGTAAGTTCCACACAGTCCTACTTCTGATCTTGGGGAGACAGACAGCCCCTGCAGCATTCTCTCATTGTCTCCGAGAAAGATGCAGCTCCAGCATCTGCTGCCTACTCGCCTCCCTTTCTCTCTATGCTGGTGTCTTTAATGGTTTAGTGTTCCTTTGATCTTAGGTTCCAGCCTGGGAAAGGTAAACCTGCTATCCTAGCTGGAGCCCAGCAGATGGGCATTTCCCATTTTGTAGCTCCCTTAGTGTTCCCTTAAAATACCTTCTCTCTCTCTCATAATTTCATTTCCTCTTTGTTTCCCTCCAACAGCCTCTTTTAGTTCCATGCAGTCGTGCAGGAAAATATCAAACAGGTAAATTGAAGTGCAACTGATGGTCATAAAAAATAATACAGATATCTCCCTCGTTCTCCACATAAGCATTTTACATTCTCTTTCGTCACAGCTCTAGTATGGCTTACATTATCTTTGGTAACCTTTACAATGAAGGTCGTTCTAACTGCTGCTATAGAGGATATGGGCCATTAGATAGGGCACTGAACTGGAAGTCAAGAGACATGGGTTGTGATTATTAGTCATCTTTCTTATGGGAGTCTCTAGGCGCCAACCAAGAACAGGGCTCCATTGTGCTAGACACCTTACAAACATAGAACAAGAGACAGTCTCTACACTGAAGAGCTTACGGTCAAAGGGCTCGTCTTCACTGCAGTATTAACTCAAGGTAAATTAAGTGTTGCCTCTAACTTGACTCTCGGGTGACCACTCATCCCTTATTTTAAGAGATCATCCCTTATTTCTTTGATTTGTCCCTTAGGGTGACCACCCATCCCTTATTTTAAGAGTTGTTGAAATGTATTAAAACCGATAGTAAGTACCATGTTAAACATTAAATAGAAGGTTATAATAATTCCACTGTATATCTGAGGGCAGTAGAAATATACACTTAAGAGAAAAATACATGATGTGCCAAGGGAAGTGGTGTTTGCCTAAAATGTCCCTTTACAATAAAGCATTGTCTCTAATTTTTCCTGTGGTTTTCCCTTATTTCCATCCAACAAAGACGCTTACCCTACCTGACTTCCTTTCACAGTTTTCTACTTCAAGTTAGGTGGTGCTTTAAACTCGAGCTAGCTGGCCTAAGAGGAGGTTGGGGTTGCAGCTCTCATGCCGCTGATAGTTGAGCTAGTAATCCAGTGGGAACTTAGCTTCTCTGTGCTGTTAATTCAATCACTTTTTGTGCAAACGTTCTCACTTAAGTGTCATTGACTGGAACGTGGGGAATCGGGCCTAGTGATTGGATCAAGAGTCGGCAGTCAGGAATTGGAGTCCAGGGTCAGAGTTGGAGTCACAGGTCAGATGCCAGAGCCAAGGGTCAGGGCTGAAGTCAGAGATAAGGTTTAAAGCCAGGTTATCTGGAGTGTGGCAAAGCAGGGGAAAGACTGGGTCCAGGACAAGAGTGGGGCTGGAACAAGGCAGGAGCAGGGCTGGAGTGAGCCTGGGAACAAGCAGGCAAAGGAGCTAATGGAACTGGGGTGAATACTTTGAGTGCCATTGGCCTAATACCGCTGCTGGACTTAAGAGCATGCCTCTTGGTTCTTCCAGCCAATTGGGTGGCCTGGCCAATCAGGTGATTCTGCTGCAAGCCAACTCTCATTCAGCTCTCTGTCCTCTGTTCCTCACTAGGTAGGTTGAGCTAGTTGGTTCCACAAGCCCTAATTCATGACATCGAACTAGGCCAGGGTTTTAGACCATTACAGTAAAATACTTCTCTACTTTTCTCAGAAGGAAGTGTTTATATCCAGCCATGGGCCTTCAGAGAAATGCATTTGATTGTCTCCACTCAGTTCATAGTAAATTATGGGTCTTCATTTAAAAAAAAAAACCACAGCACCCCTACTACAACTGTACGGAAGAGCTACACAAAATACAGTGGGATGACTTCTCCCTAAAGGATTGTGTATATAGCAGAAAAACTCATTTGCCTTCACAAGCTCTTCCCTGTGAATCAACAGAACATTTTATTTTTCAGCTTGCATTAAAAAGAGCAACATATTTCACATGCATTCATGCTACCATAAATGTTTTCTGAATTATTGCATTTTTTTATATTATGGAGGGTAATTCTACAATAGCCAGAATGCAAATTAACAATTAAAGCCAGGACATCAATAAAATCTGTCTAGTGGGTTTCATTAATGTTACATCTCAAACAAACAATCATGCCATTTAAACAATTTTATGACTGCCCCAGCTACACGCTTTGAATGATCTAAAATTCTCTTGTTCTTTACTATGGTACAATACTTTAAATATGTTGAAAATAAATATATGTCTGAGATATATTTTCTAAAGTAGCTTTGCAAATATATTTCAAGGTTGCTTTTCTTACACAAAGGTACTCAGATTTTAAATAAATTTAGGCCACATTCTGATACCCTTACTCATGCTGAATAGTGTGACAGATATGGCAGTTTCCTGCAATGTCCTTGGCAGATTTTATTGAATTAACTTTTGGTGCCCTTAACTGTGAAATATAGAACCTTAGTGAACAAATAACCCAGTTGAAGTCAGTATTTCTTGTGTAGTAAGAAGCTGCTATATGTGAGTAAAGATATCAAAATCTAGCCCTCTAATAATAAGTACATTAATGAGATCCATGCATGGAGGGTCTCCTCCATGTCTGCATATCCCCACTCCTGTATGGAAGGTTAGCTCAGACCCATTCCAAAGGCTTCTCTGTGGACCAGCACCTCATCAAAGGTGCTCTGTATCCTTTGATATCACTGGCAGTAGAGGGCTGTTAGCACCTAACAGGATCAGGACCTTCAAGAACAACTCCTTCGTCTTCCACAGCAACCCTGGAAACCTATCACATATCCTACAGTAGGTAAGATGCTAACAATGCTGGTAAATGAGCATTTATCTTTGAATGTTCCAGACTGCATGTGTCAGTTTTCAGGGAAGCCAAACCATCCAGGGAGAAATTATATCTTAACTCATTGATTCATAGATTTCAAGGCTAGAAGGAACTATTGTGATCATCTAGTCTGACTTCCTGTATAACACAGGCCATAGAACTTCCCCAAAATTATTCCTAGAGCAGATATTTTAGAAAAACATTCAAATTTGATATAAAAATTGTCAGTGATGGAGAATCCATCATGATCTTCGGTAAATTGTTCCAATGGTTAATTACCCTCACTGTCAAAAAAATGTACACTTTATTGCCAGTCTGAATTTTTCTAACTTCAACTTCCAACCATTGTTTCACATTACATCTTTCTCTGCTAGATTGAAGAGCCCATTATCTATGTTCCCCACATAGATACTTACAAACTGTAACAAAGTCACCCCATAACCTTCTCTTTGTTAAGCTAACTAGAGCAGTCAACCACCAGACAGGAAAGCCTGATACGTCGTCATAAATATGGTTCTAACATTACAACAAAAAGAAATGACTCACATGAAAATACTTTTTTTAACAAAAAGGAGGGTGTTTTTAGTGACAAACGCTATCGGACATAGCCATAAATGTAGAGAGAGTGACCAATTTTTTTG
This sequence comes from Mauremys reevesii, assembly GCF_016161935.1. Taxonomy (NCBI): domain Eukaryota; kingdom Metazoa; phylum Chordata; order Testudines; family Geoemydidae; genus Mauremys; species Mauremys reevesii. The sequence goes on along the minus strand of NC_052626.1, from coordinate 24,017,705 downwards.
TAAATAAATGTGGAATTTACTGCCGTTCATCAGATTTATCATTTCACTTGCAAATAAATAAATAAAAAGTGTTGACAAGTAGGCAGGTAAATTCCAGCGGAGGGAGAAAAGCTGCTGTGCAGTAGATCAAGAAGACTGTGAGACTCAGAGACCTCAATGGTGGACATCACTGAAGAATCTAAGTAGATAGATCAATGAATGGCCATGCTGCTTTATACACAGTGGGGTCTATTAGCATCTGCTATGCAGATGAATGCATTTGCTTTAACTTTTAAGTAAGTTAGTAGTCCTGTCATGTCAGAGGCATACTGCACTTGGAAGGAAATAGTTTAGGAATGGCTAACTATGGATATTACCATTCGGGTTCAAACCGGCATCTCAGTGGGAAAAGACCATTTTAATAGGATGTCTCTAGTCTGGTCCAAAATTATATCCCAGTGTATGGGAAGCCTTAAAATGTGTGTGAGAGCTCTAAGAAGGGAAGAAGAAAATTGAGAACAGGAATTGGCCATTTTTATTGGGTTAATCACACAACTGTACAAAACTAGTCAGGACATGATGTGTGGTAACGTATTGAATTTGCTGTCACTGTGGTGTAAAAGTCGGTGGTCTCTTAAGCATGTACTGCTTTGTAATGAGGCTAGGGTTGACAGGTGTCTGGTTTTCGACTGGAACCCGATCGAAAAGGGGTCCTGGCAGCTCCAGTCAGCACCACTGACTGGGCTGTTAAGTCTGGTCAGCAGCACAGCGGGGCTAAGGCAGGCTCCCTGCCTGCCCTGGCTCTACACAGGTCCTTGAAGCAGCTGGCATGTCCCTGCGGTCTCTAGGCACAGGGTGATCAGAGAAGCACCACAAGCTGTCCCAGCACCGGCTCCACAGCTCCCATTGGCCAGAAACCGTGGCCAACGGGAACTGTGGGGGCAGCACCTGCGGGCACGGGCAGCGCGCACAATGCAGAGCTGCGTGGCCGTGCCTCTGCCTAGGGGCTGGACATGGCGGCCTCTTCCGGGAGCAGTGCAGAGCCAGGGCATGCAGGAAGCCTGTTTTAGCCCCGCTGCACCGCTGACCAGGAGCCGCCTAAGGTAACTGTCGCCTGGGTGGAGCCCACACCCTGAACCCCCTCCTGCACCTCAACCCCCTGCCCCAGGTCGGAACCCCTCTCCCGCACCCAAACTCCTGGATCCCACACCCCAAACCTCTTCCCGCACCCGAACCCCCAGCCCTGAGCCTGCTCTCCAAACCCCTTGGCCCCCCCAGTCCGGAGCCCCCTCCTGTACCCCAAACCCTGCACCCCCACCCAGTGAGGGTGGGAGGGAGGGGGGCTGGAGTGAGTGGGGGTGTGGCATCAGAGAAGGGATGGGGAAGAGCTGGGGCCTCAGGGCAGGGTGGGACAGTGCCAGGGTGTTTTGGTTTTGTGCAATTAGTTGGCAACACTAAATTAGGCCCATGTTTTTAGCCTCCTCATGTTCACTTGACTATAATGGAAATCCAGGCTGGCAACAGTGGAGTCGGACACCTTGCATGTTGATGCAATGTAATATAATTAAAAAATCAATATAGAAATGACCGTAATTACATTTTGAGTGTTATGTGCAATGAAATAGCGTAATGGATCTGCTACAAAATATCTCTAGTCTCAATAATCTTTTTTTTTAGATGCATCAGGACATTTATGTATAAATTTCAAAGTTGTGGTTGTTAAACCATGACTAAATACAAATGCTGATATGATCCATACTGTTCTGAGAGAGAGAGAGAACGTAGGCTATTCATAGTCATATGATATAAAGTGTTACCGTATGCCTGCAGTGCACTCCCCTGCCTCACAGCATTAACAGCGATTTATGGCCCAGAAAAATAGCTGGGGAAACTTCCCTGGTAGCTCATATCATTATCTGGTTTAGATATAAAACAGTGTAATAACCCATTCCAATTCCCACTGAGATCAGTAGAAAGACTCCCCTTGATTTCAATGGGCATTGGATCGGACACTTTATGACACGTTTGGTGGGAAGTTACTATAGCAGCCGCAGAGGTAAAGTGAGAAAATAGAATTTAGGCTCCTTAGTTTAAGGTGATGGGGTTGTAGGCTAGAATCAGGTCCTGGGAGGGACCATAAGGTTTGCAAGTGATGGAAGGACTTTGCAAAGAGTGATTTTCCTTGCATTGTGTCTCTTCTTTTATGTTGCTTTTATTTCATTGGAGGCAAGTAATGGACCTGATTCTGTTCCTATTGAAGTTAATGGTTAAAAACTCCCATTGACTTCGGGGGAAGCAGGAATTGTGCCTGATATTTTGTACTATCGGAGAGTTAATTAAAATGCCTCAGCTACTAAAACTGACTTGGGAAACGCTGCTGTAATGTACCTGCCCACCTTTAAAAAGAATAGTGCAACATTTTGGGGTTTTGTTTAGTCACACAATGTCAATATTAGAGCTGTATGGAGGGCAGGAGTTCCAGTTCATGACGCATTTTGCAATTTTGAAATTTAGCTTCATTCCAAATCAGAATGAAAACCAAAAATTGATAAATTCTTTGTGAAGGAAAATTTAAAAAAAATCATTTTTCATTGAGCACGATGTTTTGTTTTGATTTTGACTTCTTAAAATGTTGCATTTATTATATGATAGTATATATTATTATAGTACAAAATTTCAAAATGAAAACTCATTCAAAAGAAATAAAACATTTCAATCTGAAAATATCAAAACAGGACCTTTCAGTATTGTCCGAACTTTTTTCCCTGGTTTTCTTCCAAAAGGAAATTCCAGTAAAATAGACTTGATTTTGCAAAGCATTTTAATTTGGATGAAATATGGTTTGGTCAAAATTTCTCTGATCAGCTCTCATCAATATGAATAAGGGTGCAGATGTGCAACAGACATCATGGAGGACACAGCATTTGGCTGCTGAAAGCAGATGTACTTCACTCTGCAGCCTGTTCTTGATGTCCTAAACTTTCACTGACTCTAGGGATAGTCGCTTATGATCAGCAGGTACTCAGCCCTGTCTTAGTTTGGCCTGTAGTTAATCAAACAGCTGTTTTTTGGGTTTTTTTTATAAGCAAACATATGCATTATAATGAGAAAGTGGGGGGAGAAGGGGACAGGACCATGAGCTCCATTTTGTAGCATGAACTATCCTCTCCTATAAACATCAGAAGTTGAATTGGGCTTTTCAGAAAAACCTTTCAAACAATTCATGTTTTATGATTACTCTGCCAAGAGGTTTGTCCAAGTTATTGTTGTTCTTAAAGGCCCTAAAGGATTTCGGCCCCATTGTACTATAATGAAAAACCATTCCCTGTCCCATATAACAAGACAACAACAGGTGGATGGACATGGGCATATCCCTTATAAGACCTAAAGTACATACATAAAGAATACTAGTATTAATATTTCAGACTGTACAAGCTACTTCTCCTATATGCTCCAGTAACGCAACCTACCGATTTTCATGCTCTGAAGTAATAATAGCCTATTATTCTGGATTTCTTAGCTTTAGGATAATTAATGGATTGTCTGCCAACATAGGGCATGCTGTCTGACACTGTCTGACTATTTATCATACTTATCAGCATCACGTCTGAGCATATCCCACAGGTAGAAATGACAACAATGAATCTCTCTCTTCCTACCTTGATGGCACAAGAGAAGATAGGAGTTTTTTCTGGTTATTGTTTGTTTCTTTGCTTGGTTTTTTAAAGATTAATGAGACAGCTCTTTAAGTGTTACCACTTTTCATTGGCTACTTGAAAATGCTTGACCATCCCTCCACCCTAAACCAGGACCACCCAGAGGATTCAGGGGGCCTGGAGCTAAGCGGGGAGCTGCGGCGCTTATACTCACCCAGCGGCGGTCTGGATCTTTGGCGGCATTTCGGCAGCGGGGGCCCTTCAGTCGCTCCGCGTCTTTGGCTGCACTGAAGGCCCCCCCCCCCCGCTGAAATGCCACCGAAGACCCGGACCGCCGCTGGGCCAGGGCTCGCGGGGCCTTATGCTGGACATAAACCATAACAATTTCACTTATATTTTTAAAAGACCATAGGCCTGATCGTGCACTGCTTACTCATGCAAGCCTACTGTTGTGTGCAGGATGAGGGCCCAGATCTTAGATCATAGAAATTTTGAGCATTTACCCATTTCTCGTGAGAGTAGTTCTAGTGTCTGTAACTGCTGGGAATTCAGGGTAGCAATAGTTGAAATACGGGTTGACAGTCCAAAAATGTCAGTGATGGATGTTCAGTATTATGTTCTGTTTTTGTGTGACCTCAGCTATATACCCAATGATATCTGTTTCATATGGAAGATGTATTTTTTACAGTAATCTGGGGGAGTGCACCATTTGTCTTAGCTTCTATTCCAAGAATAAATTTCAGTGGGAGGGAAATAATATTCATGTGAAATTACAGAACAAAAATAAACATTTACAGTAACTACTGTATAGTGATTATGCACTTTAACAAAATATTTTTGTTGCTTGAAACTGCAAATGCACACAAGGTACTCCTAGGTGCTGGAACTAGGGGTTCTGGGGGAGCTGCCACACTATTTGGCTTGAAGTGGTTTCCATCATATGCGAGGTTTACAGTTTGGTCCAATGGCTGTCAGCAGCCCCCCCCCCCCACAGTGTTCCAGCACCACTGCTAGTGCTAAAAAATATAAAAAATTTAGATCAAGTTCAGGAAAAAAAGCAACCTCTGTTATATTTCTTTAGATGGGGAAATCTTCCAATCACAGTTCCCCCAGAATACTCCAGAATTCATGTTGTCATTATCTACATTTATTTAAAATTGTTCTTCACATCTTTAGCTCAGGTTGAAAATAACTGAAATACATGAATCCAGATATTCTGATTTTTTTAAATATAATCTTGTATTTCTTAACATTTTGGGCTACTTCTGAAAGATGATTATGTCAGTAATTAAACTGCATCTCCCCAGCCCCTTGATCTTTCCTTCTTTGCTAGTAAGCTGAAGTAAAACTGTTTTTTAAAGAACCTGTGCATCTTCTACAGTGTATTTTGGGACTTCTAAATGCGTCATCAAGTTCTGAGTATTACAGACAGTAGCTGGATTAGTGTAATTGATTTCTTCAGTTTACCTAACAGGGCTTTTGGTTTGAGGGTCCACTTGCTTCCAGTTTAAACTTTACTCCAGTTAATCCGCCAATGAGCTACAACATATTAATAATTGTAAAAGCAGATATGAAAGGCCTCACTTGTCAACAGGTGCAAATTAAATGGAGCATTAATGCTTTTGGTTCCCTTTCTTAAAGTATTCGTGAATTAAGTTTCCACTTAGGTCCTAGTATTGGTGTACAAGATTAAAAAAGAATAAATTCAAGAAAAGTAACACGCTGAACTGTGTGTATGTATTTACACACACATTTAAGCATTAAAACATTAATTTAATTTGGCAGGCACCATGCAAAATGCCAGCCTTCTGAGGGTTAATAGACCAGACACGCAATATATGGTTTAAATGTATTTGATAATTGTGTTTTCCTCAGAATAGTTTGCAATAAACCACACATTTACTGTATTTTATGGTTGTGTTACTTTTGTTCTCCAGCGAACAGAGTATTTGCCAAGCCCGGGCTTCAGTTATGGTCTATGATGATACCAGTAAGAAATGGGTGCCAATAAAGCCTGGACAGCAGGGATTCAGCAGAATCAACATATACCACAACACTGCCAGTAACACCTTTAGAGTAGTTGGAGTTAAACTACAAGATCAACAAGTGAGTAACTATGTCTTTTGTGTCCTGTACATTATCCTTTGATCTCTAAAGCTGTAATCAGTTATATAATTAATCCTACTCCTACTAAGTGTATATACATTTATACTCTGCTCCATAAAGCCGTGTCCTGTGTGATTTCTTGATCCAGGACTGTACCTCTATTTGTTAGAGCTTGTTATTTGTCCTTTACATGAGAGAGAAATCTCATGGAAGATTTTGTGTGTTTTCCGCTCCATTGTATTATCCCTATTTTCTACTGAAGTCTTTGCTCCCTGCTACTCCCCAGCTGCTCTTTACTGCTCCATCCATGGTACAAACTTCTAGTGTTCCTGCCAAATAAGAGATCATTCACTCTCCCTGCGACTCCTGCCTTCTCATGATGAGTAACTAAGTTCTCATTTTGCATTTTAAAAACCTAAGCACATATTCTGATTTCATTTACAATGGCATAAATGGAGCTATGTGGGATTTACACCATCAAAACTGAGTTCAGACTCTGCTCCCTAGTCAATGGCTGCCTGTATGATAGGGGGGAACTGTCAGCAGCAGTGTCAGGTGTGTCAGGTTGAAGTGTGAAGGCATTTGTTCTCAGGAGCTATAAATAGATGTCTCATTCTAAATGTAACATTCACATTCAAGTGAACAAATCACATGATTCTCTAAACTGTTAAATCAATGAATTAGTCCCACTTTACATTTTAGAAGAAGGGCCTGGGAGTCAGGAGTCCTAGCCCTGTCATTCACTCGTGTGATCTAGGGCGTGTCACTTAATTTCTCTGTCTCCGTTTCTGCCTTTTGTAAAATGTAATGATGCTTACTGCTCTGCTTTGAAAAGCAATCTGTGGATGGGAAGTGCTACATATGTGCTAATTAGACTATCTGATGCACCCCACCGCCTTCATGTTTTTCAAAGGGAAACCCAAATAATTTTTGGAAAATGTAGTATGTTGGTTTTCAACTATTTACAGTGTACTTCTGAAACTGTTTAAAATATTTGTTCATCTCTAATTTTATCCTTTTCTGGTCAGCAAAGATGTTATAAATATACATAAAACTTGAATCTTGCATTTTGAATAGAGCTGAAATTTGTAAAGTTGCTGTGTTTAATTAGTAACAAGATCAGATATCTTTGTTTATGCTTTGGTATCTTTGACTGATGTCACGATGGTTGTGAAATAGTGCACATTAATGAACTTCTAATACCTAGCCCAGTAAAGGAAGCACAAATCGTCGTTTCACATGGGCCCAACATAAATAACAGCAGTTGTTTTTTGTATACAAATTTTTCAGCAATTGGGTGATGGCCTTTTTTTTTTTTTTTTTTTTAAACTGCTTATTTGTAACCCAGAGGGCTTTCTTAATCAGATTATAACCAATTTAAATGTAGGACAAATTTGAGAGTTAAATTGTAAGTCTTGGCAGTGGTGTTTTAAATGTCAGTTCATTAGCTTTAGCCACTGGATTGGATTGCAGATGTCATTGTTTGCATGAAGTAAATAAGCAGGCACAGGTCACAGGGCCGGCTCCAGACCCCAGCGCACCAAGCGCGTGCTTGGGGCGGTGTCCCGCGGGAGGGCGGCAGGCGGCTCCGGTGGACCTCCCGCAGGCATGCCTGCGGAGGGTCTGCTGGTCCCGCGGGTCCGGTGGACCTCCCGCAGACGTGCCTGCGGAGGGTCCGCTGGTCCCGCGACTTCGGTGGAGCATCCGCAGGCACGCCGCGGAGGTCCACCGGAGCCGCTGCGGCGCCCCGCCAGAGCGCAAATCCTAGAGCCGCCCCTGACAGGTCATCACTGAAAACGTCTGAATTCAGGACGAAACATATGTAAGAAGATGATATCCATATGTCTCTACTGAGTGGAGGTGTTCAGGCGTTTGATGATAAAAAATAATTGTGAAACTACCTGAAACTAGGTTAAAATCTCTTCAGAAAATAAAAAGGTATTCGAGAAAATACTCATTTAAAGATGATTACAAAAAATGTATTATAATCACAAAATCCGTTGGATATAGCATAAACTTAGAGATAAGACTGGTACTTAAAAGACCATTTCAAAGTTTTTCAGGTTCAGAATTTAAACTACTTCACATCAGTCCCAGCTCTAATATCACATCTTCTGTAGTGGTTTATTACTGCAGCTAAGATTTGCTAAATAGTTGCATTTAACAACAACAACAACAAATGACATCCAGTACATATTGTTCTCTGTTTAAACCAACTCATGCACACATTCATACTGACTTCAGTAAAGTCCCATTGAAAAGTGAGAGATTGTTAAAATTAACTACACCTCTACCCCGATATAACGTGACCCAATATAACACGAATTCGGATATAACGTGGTAAAACAGAGCTCCGGGGGGGGCTGCGCACACCGGCAGATCAAAACAAGTTCGATATAACGCAGTTTCACCTATAACGCGGTAAGACTTTTTGGCTCCCGAGGACAGCATTATATCGGGGTAGAGGTGTATTTAGCTAGCAAAGCATGTTTTCTGAAAATGGCCAGATCCTCAGGTAATGTAAATTGGCATAAAATGAAATCACTGGAGCTATGTCGATTTATACCAACTGAGGATCTGGCTCAAAATCCCTAGCACAGTATTGCCGCACAGGGTCAATTTAAACTTGTATTGCATGCTGATTGGCAGGATGAGATAGAGAGAGATTAGTTTAATCTACATGACATGACCTTTCTCTCCTTTTAATGTCTTCTGTTTAATTTTCTCCTTACTCTAGATCTCTCTGAATCTTACGTTTTTAATTTGCATTCTCTGTCTCCTGCATCTTCTGCTGCATGTAGGTTTTCTCTTTCTTGTCTTTCTCTAGCTGCTTTTTCTTCTGGCCCTTTTCCTAGTTTTCGTTTAATGATATTTATAACTTAGTCCTTATTTTCCTTACCTTTCTATCTCTGTTTGTCATTTTCTCTACTTAGCCACCACTGAAAAACTCCCCAAAAAGGTTCCATCCCACTAATGTGGTTTTTAAGATGATGTTGTGTGTGATCAAATGTAAATTTAACAACTGGAAGTGGTCATCAGACCATTTTATAGGTCTCATTCGCATGCTCCACTGTGTGTCTCTCTCTTCCTCAGCTGCAATGTTTAAGTACTTATTAACGACATAGTGCAAATGAAGTCATCTGTTTCCCCTGCACAGACACACGTATCCGTGTAGACTCATACCAACATGATCAGCAACCCCAAAAAAGCAGCAGCAGTACAGTCTGAGGCACTTTTCAAGCTGTGGTCACCAGTGCTTTAACCACTTCCATTTTGTTAGTCATTTGTCTTGAATATTTGTCTGCAGAAGTCAGCTGCTTTTAGTTTAAAATATAAAAATGGGACCTTGGAGAAGGTGGTACTTTTCAGAATTGACCACTGCAAGGTTAGGCCAGAATTGGAGCTTGTATCCCGACAGCATCCTTGTGGTATAAATTCGCCATATTTTTGAAAATGTTGGGTCAAATTCATCCCTGGTGTCGAATCATAGAATATCAGGGTTGGAAGGGACCTCAGGAGGTCATCTAGTCCAACCCTCTGCTCAAAGCAGGATCAATCCCCAGGCAGACTTTTGCCCCAGATCCCTAAATGGCCCCCTCCAGGATTGAACTCACAACCCTGGGTTTAGCAGGCCAATGCTCAAACCAATGAACTACCCCCCGCCGCCCCTAGAGGTGGGGTACCTCTTTTATTGAAGTTGTGGGGGCCTGGGCTTGCTCTGTGGAGGTATTAGCCATTCTGAGGTTATTAGGCTATAACCCTCTGAATTTTAGAGTATGTGCAGTTGGTGCCAATCTGGGGAAACATTGCAAGAGCCACAAGCATCAAGTCGAAAGGAAATGTCCTTGCATTATTATTATGTAGTGCCTAGATCCCAGTGATAAACAGGGCCCCCTGTTCCAGGCGTTGTACAGATCCATAACAAAGAGACAGGCCTGTCCCAAGGAGCTTCCAATCTAAGTATAATACAAAACACAACAGATGGATACAACAAACAAAGGGAGAACAAGGTAACAGTGAGACATTCCTGGCCATCATGAAAAGCAATAGTGGCATTGAAAGATGGCAAATTATAATATGGATCTAAAAATATTTTTTCACACAATTCAGAATTAAGCTGTGGAACTCATTGCCACAAGATGTCATTGAGGACAAGAGCTTAGCAGGATTCAAAACAGGATTGGACATTTATGTAGATGGTATGATTAGCTGGTGTTTCAACAGTAAATATTAAAAGGGATGTGTGACGGGGTGTACGGATCCTGTGCTGCAACAGCTACAATAGGGTTAATGGACAAAGCAGCTACTTCCTCACCTGCAGCTAATTATATAACCAGCAGCAGCTGGAATCAAAGGCTGCAGCTCCTGCAGAGAGGGGCTGCTGTCAGGGTGTGTCTGGAGGACGCTGCACCAGCCACAAACTTGAAGACAGGAAGTGGCCCATGGAATCAGCAGTGAGTCTGAGGAAGGAGAATGTATCAGCTTAGTAGTACGGGGTTCCGGAACTGGAACATGGAGGAGAGGGAGTGTCTGGGTTCCTGTAGAAGGGATGTAAATCCCTCCTGCAAAAGACTACTGAGCTCAGGTTGGGGCTGAAGACCTGACATAAGCTCCTAGGACTGTTTGTTGAACTCTTTATTATCCTGGAAAGGGTAGGGCCCTATAAGCAACTTGTTGGGAGGGCTGAGTTGTGAGAAGGGTAAACTACTTCAGGCCCAGGGTGGCCAGTGATAGGGTGTGCCAGAGGCTTCTACGCCATGCCTAGCCGTGATGGGGGCACGCTGGCCAATGAGTGACCCGTCTACAGGGGAAAAGGGGTTTTCAGAGGGATCAAAATCATCATGCTTTAGGCCTGAAGTTAAACTCTAAGTACTGGGAGTTAGAAAGAAGAACCCTTTCTGGTGGGCAGATTAATCCATCGCTGTTTTCTGCAAGGTTCCTTGCACTTTCCTGTTGCAGAGCTGCTGCTGGCCATTGTTGGAGATAAAAACTATTCTAGGTTGGACCATTGGTCTCGTCTAGTGCGGAAAATCCTAGGTTCTGATATATGTAGCTCTAGAGGAAACTTCCCCTAGAAATTTTATAAAAGCTATGTTCCGAACAGTGGAAAATGTTTCTGTATTTATTTATTTTATTTGCTACTTTGAAGCATCCAACTTTCCATTTCACAATTCGCCTTGTGATCTAAGCACCATCTACAGCGGATTCTACTCTGCCTTCATTCTTTCATCAGGAGACAAAGCAGTCCTGTATTTGCTTTAGTCAGTAGTTTCAGAATAAAGAGGCAAAATTCAACTCATGCCACTTCCTTTCCCTTTTAAAAGAGGCCACCCTTTGGAGCATGAGGACAGGTTGTATACTTATTCTTCTACACCAGAGGTGGGCAAACTACAACCCATGGGACCGTTCTGCCCAGCCCCTGAGCTCCTAGCCAGGGAGGCCAGCCCCCGGCCCCTCACCCGCAGCCTCAGCGCACTGCAGCACCAGTGCTCTGGCCCGCTGCTCCTGCCGGGCAGCATGGGCGGAGTGGCCGGTTCCAGCCGGGCGGTGGGGCTGCAAGCTCCTTCTGCTCTGAGCGGGCATGGTAAGGGGGCTTGTGTGGGGGGGCGGGGTTGGATAAGGGGCAGGGGGTCCCGGGGGGCAGTCAGGAGGTGGGGGTATGTATAGGGGTCGGGGCAGTCAGGGGATAGGGAGCAGGGGGAGTTGGCTAGGAGGTGGGATCCCGGGGGAGGGGTGGTTAGGGGCGGGGGTCCCGGGAGGAGTTGGTCAGGGTACAAGGAGCAGCAGGGCTTGGATGGGGCAGAGGTTTTGAGGGGGGAAGTCAGGGGGAGGGGTGAATAGGGGGCAGGGGCCAGGCTGTTTGGGAAGGCACAGCTTTCCCTACCCGGCCCTCCATACAGTTTCGCAACGTCGATGTGGCCCTTAGGCCAAAAAGTTTGCCCACCCCTGTTCTGCACATTGGTTTTGCTGGCAGCCTGAAAAGTGGCAGTATTCCAAGAGTTAATATGGGCAAGAGAGTTCAGAATTCTCTCTCTCCTCCACGTGAAGTGGTTAAACCCCCAAAGTGAAGGCAGTGTTCTGAATTCTTCAGCCCACATGGGATTAAATACGCTGATATGCAAACGGAAGAGTTTATCTGCATTGGTAAATCATTTATTGGAGCGGCTTTTTGCAATTTTTATCTTGAATTATGTTAGTCACCAAATGCTCCACACCCTTCAGTGCTCTCCAGGTTTGTACAGTCCTGCCCCTGAAAACCAAAGACTCTGCCCAGATGAAGGGGACAGACTGCTCAGAGTAGAGAGATCCACACGCCAGTCTTCCCAAACATTTCTTCAAAGGCCCTGGCTCTGCCTCCCTGGCTTAAGTTCTTCAGAGATGGTTGAAATGTTTTTTGGTTTTTTTTTAATTGGTAAATGTGAAAAATACAGACATAAGACCCCTTTCCCTCTCTACAGACCCATTTCACCATGGGCATTATCCATGCGAACTTCCCTATATTCCCTTGCCTAAACTCAGAGGGATCGTCTGTAGGATGAGCAAGTAGTTCCATCTCTGTGTGATTCAGGCATTGCTCCCTCCCACCCCCATGCTGTGTCTGCCATCTAGTGGAAGTAATTGTGGTCTTGCAGAACTGGACTGATACTGCTAATTTATATCCCATAGTCAACCAAGCAGCCTTGTGACCGCAACAGACTTCATTCACTAGACACGTGAGCTGGTTGTGAATGGGGAACAGACATGCAAGATTCTGGATCCCAGGGGGGATTTTGATAGGGTGGGGTTGTTTGTTTTAATTATTATTGGTTTTTTGTTGGATATACCGTATTTGTATTACAATAGTGTTTAGCAAACCTAGTCATCGACCAGAACCCCATTGTGCTAGGTGCTGTACAAACACAGAACAAAAAGACAATCCCTGCTCCAGAGAGCTAATAATCTAGGTAAGACATATATTTCTAAGGCATACATCACTTAAGTATTTGGGGGGAAAAGGATTCTTTTTAAAGAACAAAAAGAAGAAAGCAAGGCATAATTGCCTATTTTGCCTCTATTCAGATAAGTTTTTCAAATAAAAATCCCTGTGATGAATCCTGTGTGTCAGTCTGAAAATGCTGCTGTGATAGGAATTATAGAATATCTACTATGAGAGCTCCAGATCCACCAGCTTGTAAAGGGACAGTGCTGATGTTAAACTAACTTGTACTCTTAATGTAACAGCTCTGATTCTGGTCTTTCTGTAGTTGTCTAGCATTATCTGTAGTGAGAAATACAGAAAAAACACAACAGCCACCCATAGATATCTGTCTGAAAGATCACCCAAAATGGCTATGCGTCCTGTTTCTGATCTCACACAACTGTGAATCAGGAGTTTCTCCAGTGAAGTCTGTGGTGACAAAGTAGTGTGAGGTCAGAATTGTACCCATGGCGATTAAAGTGTAAGTTTAATCATGATCTTCAGCTGATACTCGCTCTTGAACTATTCACTAAGCACCAAGTCCATAGAACACAAAGGATGTGGTCTAGAGCTAACAAGGAAAGTCTCCTTTTAGGCTAATTTCCAGTGTTAAGGAAGCAGTGATTGTATCATTAGTTACCCACTAATACCTGTCTTTGGATTAAAAAACATTTACATTTTATTTTATGTAAATTCTATATATGATTATCAGATGTCTGTTAAATATTTATTTTGGCAGGCTTGTGCCATCCTAAAATGGTAATGGAAATGTGTGGAAAGCAGGTACTGTGCTTATACATTCGCTACTTGTCTAATATTCTTCAGCCAATTTAAATTTTTTCATCCACTGTAATGTCAAAGTTCTTAGAGCGATGAGTCATCCATCTGTTAAATTGATTTAAAAAAAAATCAAAACCACTTTTGACTCAAAATGGAGAAAAAATTTTCAGAAACTAATTAAACATAAGTATTATTAATAATCTAATTACACAGTTATTAATAATATTCTAATAATGCCAAATACTTACAATGAACCAGATAGATCATTTCTGCATTTTGAAAAAGATTTGCAGCTCGTGTGTACAGAGAAACAGACATAGGTAGTACCCATAACCTTTGTGTTGCTAAATTGAAGATCAAGTTAAAGAGGATGAAGAAGGTTAAAAAGAAGTGGCACAGTTGAAAGATCCAAACACAAAAAGTGCTTTTCAGCTTGAACTGAAGAACCAATTAAGTGTTCTAATGGAATCAGCTAAAGAAAACCAAGACAGTGATATTCTGTGGGAAAACATTAGTGTGTGTCGTCCAGAAAGCACAAAGACAGTCCTAATAATAACAAAATCTAAAGGGAAGAATGCTGCTTGGGCAAAAATGAAAGAGAAGTAGTAAAAAGAAAACACACATGAATGCTAAGATGTGTGAAGAGAAGCAAGTGGCAAGAAGAATACAGAGCTCTATAGAAAGAGGTAAAAAGGAGGAGTGCTAGAAGGGAGGAAAAGGCACATGGACAGAAAATGTCAAGTGGCTGAAGATGCTAGCCAAAGAGGTGACCTTACAACCTTGTATAAAAGAGTTAAAAAGCCAACAGGGAACTTTAGCAGCACTGGAGGTCTTATGCAAATAGAAATACTCTTAGTACAGAAGAAGAGCAAAGGAAAAAATGGGCAGAACATTTTTAGGCTGTTTTAAATAGACCAAGAACAAGTAAAACTCCTGAAATACATGATGAAGACTTTGCATTAGAGCTTGACATCAGTAAACTCAAAAATGAGAAAGCAGCTGGAGAGGATAACATAGCTGGAGAAATGGTTAAAGCAAGCGACGAAACAGCCCTCCAGACTTGCCTTGTGTTTTTAGATAGAATATGGAATGAAGAAAAGACCCTAACCCAAAGGAAGAGAGGCCATAGTAAAATTGTTAAAGAAGGGTGACCTTACCTATTCCAATAATTGGAGAGGAATCACATTGCTTTTAGTGTAACGTCATCCTAGAACATATAAAGAAACAAATAGATCTCCAATTTAGAGAGGAACAAGCAGGTTTGAGACCACTGAGATAATATGAAAACCATATTGTTGTTCCCAAATATATTCTAGAACAAAGTGTGGAGTGGAATGCACTCTTGTGATAAATTTTACAGATCTTTCAGAAGGCTTTTGACAGTATACACCGAGTCTTTGGAAAATTATGGCATATCATGGAATACCAACAACAATAATTAGAATTATCATGGATCTCTACAATAATGCAGAATGTGCAGTCAGAGATGATGATAACATCAGTCAGTGGTTTGTAGTGACAACTGCAGTAAGGCAAGGATGTATTATGTCCCCACTGTTTTGCATTGGTCATTGACTGTGTAATGGCAGAAGGCAGCCGAGGAATTGTATGGACAAGTGTATTGGATGATCTTATTTTTGCTGATGACATTTGTCCTGCTTAGTACTACACATCACTTAATGTAAGAAAAAAATCCAGCTTTTGGCAAACATAACAAAACAAGTATCAGAGGGGTAGCCGTGTTAGTCTGGTTCTGTAGAAGCAGCAAAGAATCCTGTGGCACCTTATAGACTAACAGAATTAGTCTATAACACAATTTTGTTTATTAACAAGGAGAAGCCAAATATATGGCTATCAATGTCTCAAAAGCAACCATTAGAGTATGGAGAAGCACAAGAAGTCAGTCATTTTACCTATGTAGGGAGTGAGCTGTGCAACAGTGGTGACACCATGCTATGTGTCAAGCAATGAATAGCAAAAGCAGCATGCAACTTTCAGAAACTTGGAATTATGGAAAGGTAGCACTATTGGCACTGATACAAAAATATAATTCTTTAACACCAGTTTCATGTCTGTCCTCCCTTTATGGAGCCAAATCATGTAAATCTACAACAGAAATTAATGATAAGATCAACTCATTCCAAAGTCAATGCCTGTATATCTTCAGAGTCCATTAAAAAGAGTTTCTTGAACATCAGAAATTCTGAATAGAGCAAACCTACCTAAAGCATCAAACCTGGTAAGAAGACAGCAGTGGTTACATTGAGGATGCCCGTTAAAGATGCCATCAACTTCAATGTCAGGTGAGAACATGGACAGCACCTGGGAAGAGAAAACAGGGCAACATAGAGAAACATTGTGCAGAACAGAGAAAGAAGACAGATCCATCAACATGACACTCAGAAGCCTGAACAGACCAGCAGAAGGCCGATATAAATGGCAGAAACTGATGAATGCCTTATGTACCTGAGAATGCAGGAGGATAAAGAATACCTAATATGAACATAGCACTTTCTATCTCCAAAGAACTGTAAATCATTAGCTAATTAATCCTGCTGTTAATATTATTTGGGTTTGTGTCTCCTGAACTCCAAGCTACTACTGTACTTCTTTCAAACTCTGAGATGTGCGGATGTCTGGCTCACATTGTTTGTGCCATAGTTAAGCCTGGAGTGAATTTTCACCGCAGAAGAAGATGATGCAGAAGAAGGATTTAGAACAGACTTTTCTGCTTATATTTGACATTATCGTTGTAAACACAGAAGAGACAAATCAATAGGCTTGCCTGTTGGTTGGATATACCGTATATTGTTAATTACTAAAGTAGATAAGGCTGGAGATGGAGTTAAGAGATTTAAAATCTCTGGAGGTTTCAGAGGTGAATGCATTTCTGTGACCTGCAGCTAAGGCAGCTAGGCCCCAATCCTGCCCCTTACTCAGTCAACAGAATGAGATGTCTCCCCCTGTACACAGCTCACCTGCCAACCACTAATGAGTTGAATATTTCAGGTTAATAGAGCCATGTTTTCAAAAGGGCAGCTTCCCTTTTGTGGGCAAAGTTTTCACCTACAGAATTCATGCCTGTAATTGCAACAAGTATCAGGGGGTAGACGTGTTAGTCTGTATCCACAAAAACAACAAGGAGTGGATGGCACCTTAAAGACTAACAGATAATGTGTCATTATATAATGCCTGCATCTGTAATTTTCCCTTCATGCATCTGAAGAAGCGAAAGCTTATGCCCAAATAAATCTGTTAGCCTTTAAGGTGCCACCAGACTCCTTGTTGTTTTTGTGTAATTGCAACACTGGCACAAATCTTCGGGAGCAGAGCATGAGTGTGAATCAGGCAGCTAGCATTGCAGGAACTCTGACTTACACTTGTAAGAAGGGAGGCTTATTAAAGGTTTACCCCAAAATTTCCTTCTGTATACGTCCGTGCTACACAAGCCACTCAGGGGGCTATTTGATTATCTGACACCTCTGTATTATTTTCCATTAGCCCTTTGTAGTGAGTGGGCTGCCAAAACGTCTCTGCTTTCTGCTTCCTTGGTCTTCTTTTCTCATTCCTGTCCTAAACACTTTCACGCATGCTGCCCCTTGCCCTTAAAATAGTCTCCCAAACAGTGTGCTGCAAGCCCCCTTCTACTCCTGCAAGTCACTTCTTATCACTCAGTGATGGAGCTGATTCACATATGACCTAATCCAAATGCCATTGAAGAAAGACTCCCATTGACTTCAGTGCGCATTCAATCAGAATTATAGCCTGGCGCTTGCTTGGGCCTATTGTAAAGCGAGGGTCCAAACAACCCCAGCTGTAAGGGCCAGCTATGAAGTTCAGACCTAGATTTACAATACTTGAACATCTGGAACTGTTCTTATCCAGGACCAAGTTTCAGGCTTATCTCTCTCACACCCCCACCTGTTTGGTACAGAGACAACCTCCGCCGGCCACACTGATATTTTCAGGGCACTGTCTCTGTGTGTAACTTTGGACTGTGAGCCCTTCAGGATGGGGATTTTTGTTTTGGCCCTTATATATTACCGGTCATAAAGTGACAGTGTAGCCTGCTGGGGAGTGCATTATAGGTCCCCAGCTGTACCCAGTCTACAAAGCACCTGAGGCTATTACGGCATCAATTAGGAATCCTTCACTATTTAGCTCAAGCTATAGCAGCTCATGCTTTTAGCTTTGGAGGTTCCCAGTTCAATCCCCGGTGTGTCAGCCAAGATGGCGACCATCATACTATGACTATGAACCTTTACTAATTAGACTGTTGCCAGTCGTTTTAATTTGTCTCTGAGCACAGCACTTGGCAGCTCCATCTTTAGGAGAAGAAAGATGAAAATCAACAAAAAGATTAAAGAACATTGTAAGCATTTCTCTCCCCAGGCTATTAAAAAGCCTTTTTATTTCTGTAGCCATGAGTGGCAGCTTCAGAACTTGCAGCAAGTGGAGGTGGACACTCTGAGTCCTCCGGTATAATCTGTGCCAATCTAATTCTAGACAAAACAGTTCTCCAACTTGAGAAACTGGTAGTAACTTGGAGTATGCAGAAGGAGCAAGTCAGACCTCTGGCATCCGCTTAAACATGTAACCTGTTGGGGGGGAGGCTTGGTGCCAATGAATCAGTTGCTCCCCTTCACTAACAACTGTGGATGATTTCTCCCCAACGGGTGCCAGGAGCTGCTGGCACCAAGTCAAACACCTGTCTACAACATGTGCACAGCTGTATGGTGGAGCTTTTGAGGGAGGCATGAGCAGGTAACAGATTTTTCAGGTTGCGCCCATGTGCCCCGACACTGAATTGAACAATTCTAAATCTCCTCAGCAGGTATGTGTCTGTAAATGTCAAAACTCACACTGGCCTACCTTGTTCTGGAAGGTGTGTATATATATTTTTTGCCATTACAGACCTGAACTGATCCATGCCTTTTCTTTCCTGTCAGAGTAGAATATTTGTAACCTTCATCTATATTTCAAATTGCAGGTAGTGATTAATTATTCAATTGTGAAAGGACTGAAGTACAATCAAGCAACACCTACCTTTCATCAGTGGCGTGATGCACGGCAAGTCTACGGCTTGAACTTCGCAAGCAAGGAAGAGGCTACCACGTTCTCCAATGCAATGTTGTTTGCGCTGAATATCATGAATTCACAGGATGGAGGTATGAGCAATCACTTTGCTCTGCTCTTTTATTAATCTCTCTGTTAGCCCGAGGTGCTTGCTGTCTGCATTTACATATCTCAGTCATATGATGCAGGTATGCCTGGTATCTGTGCCATGCCAAAACAAATAAGCAGAAAGGTGTAATTTAGTTTCCTGGTAAAGGGTCTTTAATTGCACCAACAGTTGCTGTGGCAGGCTTTGCTTTTCCTTCTTTCTTTCCATTTTTCACTCAGTCTAGTCCACGCCAAGAGATTAGTGGCCAAATTTTGCCATCTTTCCATTGCATAGTAGCTGACTGGGCAGGTAGCTCCATTTATTTATATGATACTACTGGTGGACTAATGTGCAACTCAATATGAGTAAGAGTGGCAGAATCTGAATCTAAACAAACAAAAGCTAGAGCAAAGCTGCGACATCTCATAAACTTTACATGTAGAACTTGGAGCTTGTGTTTCTTCAGGTGTCTTATTTGTCAGTTACAAACATTGGCTACACTGGCCTATCTGCCTTGCATAGAGGGTACCTATATGTACAGTGTGTGGCTTCTGGTTATAGGACACAGTAAGGGCCAAAGATTTAAACCTTGGCTTTGGCTTATGCTGTTACAAGTAATATATTGACTGCAGTTCAGGCTTATAGTGGAAAGAAATTGCTTCATGAGTTGAAAAGGTGACTGGTGGTGTCTTGCCAAAGACACAGACTAGGGGCCGTATTGCCCAGTGGAGGTCACTTTTATAACCCGAGAGGTTTTAAGTTTCTTCTCTAAGCTTAAAGCCTTTGATCTATAGTATCTGAGTCAAATTCTGCGCTCAGTTATGTGTCTGTTACCTCACTGAAGCACGTGGGTTAACTGAGTGTAGAATGTAACTCTAAATGCTTTGTTATACCATTTATTTTATTTTCCTGCCAAATAATGCTTCAGGCCTCCATTTTCTCTCTGGAAGTGCTTCAGCTCCAGTTACCCTCCACTGAGGCATCTGTGTTACATTACAGTTTCGTGTTACCGTCTCACCCAAGTGCAGTGCCTCATTGGCAATAGTGGCAGCCATCTTAAATAAATGAAGTAATGACTCAAACATTTTAATAATTTCTGACTCACACAAAACACGCTAAAAGGCCATTTAAGCTCAGAGCAATGTCACACTTATCTCCTAATGACACCCGGAGTATCTGGAAGTATGTCTTTTTACTTTATATGCCATGTGGCTGGTATTTCCCCCGCCCCACAGTTTCTGTTTTTCAGATTGTTGATTTTTTTTTTTAATTTATCAATCTGAGAGCAAGAAAATTTGCCCCAAATGCCACACGTACTATGTCTCAGAAGGATCGAGGCATACATTCTGCCTTTTTCAGCCCAGGGGGTAGTGGGAGGCTCTGCTTCCACAGGAGACTCCAGGAGGAATTCTGGCTGACTCAGCACTTCTTCCCCCTCACCCAAGCCCACCTTTGCAGGACCCAGCACAATTTGACTCTGAATGTCTCCAATACCAGGTCTTATGTTGTGCACATGTGAGGCCCTTCAATTCAAAGAAGGGCAAAGCCTGAAACATTATTTTAGGTCACATGATAAGATTTCCACCAATTGGATTGTGTTTTGGCAATTGAAGACTGTAATGGTGAAATTGTTGGATTTAGCTGACTTTCCATGATGATCCTAGTTTCCCTCCAAAACTACTTCAACTTTTCATCTGAAGTGTCTTATGCTTGTTGTCTAGCCAAAGAGCAGTGTTTTTGCGAAGTATGACATTGTTCAAAGAAGGTGCCTTGGAGATAGGGAACTTTAAAAAAAATGAGAGGTTTTGCTTTTGGCTATTTAACTTTAATATATCTTAAAATAGTTCACACTAAAAACTCCAAGATTTTGTTCTAAGCTAGTTGTCCTCACTGAGGACTAGTGTCTCTAATAGCAATGCATATTTTAAGAAGGAAATTGTTAAATATATTCATTATCAAACTTTGAAACCTTGAAAACTCTGTTGGACCAAATTCTTAGCTGGTCTTCACAAATTCTACTTGTGGACACACAGAATTATGAGCATGTGTATTTATAGGCACAAACCCTGCATATACACTTTTAAAAACTCTATCACCTGGATGTTGCACAAATGTTAGATTTTGCATATGGGAAAGCCATTAGGAGAAATCGATTTTTTCAGTACAAAATCCTAACAGTTATGCAAACATAGGCTCTAATGTTCAAGTGCACATGCAGGGGTTTTTGACTGTAAGATGCAGGAGTGCATTGTGTGCACACACCATTTTCATACACACAGGTGAAGGCCAGGTACTGAAATTCAGGCCCAAAATCTTTACGGCAAAGTAGAGGTTCTCTTTGGAAATTGTAATCTAAACCTAACCTATGGGGAAAATGTAGGCACAGTGCGTCGGCATCTCCTGCTGCTTGTAGTAGACATGGATGTGCTATTTTTAATGTGTGCTCGCTTCATATATCAGCTCCGTGACACTGTTGTTTTGGTGCCTGCAAGGCCCAGTGTGGTTTGTTCGAGGTTTTGGCTTCAGCTACTACTACCCTCTTAGCTCAAACACCCGCCTGTATAGATTACAATTAATCATGAAGACTTGTAAAGAAAACCAGAATATATCATGCCACTAGCAGATGCAGAGGCAGTTTATTTTAACTGGAGTAAAATTGTAGAAAAGAGAGAGCTGAGCATCTGCCCTCAAAGCAATGATGTGTTCTCTGAGTGACACATTAATCTTAAATGTAGAGTTTAAGCAATTATGGCAGTCAGAGTTTTTCAGCAATAAAAGTAAACTTCTTATGCGGTGCTGACTTTTGAATAAATGAGGAGAAATGTCAAATACATAAACAGACCTGAACTACAAGGGGAAAATATAATTGAATCCCCCAGTCTCTTTACCTGTGCATGCCACGGAGCTGCTATCTTCAGAGAAGCACCAGGACTGTGCAGTGACGGAGCTTTAAAATTCCACAGGGCTTGCCTTGTTGTGCAGAGTGAATGTCATTATATGACAATTAGTTTCTGTTTTTAAAAAAAAGACACCCCTCTCCCATAGATCAAATGGGTTATTAATGCTCCAGGCTGTCCAGGTGTTTCTTCAGAAAGTACACAGTGTGGGGTGAATTTTCAGACTGGCATATAAGCAAATACTAAACCAAAACCCCAGAAAGCAACAGTTGGGTTAAAAATCTAGACCTAAACTTGCACCTGGCTCTTCGTTCTGTAACAGTTGGTAACAGCCCTCTGGATGGGTAATGTGCACCTGGTACTTCTTGATTTAAACCTATGAGCAACTACCGCTATACTTAAAGGACAAAGCCCTGTAGCCAACTCATAAGCCTCTTATGTGGACCAGCCTCTAGAAGAGGGCAAAGATCAACACTGTGCTAAGGTTGAGATAAGCCCATAGATCCTCAAACTCTGGGAAAGTTGAAACACAAATCCTAATCTAAATTTTGTGCCTGGCGCTTAGTTCTGTAAAGGGTGAAATCAAATACTTAGATACAAACTCCAAGGCTTATGTCATATTAGGTGTGAATGTAATTCACAGTATTATAATGGGAGCTGTGTGCTTAACCCTTCCTTTCAACTCCTTCAAAATGTACAGCTGAGCGTGCTCAGTGGGTGACAGCGAACTGTTCACAGCAGTAGGGAGCATGCCACAAGCATTCTATCCAACACCTGTTCCTGACAAACACCATCCAGCCTTCAGAATTGTTGATTGTGGTCAATCTGACTCATGATTGTTTACTTGTCAATGCTTTTATATGCCTCATTGTTTTGATGTCCTTATGTCTCTCTCTATTCTAGTCTCCTTCAGCTTTGTGCTAGAAAATAAAAAGCTGGTCCTAAGCATCCAGCAGCCTTAGAACAACTGATACCATTGACTTGACTTGCGCATAACTACTCCCATGCTTAATGTTGTTAGTGGCCCCATTTATTAAGGCCATTAAGATGACAAATGGGTTCCCATTAAATGAATGCCTTTCTGGAGCGTCCACTTCATAGAGAGAAGTCAAACTTGTTTCCTGGCACGAGTTACATCGTGCAATTACTGCCCCCGGCTGCCCCTTCTCATTCAGAGCAGAGGTGTTCAGTCGGCAGAGGGGAGCACCCCTTCTTACCCAACTCCAGACATCCTATGAGGAGTATTTCACATCATCCCTGCCCTGGTTCTTTAATACATATCATGCCATCTGGCGCTTACAAATAGACAAATCTCTGACCTTTAGAGATTTACAAATCTTTGACCCTCAGAGATTACAGTCTGCATTAGATCAAGCATGCAACAAAAACCAGCAGCAGCAGCAGAAAGTGGGTAGGGCAGGGAGGTGATGGGGGGGAAGACATCAGCAAGCAAATTAATCTCTGGCACAACTGGATGTATTTCAGTGGAGCTACAACCATAGATGAATTTAGCCTGAGAAGAGTGGTTATTCCCACAATGTGAGGCTAAGCCTTTAGGCTCAATTGTGGATAGGGGACAGCCCATGGCTGCGCTGCCTGAGGAGGAGAATCAGAGGGTCACATTTCCTTCCCTACTCCTTTCTTGCTCTGGAGAAAAGTGTTGGTGGGGGGGGCAGGCACAGTCATGGCTTCATACGCCCCTCCCCCCACACACACACACACTCCATCTGTTTGCTTGGATTCTCGGGAATGCAGTCTTTTCTCTCCTCCCCATCCTACAGCACCCCAAAGCCGCAGTCAGGGTAGATTTTGTGGGAGCCACATGGGGAAGTTGAGGGTGTGGCTTTACTGCCGTGTGACTGTGGTTTCACATCTTTATAATTGGGGACGCCGAGGGCTTTCTGGTTTTAATAATTCAGTATCATTTGGAGAAAAATGGAGAATCTGGTTTATTTTTGGTGCTGCCTGATAATTTACATAAAGAACAGGAGTACTTGTGGCACCTTAGAGACTAACAAATTTATTTGAGCATAAGCTTTTGTGGGCTACAGTCCATTTCATCGGATGCGTGTAGTGGAACATACAGTAGGAAGACACACACTCACACTCTGAAACAATGGGTGTTACCATACACACTATAAGGTGAGTGGTCAGTCAAGGTGAGCTATTATCAGCAGGAGAGAAAAATAACTGTTTGTAGTGGTAATGAAAATGGCCCATTTCCATCAATTGACAAGGAGATGTAAGGAACTGTAGGGCCATTACTCACGGTAGAAAGCAGTTTCCTTCTCTTGTGTATATATGCCTTACACACACACATACATAGATATATATATATATACAGTACAAAGTGTGTAGAGTTCAGCTGACTACCTTCTGGCACAGATCAGCACATAGCACAGAGATGGCTGCAACTCAGATTACCAATAAATTTTGCATGGGGGACATGTTTTGGCAATGAGTAGGGGTGTTCCTTGCTCCTGGTTTTCGATTAGAAGCTCTGCTGGCAGCTCTTTTTCACCATTCCGTGTAGGTCATTTCACATGTACCTCTCCAGCACCCTTTCCCCTGGGCTGGATCCCAGGGAGTTTTCAGAATTTAGGATCCCTTTTACTCCCTCGTCTTTTCAGCATGACTCCTCTTCCTCTGGTGTTTCACTGTGTTCCAGGAATGGCTGCATTTCACTGGTGACGTAGGGGTATAGCTGGTAAAGCACTTTGGGATCCTGAAGAAGGAAAGGCATGCTATCAATATAAGATATTAATCTATCAGATTCCATGTATACTGGCAAAAGTGCAGCCTATGACATAAAATCTCTCCCATTCATGATGCACCTATCAGCATGATAACTGAATGCAGATTATGCTGCATATGACTCTGAATGAAATGGGATGCATGTGTGTCATAGGGTAGCCAGTCCCTCTAGATAGACTAAACCCAGCACCCCTGAATGAGAGCGGGTGAGTCCAATCCAGCTAATTAAAGAGGGATAGGCTATACCTTAGCCTATAAAGGGCAGCTGGAGGAAGGATTGTTTGAGACAGGCTGTGCCCGGGGGAGGGAAAACCATACCAGAGTGGAGGGTCCTGTGGTGGATCCCCTGGCTGCTGCTCCAGAGGAGGAGTAAAACTGGTCAAGATTGGGAACCTGCCAAAGGTCCCTGAAAGGGAAGGAGCAGAAACCTGAAAGCCAGGCGTTAGATAAGACTTTTTCTATTTGTTTGCTGGCTTCTGTTAAGAAAATAAACCTCCTTGCAAGAGACTGGCGTGGCAGCGCATAGATTGGACCTGGGGTGATGGCTGTCCCGGTGACCATGTGCTTTTTATTTTTTTGCTGTATTTTAAATAATTATCAGTCAAATCATTTTAAGTTGGGCATATTTCTTAATACCTGTATTTCAATGACAGCAAAAGCCACTGCCTGCGTTTTAAAGAACAGAAAAGCTAGAGAGTCAGCCCTATGCATAGTCCTATACCCAGTGCCATCACTGCTGTGGTAGATAACATTGCCCCAAGACTTTCCGCTACAACAAAAGACACACAGTGCGGGAAGACAAAAGACTTCATCTTCATTACAGTGCTGCATAATGCATCAATAATGGAGTGTGCCAGCCACAGAACATAAACCTACGAACCAAGACCCGTTTGCCACAAGCTAGGAGAAATTCATAGCTGATGAGATTTCGTCCTCCCTAACAAGTTTGCAAACCTCTGTGGAATAAAGAGTTGCCTGCCCCGCATCATCCCACTGACATCGTGAAGTGCGAGGCTGGTCTTCTGTATTCTGAGAGGTGGATACGCCTCAGAAATCTAAGTGGGATTCTGCTCTGCATGTGTAGGAAGCAGTGTTGCCACCTCATGCCCTCCACTGGACCTTCTTCCTTGTTTGCCCCTTCCTCCTGGAAGAGGACTAGAAGCATGGTGGGTACCAACTGAGCACCAACTCCTGCATAGCTAGTAGTGACATCACCCACTGCTTTCAGCCAACAGAGGGATTATCCTTGAGAATTAGCCCTGTGTGTACGTGTTACCCATTGGTAAGTGTGTGTTACAGTTCCCCCCCGTGCCCAGTCTGTAGAGAACAGGTGTCTGTTAAACCCACTAGCTACAGAGTTTTTGACTTTTTTAACTCAAGCTGTAGCAATTCATGCTTTTAGCTCAGTTCGATCCCTGGCGTACTGGCCAAGATGATGGTTGTCATACAAGCCCACTGTCCGTGCTTCCCAAAGAGCCACTTCCTCCCTCCTTGTGATAGCACAGAGAGTCACAATGCTCCTTTGCAGCATCCACGAGTATGCAAAACCTTCTAAGTGGATGGACTCCTCATTGCCTTCTTCACTGTGTCAGTGGATACATGGCCTTTTCACTGCATATGCACCTTCATACTGCATCTCCCTCATCTCATGATTTGACCTAATATTAATAAAAATGGATTTTAAATATCAGTGAGACCATTTTTGGAGTAGGTGGGGGAAGAGGTGTTGTGCTTTTAAACATTCCTTCTGCAGCTAACCCAAATTGTGTAGGACTTGGCTAGAGCAGGAGAAGCTGAGAGGGAAACTGATTAATGTAGTGTGTGTTATCTTGGCTCAAGAGGAGTGAAAGGCAGGATGTAAAGATATGATATAAACAGTGAATAGGTAAACTAGAGCTGAAGAATCCTTTGAGCTCTAGTGCTCTAAATGTTATCAGTATTTTCACATCAGGGAACATCAGAGTGTCAGCTTAATTTTTCTGCTGTTGAAAGGTGGACGTCATTTACTTGGTTCAATAAGCTGTGGCGGAAAGTTTTCTCCTGTGTACTTGACAACTCTCTATTTTGGGGCAGCAGAGTTCTTTACTGTAACAGAAGTTCAGCACCCCCTTGCCACTTTCCACAGGACTCCTGCATTATCGTGCTTTAAACCAGCAGCAGCGGAGCTACTGTAACACATCTAGAACAAAGGATTTCCCGTCATCTTTGAAGAGCATAACAAATCTAACAGCTCTGTAGTCCCTTATCTGCTGCAGTGTCTGAAAACCACTTTAGGAAGGAAATTGAATCTGAAAAAGAAAAAGTGTTGAGAGAGCTAAGAGAGACTGAGGCATGTGGAGAGAAAAAGGAGAGTGGTACATGTGAGACTCTCCAGCTCCGTCACCCCCTACCCTGTTTACATTCCAGAGAGATGTACAAACTGGTGAAATTCCCAGAGTTCAGGGACAAAAGGCGCTTCCCCCCTGGGTTTTCCACTAGTCCCAATAAGTGATAGAAGTATTTGAAGAGCATGAGGATTTGGGAAAATATCCATCAGGCCTTAAGAAATGTGGTATTTGTTTGTTAATAGCAACCTAATCTAGGTTTTAGTTCCTGATTCAGTGGAGGACACCTAGGGTACGTCTTCACTACCGGCCGTATTGGCGGGTAGTAATCGATTTCTCGGGGATCGGTATATCGCGTCTCATCTAGACGCAATATATCGATCCCCGAACGAGCTCCTGTCGACTCCGGAACTTCACCAACGCGAACACCGGTAGTGGAGTCGACGGGGAGCCGCGGACATTGATCCCGCACCGTGAGGACAGTAGGTAAACTCGATCTAAGATACTTCAACTTCAGCTACGCTATTCACGTAGCTGAAGTTGCATATCTTAGATCGACACCCCCCCTCGCCCCCCAGTGTAGACCAGCCCCTACAAACTGTTTCCTTCACGAATGTGCTTTCTAGACTCACTAGTGATGACTTCATTTGGGGTTAATTTGACCTATAAATCAACATGTTCTACATTAAGCATCTACCACCTTGTTATGTGGGGCTAGATTATGACTTCAGACAAGGGATAATGTGGAAGCTCCTTCACCCCAGGAGGCATTGTGAGACAGAGACACTCCTCTGAGTCATTGAGTCACAATCCCTCCCGTGTTTCTTCCTTGCTCCATGTGAGAGGGTGTGATGGGATCCCCAGGTTACAACCTGGAACTGTGGGACCACTGTGCCTCCTTAACGCTCTAGCCTGGGTTGTCTCTCACAAAGCTAGACCAGTGACAAGCAGCAAAACCTCTCCAGGTGCTGTGATCACTCAGCCATCAACAGGTGTAGCTACACACCTAGCTAAATTGCATGGATACTCTGAGCCACTCATGAATCATACAGAAAGAGCCACCAGCAAATCACCCCAGAAATATACTGTCTTGCGCTGCTCAGGAGTCCCTTGGACAATGCAAACTCATTCATAAGTTCACTACTTCTTCAAAGGAAAGTAGACATACACCAGCCTTTGTAATCTGAAGTGAGATTCCCCAAGCATTTCAACCAAAAACACACTGTTTTAGGTAAAACAGATTTATTAACAACAGAAAGATAGATTTTAAGTGATTATAAGTAGCAGGCATAGAGATCAAATTTGGTTACCTAAGAAATAAAAATAGAAACGCAGTCTAAATTATAACTTTAACAGACTAAGCAAGATTTGAATCAAGAAGTCTATCACCCTAACAGATGTTACAGGCAGCTCACAGTTCCTCAATTCCCTTCCAGCCTGGACCAGTCTCCCTAGTTCAAAATCTTTTAGTCTTCCAGACTGTTGTCCAGGTGTTGAGATGTGTGGGAGAGAGGTCAAGTGATGATATCACTGTCTCTCTTTTATACTTCCCTAGAAAGACCCTGTCTGTGACGCGGGGTCAGGCAGTCCTCAGTGCATATGTGCCCTCTCTGAGAAGCTTCTGGGATAGTGGATTCTTCTTGATGGGTCATTAACTCCTGTCTGGCCAGTGATAGCTGCTCCTACTGAAAGGCTGGCTGAGGGTATTTCTCAACCTCACAGCTTATTTCAGCAACACGTATAGCAACACTTCGTATCTTCATATATAATGATAGCACATGCAATTCAACAGGATATTACGGTTCAGCAGATCAGGACTTCTAAAATGATACCTCACAAGGCATGCATTGTACAAAACATATCATCATCATATGACAGTGGTGAATATAGGGGATCTGGGGTGCTATGTTGAGATACAGCGTGTCACAGAGGGGTTGTCCTATTCCATCAGGAATTTACTTCCACCCTCCCACCATGTTGCTCAGCTACCCTAGTCAGTGAGTAGGGAGGGTGGAGCCAAGACTGCCCAGTCGCTGCTTGCTTGCTCCAGAGAGGGAATAAACAGGGGAATAGCTCCACTTCCTCCTGTGGGCCTGAAGCCAAGGTCCAGATAGCAAGGTGAAGGGGTTCAGCAAGACTTCCTACTCCCTTGTGCAGGCACATAGTCCCATCCTCAGTCTAGCCCTCTTTCAGACAGAGAAAATCATGTAGTTTTTGTTGTTGAGAAATAATTTGGTATATGTAGAGGGAGACCATAGGTTTTAGGGCCTGATTCTGCAACTGTCACTCAGGCTGAGTAATGGTGTGCAATGACGGCAAAATCGGGCTCCTAGACTGGGATCTTCAAAGAAGTCAAAGGGAGTTAGGCACTGAAATACCATTGAAAACTTAGTTGGTTCTGGTTGCCCATTTCCCTTGGGCTCCCCTGAAACGTTCAGTGTCAGTATTTAGTTGCTTCTCTGATTCATCTCATTTCTGCTCTTTGCTACATTGTGGTTGGAATCCTCATCCAAGTCTCTCTAATTTGTTTCTTCTATGCTGCAGATTTTTACTTTCCCTGATGCAAACTGTAGGCTTCTCTTTCCTTTCTCAGCGGGTTTAATCTGGTGTGTTGAGTCTCAGCACTGCCATTTTGGCTTGGTGATAATAGACTGGGGGATGTTTGTCTGTTTATCGGACACCTAATTTCTGTCAGAGAAAGAGAAATTGATCCTTGAAATAGTTTTGATTTTTAAAACCTCTTTCAGTTTTATGTTCACTTGCTACCATCCTTATTTAACTGTTTGGATAATCAATATCCTCTGGTGGCTCTAGAAGAATGTGACTCATTTCATTAAGCACAAGAATTAGTTTAACAGGACAGGCATTTTATTTTTATCTTTTTCTTTGGCCCTGGTCTGTCAAATGTGCTTTCATTCAAAATGCAACCGTGTTTTATTTAATTCTGTTCCTAAAGATGCATTGTTCCCCTCCCCCTTTTATTTTTATTGGTATTTTAAAGTCTTTTAAAACTAAAAATGTAAAAAGAAAATTCTGTGACGCGGCTGTCACTGGTTAAATGAGAGGAAAGCAATAAAAAAAATTGTTGACAACATAGTGAATTTGTGTGCAGTGTGATTGTAGCCACGTTGGCCTCAGGATATGAAAGACACAACTCATATCCTGGGACCAACGCAGCTACAACCACAGTGCACGCAAATTCACTATGTTGCCAACAACATTTTGAGGTAGTATCTTTTATTGGACAAGGTTTGTTGGTGGAAGGGACAAGCTTTTGAGCTTCACAAAGCTCTTCCTCAGGTATGGAAAAGATGATGACTGTCCAAGCTCAATAAGAGGTGGGTCAGATTGTTAAGCAGAAAGGGCTCACATATGCTGTAGGAGACCACTTAAAATAAAGTGGACAATTAAGGATTAGCAGGCAGTCAGGGGGGTTGTAATGAGCCATAATCCCAAGGTCTCTCTTAAGTCCATGGTTTTTATCAGGGAGTCGGACATTGGCACATGCAGGCCCACATTTTCAATGATCCTCAACAAATTCCCTGGAACAGTTAGTGAGTACACACACATGTGTTTGTGCATTGTGCACAGATCAAGTTTTTACTTTTCTGGCTACCAAATCTCTGCAAGCAGATGGCTCTTTGCACATGCAAATAGCCTGCTTTTTGTTGCTAAAAGAAAGGTGCCTGCAAATTTTAAAAACAAAGTTGAGGAAGCCTATTGAAAATTTGTTCCTGAGATGTTTCTTCCATGTAATCAGAATAAAAGTGACAGTGTTCTGATCTGTCTTTAATCCTGCTTTGATTAGGTACTTTAGCCACTGGACAAAAGACAGTGTCTTTAGCATAATTGAGTTCAGTACAAGATGTGTTCTCAGTCAAAACACTCCCCGCTTGGGAGCACAGAGTCAACCAATGACATAGGTAATGATGCAGTTGAAGAGTTATGGCCCAACTATGCAGCCCTCTCTTACAACAGACTCAATTGAGAGGAAAATCTCCTGTTTGACTCTAACTGTGCTGAATGAATCACCATATGCTGCCTCTGCACAGCACTTTCTGCACCTGGTTGTTACCCATGGAGAAGTCAAAAAAATTCTATCATTTGCCTTCCTATATGGAGAGAGAGAGAAACACTCCCTATCTGTTCGCATGCATCTTCATACTCTTGGTCACATCAAGCATCCTGGGTTGCCACTGAGCTTTTTCGCCTGACAGACGTGTTTTATAATTCTGCCTCTTCAGCATCCATTTTAGATAGAAGCACTTAAGTGGGTGATGAAATTGAAAGTAAAACCCTTCTTAAATACTTAATGACACTGCCTCCCCCACTTGGGTGGATTTGCAAATGGCAGCTCATCTCGACATATGCATTAGCAGTATAGGTAAAGGTCTTTCCTCAAGGGTTCCTAATTCAATTAGTTTTGTTAACAGATGCATTTTTTTTTAATTTTAAGGAGTAGATGATCCTATTGGCAAATCACCACAAGCCAAAGAGCACCAGATGGCAAAGTCACATCCAAAGCACAATGCCCTCAGTGCAGAAGTGCACATTAAAATCTGACAGGCCATCAGAGTCTTTGTGGTAATGTGTCATTGTCAATAGAGCACTGGATTGGCACTTGGGAGACCTGGTTCTGTTCCCCAGCTCTGCCAGTGGCCTGATGGGTAATCTTGGGCAACTCATGTCCCTCTCCGTACCTCAGTTTTTCCATCTGTAAAGTGGGGATAATGATACTGACCTCCTTTGTAAGGCGCAACTTGCCAAATGACTATGGGAGTGACTCTGTGGGGCTGGAAGTGTACATAATGCCATAGTGCAGATCATCCCAGATATACATACAAGTTAAATTGTTATGAAAATTCCTCCAACGAGTGGAGTATTAATTGGCGCATGTGTAAATTATAATTGAGTGCTAGCTGGCAATTTAACTAGCTGCCCTAAGTAAGGGGCCTTGTCTGCATACCTGCACTGTCCCTCGAGCAGACCAGGACATGAATTGTGACTCTGAGAGTCAGTTAATTTCCTGATTTCCCCCTTGATTTAAGGAGGTAATCCATTAGTGGCCTCTGCCAGTGGCAGATTACTTGTGCTTTTGCCATGGCTCAACTGTGCTGGCTGGCACATATAAGGGAGATGGAGAAAAATTAATGCAACTTGTGCTCCTGAGTCATTTATGTGCTTTTGAAAATCCCACCTCAAAGCTACAATGGTACAAAGCTAGATGAGAAACCTTCTATTTAAATAACCTGGAACATCAAACTGCAGGAATGGAAAACCATGTGACACATTGAAAAAGCCTTTCAGCGCCATTATAGTTAGTGTGATCAGTGGTTTAACTTAATTCACAACCTGTTAAAAGAAAATAATGCTCCAAATGTAAAATTGAGATTTGGGAAAATCAAACCTGTGCACATAGTGTCTTGGTACTGGGCTCATACGAAAACATAGGAAAGGGAATTTTGAATAGTTTTATGGACAAGTGTTTGATGAAAATATTCAGTTTATATAAAGAGCATCTAAAATAGCATACAAGAGTCTGGCAAATTACGTAGATTTAAATAGTTGGACTGAAAGAGTAAAGAAGTAGTACTGAAACATGTATGAGAACAAGGGAAATAGCATCTACATTCCAGCAAATTATTTTCTTCTCAGTTTTCAGCTTCTGTTAACAAAGAGCAGAACTTGGATACCCATGAGAAATATGTTCTTAAAAGAAGGGGGTGGAAGCCGCAGTTTGTACCCAGCAAAGCTAAGAGTGTCACATACCAGGAAATCATACGTGAAATACTGGTGGTGTTGAAGCCAATGGGTATGTTGCCATTGGCTTCATTAGGGACAGGATTTCATCCCATGTTTTGTGGGATAGAAGCAGCAGAACAGTTTCTGGATAAATTCAAACTTGTATCCAGAGATGTCTCAGATTTAGACAGAGGTAATAGAGAATAAGGGGAAATAGCCATTCTTTATTTTCAAAGGAACTTTTTGTTTTGTAAGTTGTACTATACTTAGGAAAGGCAATTTACATTATTAGGCCAACAGGGAATTATAATTTTTCAAGCTAGAATTCAGCTAGTAAGAATTTCCCTTGCAAAAGTGGACTCTGGATTATTTAGTTGTTTACAATTCAACATAAAATATTATTATTGTACTCGGTTACTCTTGAAGTTAGATATTTTGAATCCTTCTGTAAAACTTTGTTGGAGAAAATAATTTGCTGAATTGTATTTATTTATATTAAATACTGATGTCCAAACTGATAGACTCATGTTGGTAGGATGAGGTTTTGTACCCACTAAAGATCCAAAAAAAAAAAAATTAAAACAAAAGCCACGCTCACCTAAGGATCACTGGCAAAAATATCCTTTCAATAAATTGGACCTGATCCAAACCCCATTGAAGTCCATGAAATGACTCTTCTTGCCTTCATTGGGCTTTGGATAAGGATCCTAGGGAGCACTCAAATCCAGGAACTCAAAACCAGAAATGGAATATTGTTATCTTTTCTTTAACCAGCAAAAGATACAGTCAATGGCAAAACTTCCATTGAGTTCAGTAGGGCCAGGATTTCACCTACAGGATCCAGTCCTGAAGTCTTTACCAGGCAAAATTCCAGAACCTCAGGATTTAGCCCATAAGTCTGATTTTCATGAACTGTCAAGTACCTGTAGGTCTTGATATGAGTTAAGATATGTGGTTTGTTTGGTCTCCACGGCCCCATATATAATGTAAGAAGTTGTACTTCTTTTCCTCTACGTCTGTTTGTCTTTTGGGGCTCCCTCTTTGAGTAATTTAACACCTGAAAATTATTGTGTGTGTGTCTTTGTAAATATCTAATACAGTTCCAGATATCAGAGGGGGGGGTAGTTCTGTTCTTCTGTAGAAAGAAGCAGCCTGTGGCTGCTATAGATAGACAGAACAGATGTTTTGCAGCATGCTTTTTTTTTTGATGCAAGCAGACATGCTTGCACATCAAGAAGTGGGCATTCATATTCAAAAAAGCAAGCTGCAAAAAACATCTGTTAGTCTATAAGGTGCCACAGGATTCTTTCCAGTTCCAGATATAAATTTCATCATGAGCACATAAAGTGATTAAATAAGCCCACCTTTCAAACATAGGCACCATAATGCATTGCCCATATCTTCTTGCATTTAAGGATCAATTGGGAGTACCTTTAAGCTCCCCAAACTCTCATTGAAGTCATTGAGAAAAGTTGGGTGGGCAAGGAATGCAGAGCTGGTCCTTTAAATTAGCAGTTCAGGCCACTGGTGCACAAAGCAACTTTAGTTAAGGAACTAGATTATCAGAGTGGAATTTGTACTGCTAGACTAGGTAGAATCCAACAGCCCCACAAGTCATGGAATAGGTTCCGCTCCTCACTCTGTGAGCATTCAGAACACCAACTGAGTAAAATAATAGAGTGCCTGCTCGACTTTGGAGAAGATTTACAGTGTTAGCAGTCTCAATTTAGCCTTTTAGGCAGAGGCAAGGACATAAGAATTTTCATAGCTGGAAATTCCAATAATCAATCTGGTCTGATATTTGTCTTTAACGGTGGTCAGTATTGGATCCCCAAGAGAAAAGTGTAGAACCTCAGTGAACCTAAATTGTATAATATTGTACACCGAGTAGGAATGTGCTCCGGCCTTCAGCTGCTGATCCATTTATGCTCTGAAGCATGTAACTTTTATCCTAGTTAGTATACTGACAGATGCTGTTCTTTTTCAAACACCTGTGTAATCGTTCTTTGGAAAACCAAGCCTGGTGAACTTGCCCCACTTAGCCAAAAGTGCATGAATCAAAGATGCCATTGGAGAAACATATGCTGAGCATGCCCAATGTGAAAGTAACTATTTAAGCTAAAAGCAATGCCAAATATACATGTTGGAGTGCTGATGTTTGGAGTTCAGGATGAGTGACATTCACTTATCAGTGTAGGGGTCTCAATAGACCCTCAGTACAGTGCAACCACTTGGGTTTTTGTTATGCATAGGAGAGGGCAAAGCCATGTGCAGGGGAACTCCACACCTCTTGCATGCGGTGGAGCTAGGTTCTGTGCCAACTCTACATAGTGCAGCAAGACGGAGAGATGTGATGTGGCTGGAGTGTGGGTATGACACTTGGTCAGTAATCACAGAGATGCGGTAACCAAGAATTGCCAGGTAGGGAAAGCATAGAGATTGTAGCCCTTGTTTCAGTACATGGGCTGTAAGTAATGTAACAGGCTGTGTAGCTGCCCAGCCTTCAGGATGGACAGTGGAATCTTTTCCCACCAGCATAGTTCTGTGCGCACAGTCCTTTTATGCTGATTTTGTGCAGGGCTCTGGAGGGAACAGAGAGAACCAAGGAAACTGGTGGATTTCACTTACCTTAGGACCCTGGTGGCATTCTGCAAACTGGCAGAAAGCTCCTGTGAGGAAACTGGCAGCAGCTGGCTTAATGATGCTTTCAGAAAACAAGCCCCCATTAACAAATGCTGGAAGAAAAAAACCAGCAATAGCTCTGGTATAAAAATCAAAATGTATCTCATGTGGAGGTGCTCTGCTTCCCAAGTTAGGAGCAAGAGGGAATACAAGACAGGTGAGCCTGACGTTTTATATATGCTAGTTGCACTTGAAAAATCATGTGATACTCAGTTGGAGGGGATGAACTTTTCTGTCTTTTATATAGTCTCTTGTGGTATCATGTTGGCAAGCAATTTGCTAACTGTAATTTTAAATGGTTTGCAATAAGAGATACATATTGTATTATGAATAATACTTGCATGGACAGTATGCATTTTGGAGTGTAGGATACAAATATAAAGACAGTCCCTGTGCTGAGAAACTTATCTAAAAGATGGGCACATATCACACACATTGGGAGACCTAGAGGAGAGTGCAAGCTTAAAATGTTTTGATTTGTTGTCTGATCTCTCTCTCCTTTAAAAACAACTTGAATAGCTAGTGAGGAGCCGAGTGTGGTAAGGAGCAGATGTGTCAGTGTTTTAATTAGAGTAGTACTGCACCTATTCAGAAATTGCATGTATTGCCCCCTCTGCCCCTACCCTACTCGCACACACAAAGGGGTATTTTGAAGCCCCGAGACAGGTTTGATAGGTTGCTGCTAGAGATGGATTCAGGATTCATTTCCCTTGATCTGAAGTTTCCTAAAATGTTCAAATCCAGGGCTTTGGTTTGGCCCATTCTGGAGACAGAGTGTGGCTGTTAGATCTGCATCCTGGATCTGAACTTAAGCTTTCCAAAATGTGGAGCAGATGGAATTGTTACTCCACTGTTGTGTGTTGGAACATCATCCCTGAAAGCCGCTAAAACAGGATGAATGAGCAGCATTCAGCCTGTTTCTTAGCTGGTACCATGGCTTCTTTCAGTATAATTGGGGCTAATGTTACAGCATAGAACTCCACACACACTGTGACACACTAGGTCCATGAGTGGGCACCAAGTATTCTGGTGGCAGCCCATCTTCACTAGTCTCTTTGGATATTGGTATATGGAGCACTCGTATTTGGATAGTGTTTATTGTAATGAAATAAACGTGTACATTAGTAATGCAGTTTGCTAGTTTATTGATCTCAGCAGGAGATGGAGGTGTTAGTCACTGAAATAAATATAGCTTGTTTAAGGAGCCTAGACAGGCTTTCTTCAAACCATTCAAGTAATGCACGTGTTCAGGAGGTAGTAGTTACAAATGAGGCTAATCTCATCTTTGTACCCCATTAAGCTTACTAAATATGAGTTCGTAGACTCATGAGAAATGCCATGTTCCCCACATCAAAATTTAGTGTAAACCCACTAGAAGTTAAAAATGTGACCTAAGCATTTTACATTTTCCTTTAAATCTATACAAGTCCAGGTCCGAAATTCTGGCCCCATTGAAGTCAACAGTCAGCTCCATTGAAGGCAATGGCAAGGAAGGATTTCATTCTAATTCCATATTATATGCCCAATCCTGCCGGGCACTGAGTTCCCTCATCTTCCACTGACTTCACTCAATGCTTTTCAGGATTGGGTCCGTATTTGTAGCGCCTTTTTTACATAATTTTTCAGGCAAGTGTGCTTGTTTGATTTGCAATACAAAACATTCTATGTATAATATGATATACTATTTACCATTCTGATTTCCTTTGTTTCTAGATTTTGTCATCTCTACTATCTGATTTCCTTAAGTATTTAGCACTTCCCACCCAAAGATATGAAAGCTCTTTAAATGGGTAAGAAACCAAGGCACAAAGAGTTGTTAAAAGTCAAATCAGTGGAAGGGCTAGGACTAGAATTCGTGGCTCCTGATTCCTTATCTACCGACCCAGGATGCCACACAGAAGTAAGGGACTGAAAAGATCTGGTAGTATGAGAGATGGGTTCCCTCGTATTTTGAAAGGCCCAGAAGTTCAGAGAGGGTTCAGATCGGGGGTTTGGGTCAGTAGATTATTTTTAAAAAAGAAGAGAGGGTGGCATTTAAAAAAATAAGGGTCTGGATTTATATTCCAAATCCTGCTAAAAGTCAAGCATTTTAGATCCAGGTTTTGGGCTCTTCACGAATTAGTGTTCGATCGCTGTGCTAGTCCTCTGTCGTATGTAGTACACATAGTTCCCCAACAGGCAATATATTTATTCATACATTGGGTTGCTTTTGTAGCAACTATTGCCGTAGCAACCAGGCACTTTAATTACAGTACTTTTAAAAAGCACAGTTATATTTTTATAGGCCATGAACAACAAATAGTGTTGTATGCATTAGAGATGGGTCTGAGCGGTTTGATTTGAAACCGTATTTCGAACATCTTAGAGTGTTTGAATCTGGGGGCTCAGGTTTAGATGCATCTCTAATAAAAAATAAATAAATAAATAAAATAAGTCACTCCTGGGCCAGCAACTCCTTTGCACAGTTAAGTGAAAAACAAAACAGTTCAAACGAGCAATAACAACAAAGCTAACCAAAGGGTGAAGAAAATAAATGAGCCTTTCTCTGTACAGCTATGCCTGCTAGCTTAAAGCACCCTCAAGCCCATGTTGGAGGTTTTTCTGTGTGGACAGAAGAGGTTAAGGGGCAACACCCAGGCTATAACCTGGGCTCACTCTGTGATGAAGATATACGCTTGTTGAATAGGGATGCTTTGGGATCTGAGGTCTTCGCTGTTGGAAGTCTCCTAGTTGGCTTATCTGACTCTGCACCTTAAAGCCTGCCAAATTACTAAGTGCTGTTTATGACTAAGAATGATCAATCACTGGCACATCTAATGCAAAGGCAACAGCATCCACAATATTGCAAGAAAGGAGAGTTTTATAGATCAGTGTGATGTGCCAAATGAAAATAGCAGAATGCAGGCAGCTCTCTTTAGGGTATATGGTGGGGGTGCAGCAGGAGAGTGCAAGCCCTTCTGCAGAAGGACAGGATTTGCACACTCACATTAATGATTAAAGGCACAAAGAGAGTTAGGGTAAAATCCTGGCTCTGTTAAAGTTAATGGCAGAATTCCCACTGACTTCAGTAGAGCCAAGATTTCACCTGCAGTTTATAAAAGGAAGAATGGTAAAACAGTGCATTCATCGTGATGATATGAAAGAAAAGGTACACCATGCTTTCTGCTGACAGTTTTATTTCTGCTCTTGATGACCATTCTAATTCCTCTAACTTTAGTCATCACACACT
Organism: Mauremys reevesii; assembly: GCF_016161935.1. Taxonomy (NCBI): domain Eukaryota; kingdom Metazoa; phylum Chordata; order Testudines; family Geoemydidae; genus Mauremys; species Mauremys reevesii. The sequence goes on along the minus strand of NC_052626.1, from coordinate 23,979,434 downwards.
TTAGGTATAAATTCTGTGCTTGGCATGTAAAATATTACCAATAAACATGAACATACAGTACTCCATTTTAGGCGAGTTAATACTGGTTCTTTGATTCTTATCTGCTACACTAAAGTTTCCATTGTCATGAACCGAGAGTGCTGCTTTTCTGTCTCATTGACTCTTTTCTCCCAGACTAGATTGCTTTGTGGATTAGCCTATCAATATATCATCTTAAATGCACACCCACATGCTTCCTTCTCCCTGCAAGTCAGGGTTTACTGGTAGATTCAGAAGTTAACCAATTAGAGATGTGCTGTATATTTTTCTTGTTTTCGATCTCATCTATTTGTGCAGATGAAATGTTCCAACATGACCGTGTTTCTAAATAATTTTTGCATTTACTGTGCGGATTATGTACAGAGGCATCAGATAGATGTGCATTGAATTATACTGTGTTGGGTTTTTTCTGGCCAGCAAGGCCTGATGTGCAAGGAAAGCGTTTTTGTCCCTAACTTACTGACAAAAGCTTATAAAAAACTCAACAGTGTAGACATACATCCTCAGCGATCAGCTTGTTTGACTGATCTGTTACATCAGTGCAGATCATGTACACAAGATCTGCTTAGTAGCCAGTTTTACTTGCACATTCCTGTTTTCTGAAGAATTTACTCCAGCATTGGTAGGTGTGTTTGTGCCTTTTGTTTGTGCCTCTACTGTAAGGTTCATGGGATTATAACATAGGTCTGCAGAGCCTGGGACAGTTGCCCTTCCTATATTGCCATCAGGAGGCCAGGTAGTGTCACCTCCAAGGAGCACTGTAGAGATTAGGCGCTGCAAGAAGTACCACCCGAAAGGTCCAGAGTGACAGCACCCTGCAGCCTTTTGATTGGTCAAGTGCACTATTTAATCTTGTGGGGTGACCCAGGAAGTCTGGGCAATCATATGGACTTTTGCCCTATTGTGACTCCAGGCGGCACCTAGCTTTGTGATCTCCAGTTTCTGACCCCAGCCTGATCTTGACTCTTGTTTCTTTATTCCAGCCTGGTAGCTATTTCTGATCTCTGACTCCAGCCTGACTCTTGTTTGTCGATCCCGACTGTAGTGATTATGCCAATCCCTGCTCACTGGCTACCACCTTGTGGCCATCTTTGACTGGTGGAAACCAGCCTAGCTGTGACTGGTAGGCCAGGCTGCCTATGCCCTGGTCCCTTTATAGCTGTTCAGGTTGTGGACTCGCCTACAAATATTTCATTTCTCTTTCTGAGTAGGCCTTGTTGATGAATACCAAGCCCATGTAAATTACACAGGAGATGCATCATTCATGATTCAGGGGTGGGTGTGGGTGTGTCTAGTTACATATGGAAACTAAAATTCCTGTTATTTATAGATAATTGCTTGCTGTGTACTTTTTTCCATTGACGTGATCCTAAATACAGGCCATACTAGGATAAGAAGCGGGGCCCTGGGAGCTCTTCACTGCCACCTCTTACTCTTGCAGATGACAAGCGGAATCCTTGTGGTTGCTCTCCATGAACACGCATGGGGGAATCATAGTACTCCCACTAATACTAAACACCCTCAAAGACTTGCTTTGGTGGGTAGCCCAGAACCAATAGTGGGGGAGCGCATGCTGCATCCTTTTAAAGGCCCCCTTCGCTCCTGCTGTGTATGCTCCCAGAGGCATTCTGCCTTCCTCAGCTCATAACCGCATGTGGGACGGAGTGGGGCGGTTAGGGCCAGGGAAGGTTGTAGAGCAAGCACACTCTGCACTTCCCCCACACTGGTGGCACCTGTCATGGGGCGCTGGTCCTGGCTCCCCACTCCTGGCATTGTGACCTGGCACACAGGGTATCAGCGCTGCTCAGGATTGGCCTGGCCACCACTCCATCATCATGATGGAGGGAAGGTTGGGCCAAATTTGCGTGAGTGGTGCTGTGACCTTGTGTGCCAGGTCTCAACACCTGAGTGTGGGGAGCCGAATCCAGCCCTCCAGAATAGGAGCCCTGGGAGCTGCCACTGTGGGGCGCATTAGTTAATTAAAAGTATACAAATCACCCACATGGTGATAAACTTTTTGTGTTGCCTTTCTGCTGAATAGCAACAGAGGCCAGGACTTGCAGGTTGGCTTCCCATTGTAGGAGAAATCAGTGACACAGAGTCTGGGTATATCCTTAGTGTATTTTATTTATCCTATGTATAATAGTCCTGGAACAGAAGTGGTCAGACACCATTCAGGCAAACCTCTCTTTCTGAACTCATAGCCCAGTTGTATTCCCAGGGAGCAACTCTGCCCCAGGAATCAACTACAGTTAAAAAGACTAAGTTTGAGAATAAATTCTGTTGCTACAGATCCTCCTCCCACCCCCAGTAAACTACATAACAAAAGTAACAGCATTTCTTCAAAGAGCCTACACTGCTTAACTTCAGTACCTAGAAAGATAATGGAGCAAATAATTAAGCAACCAATTTGCAAACACCTCGAAGATAATAAGGTGATAAGTAAGAGTCAGCATGGATTTGTCAAAAATAAATTGTGTCAAACCAACCTGATAGCTTTCTTTGACAGGGTAACAAGACTTGTGGATGGGGGGAAGTGGTAGATGTGATATGTTTTGACTTTAGTAAAGCTTTTGATACTATCTCACATTACCTTCTCATAAATAAAATTGGGGAAATGCAACCTAGATGGAGCTACTATAAAGTGGGTGCAAAACTGGTTGGAAAAGCATTCCCAGAGAGTAGTTATCAGTGGTTCACTGTCATGCTGGAAGGGCATAACGACTGGGGTCCTGCAGGGATCAGTTCTGGGTCTGTTTCTATTCAATGCCTTCATCAGTGATTTAGGTAATGGCATAGAGAGTACTCTTATAAAGTTTGTGGATGATACCAAGCTGGGAGGAGTTGCAAGTGCTTTGGAGTACAGTCCTAAAATTCAAAATGATCTGGACAAACTTGAAAAAAAGTAAATAATTAGGATGAAATTCAATAAGGACAAATGCAAAGTACTAGAAGGAACAATCAGTTGCACACATACAAAATGGGAAATGACTGCCTACGAAGGAGTACTGCGGAAAGGGATCTGGGGGTCATAGTGACTCACTAGCTAAATATGAATCAACAGCGTTGCAAAAAAAGCAAACATCATTCTGGGATGTCTTATCTAGGAGTGTTGTAACCAAGATGCAAGAAGTAATTCTTCTGCTCTACTCTGTGCTGATAAGGCCTCAACTGGAGTATTGTGTCCAGTTCTGGGCACCACATTTCAAGAAATATTTGGACAAATTGGAGAAAGTCCAGAGAAGAGCAACAAAAATGATTAAAGGTCTAGAAAACATGACCTATGAGGGAAGATGGAAAAAATGAGTTTGTTTAGTCTGGAGAAGAGTTTTCAAGTACATAAAAGATTGTAACAAGAAGGAGGGAGGAAAATTGTTCTTCTTAACCTGTGAGAACAAGATAAGAAGTAATGGGCTTAAATTGCAGTGGGGATTTGGGGAAGGAGTTGGAATAGGGGCAGGGAGGGGGTGGAGTTGGGGCTGGGACTTTGGGGAAGGGTTTGGAATGGGGTGGAGTCAGGGCGGGGCTGGTGGCGGACAGGAGTTGAGCACCCACCAGTGCCAGTAGAAGTCGGCGCCTATGGTCCTGCCATGAGCGCAGGGGGCTGGACTAGATGACCTCCCTTCCAGTCCTATGGTTCTATGCTCAACACACTTTAAAAAAAAAAAAAAAAAAACGTGTGTAACAGCGCCACCTGGTGACTCATGCCATAACAGTATCCGGCTTTAATGGGTTTCACATTGTTTTATTAAAGGGTCTTTTTAAAGATAAGATTTGATTAGGGCTCATGTGATGCCACCAGTTCCATAAATAGGAATTTTCACAACAAACACATTAATATCAGTCTTCACACTGCATAATCAAAACCAGTATTCCCTTGTATTTCACGACACATTAAAATGCTATGACATTTACTTTATTTTTCTCATCTACAATGAGGATTCAGTTGCTTTTCTTCAGTTGGGTCTAGATCCACAACCCACCCACCAGGCTGTTAGATATTCTGAGGCAAGTCTCTCAAACATGCCTGTTAAAGCTGTTCCAATTTGTATAAATATTCATGGGAGCAGAGACTAGACTCTCCCACCTCTTAGCTGAGTGCCCTAACCACCAGACTAGAGAGTTATCCTCACTTGCTCTCTCTAGCCCAGGGACTATTTAATTATTTATGCAAAGTGGAAGAGCTTCTACAATAGAGGCGTAGCTAGGAGTGGAAATATGGGTGGGCTCTGACTTTCGGGTGGACGGGCAATGACAGACTGTGCTATTCCAGCTTCCCCTCAAAGCTACATTCCCCCCCCCCATTCCTAGCCCTGGTGCCCCCAGACACAGGGCTTCACTAGCTGTCTGAAGGGGGGATGTGAATAGCGCTGTCTGGCATTTCAGGTGCAAGAGTGACACTCCAGGCCGCTCTGGCAGCACTACACCCCTGCTCAGCTTTGGGTGGACCAGGCCCACCCACGTCTATGCCCCTTTTCTACAAGAAAGAGCCACCCTCGAATACCCAGTAAGCTGTTGGAAGACCTGGGTTCAAGTCCCTGTTCCAAATTAGGCATAGCAGAGATTCACACACACGATTTGCCTGTCCCTGGATGTCTTTGGTGTGGGTTAGTCATGCACTAAGCACTCCTACCAGATTGGGTCCCACCGGCAAGATAGGTGGGGGATTGCTTAGTTTGTGAATCCCGCCTTCTCTGAAGCATTAGTTAGTGTGCTGAGCTGCTTGGTGGCCTCAGGAACATAGGTGTTATGGGGACTTCACTGCAGAAACTTAGTTGCCATGGGAATTTATTTTTCTACAGGGTTAGGCAGCTGCTGAGTGGGGTTTTGAGGCTGTCAGTGGTGTTTAAATGTTGGACTTAGGTGGCTAACTGCCACTTTACATGCCAAAGTCCATCTGCAAATTTAGTCCTTAGTCCTTGGTATCTTGCAGTTTTCAGGAGGGACCTGCAACATTGCATTTCTAAAATCAGAAGGAGCCTGGACATAAACAGTTAAAAACTGTATGCACAGAACTCCTCTTCTGCCTCCCTCCACCCCTCACCTTCTTCCCAGCACGTTCCCAGAGCTCAAACTCCACCACTGCCATGTAACAGCTGTGGGCTTGGAAAGAGTTCCAAATGTTGGCATGCATGTCTCACTGTGCCCAGGGCTTTCCCCGCTTTTAACCTCCATTCGTTTATTGAGTGTGGTGTAAATATGGAGTCGTGTCTTATTTAGGCATTATTTATGATGGCTGGCTGCCATTGTTTTCCTCAGCAGTCTTTATAAATGTTTGTGGTAATCCGCTTTTTTCTGTGTTTAGTTTTCTTTGTGCTGCAATGGTATTTCCCCTCATCTACAATGTGTTTAATATTTGGGAGCTTTTTAAGCCAACTTCTACTTGTATTAGAGATTTTGTCCTGTTAAAGTTTCTTAAATTATTTTAAAATGTCCTTTGGATGCTATCCTTAGCCACCCTTAACCTTTCTTCTGAACTCAATAGCAGATCTGCATGCAGATCAAAGTTAGGTGAAGATCAAAAAGAAGGTTAAGACTCGGTTTCTTCCCTCGGCCTAGTTCCCATTAAAATTAGCATGTTTTAAAGGGTAATTATACTCCTTGTATGCTATGTGGCCCATTCAGTCCTTGGCTTCCTGATAGGACTGTCAGCAAAGCAGCTTCTTAAGAGTTGTTTTAAAAAAATGAAAGTTAATCCTTTTCTGTCAGCATTAAAATGTTTGTCAAATGCTTTTACATAAAGTTCCTGTACTTCTGTTGGAAAGAGACAAGGTGGGTGACGTAATATCTTTTATTGGACCAACTTCCGTTGGCGAGAGAGACAAGCTTTTGAGGGTACACAGAGCTTTTCTGTGAGCTCAAAATTTTTTCTCTCACCAACAGAAATTGGTCCTATAAAAGATGTTGCCTCACCCACATTGTCTCTGTAATATCCTGGGACCAGCACGGGTACAACACAGCATGGGAACATATCTGCCAGAATGTTGGAGACATCTGCCAAGTCTTCCCCCTCTATAAGTACCATGATTTCTCCTGTGCTACCCCTCACACTTGGGAGGAGCACCCCATAAGCCTTGGCAAAGCTACCTTATTATCCTCCTCAAAACTCCTTTGCCAAGATGCCTAACGATTCATTTGTATCCATTCCCAAGAGATTGTATTAAAAAGTCATGATACTTACCCACATGAAATAAACATGTTCATTTATGTGAGTGCTATATAATTAGCATATATTTTACATGTGAGATCATGTCATGTCCAATAAGAACTGATATGAAAGTGTCCCCTCTCATATACTCCTGTCCTTGCACATTTGTAACATCTGTATAGAAATAGATGCCATGCTGGCTGTGTATAAGGAACACATGCCAATTTCACATAGACTGCTTCTTTGGAAATAAAAGTCTATAATTCTTAAAGCAAAATGGGAATATAGATCCTTATTCATATACATACATATTCAGATAACTGCCTTTCAAAAATTAGACCCACAAACAATCCAGATTTCAGAATCCAGTGTATCACCCACCCACTGCCTGACGGCGCTTTATCAGAAGCCATGTTTGCCTCAGCTTCAGGTATGAAAATCAATGAGGGATATGCGCTTCATCCAGAGAAATGAAAATGTGCTCTAAGAATGCCCACCTAAACAGACCCCTTGTCTTGCCATAAAGCCAGGTCATAGTCTGACCCTAATGATTGAAGTTTCTTTTTAACCTCCGAAAATGCCTTCCATATATTAAGAATTGCTTCCTCCTAGTCCAGTTAAAATAAGCCCTCGGCTCCAAGACTGTTACTATTCTAGGTCTCATTAGCCAGCCTCTGTATGTTGTTATGAAGATTTGAATGGCAGCTGGTAACTGAAGTGATTTGCATTGGAGACAATAGTTCTGATCCGGCAGGAGTCAAACTGCGCTAGGTTTGAAGAATCTATGTTACAGGAGTGAATGTTTCCAAATAGCAAATAATAAAGCCTATGAACATGATTGGACTGCACAGCCATGAATATATGCTATCCTGGATAGACAGGAAAATCCTGCCTTCCTCCTTTCCCAGTTCCTCCTGTTCAGCCCAGTCAGATTCTCTGTTTGGGTCAAGATAGGAGAGAAATCTGCTGCCAACTCTCCCTCCCTCACTCCCTCCTTTCCTATTCAAATGAAAGAAACCCAGGCCCAGTCCCTCTCATTCAGGTCAGCCAGAGAACAAAGTTCTGGTCACTCCTTTTCGTCCCTCTCTGGCTACTTCTCTCCCCGGTCAGGTGAGAGAGGCCCTGGCTCACAGCCTCCCTCCCATCTCCTAACACCAGATTTCCTCCCCCTTATTTGCTGCCTCCACCCGCCAATCCCATCTCTGACTCAGGATAGATTCTTCCTCCCACTCTTGCCCTATTTCTGTCGCCTCTTTCCCACATTCACATCTTTAGAGGCACCAACACCAGAGAAAAGTTCTTGAGGCATTTCCCTTATAAGATAATAGGACATGGGAGACTGGCACTATAAAGTCACTGTGTAGCTATGAAAATATCTTTGTACTGTATTTAAGAAATGCAGAATTACTGCAAAGAAACGCTCTTACTTGAGAAGGATGGTTACGATACTGAACAGTTTAATTGGATAATAATGACATAAATTTATGATGGGAAGCGGGATAGAATCAGCGCAATATTGTCTTTTACTAGCAATTCTGCTGATCAAAAGATGGCTGGGGGGTGGAGAGGGAGTACCTGTAAAACAAATTGACCTGTAGTCAGAATGTTTGTTGTTGTTGTTGTTGTCAGCTGACAACAGTGTGAGATAGTTATCACCCTGTTACTGACTTGAGCCCCATTTGAGCCATTGACCTAGCAATGAAATGCATGTATCTGTTCACCAGTCCCTAAGCATTGCAATCCTGAAAATTCACTTGACATGTTCTTAATTAGTGTTTTGATGTTTTTCCAGTGAAAGTAAATCTTTAGATTAGAACTGAGGAAAATGGTGCACAGCTATCCCATGAATAGTCATTCAGATTTTTAAATGAATTTGTTTCAACTGTGGTCACGTCCCTGGTTGTGTTTCCCTGCTATGTATAGCCTAGTGAATAAGTTTGTTGGCAGGAGTGTTTGCTAAGTGAGTGTGCTTCAAGTGAATATTGCAGAAAGCAAACTTTGAATTGGTAATGACAAGTATTCATATCAGAATCCTCATTCTAAGAATTATGCTCGTCTAATCCTGGAAAAGATCACATGGTATGTTTCTATGTGTTTAATCAAAACAGCTCATGTCCGATATTGTCAGTAAATTATTCGCATACAAGCTCCAGAGGAAGAACTGGTAAAAGACCATTTGTTTACAGAAACCCTTCAGTGAAAAAGTGTCAGTAACACACAAGTTATATCAAAAAATCATCTGTTGGAACACAGTTTGCACACAGAGAAAGATAAAATTTGCTGAATAAATGATGGATTTAAAATTATTTACCCAACTTTAGCATTAATTTTATTTTTTAAGTGTGTTATTACAAAACAATACAAAAGTATCTAGTGATCTTGCTGTCACTCTGGTGTCAGTTTAGAAGGGCTACGTTATTATTGATTTCATGCCAGATTTTATCTTTTTTGTGTGTGTGATTTGCACTTAATATCACTCTAAATGGTAAAAAATTAAATAACTCTTCAGTGAATGCAACAAAGAATCCTGTGGCACCTTATAGACTAACAGACGTTCTGCAGCATGAGCTTTCGTGGGTGAATACCCACTTCTTCAGATGCAAGTCCAGACTAACACGGCTACCCCTCTGATACTCTTCAGTGAATGCTAGTCACTAAAGAATCAAAAATCCCAATCCAGCCTGTGTATTCAGAACATAGCCCTAAATGCACTGGTAAATTTAAGAATCAGTTTGCTAAAAGAAGTTAACTGTGATTAAGCTGATTACAAATCACTGGAGACATAAGTGTTGGTGCACAAGAGCGCTGGTCCAAAACAGAGCGTCTTCAAAACAGCTTCAGACTGCTAATTTTTTCTGAGAGACTCACTGGAGATTCTCAGGCAGCTCTTCTGTATTGGTTTATATAGATCTGATGCGAAATAATATTTAGATTTGAAGACTTAATAAGTTATAACCCTTGAAGTTAGTGTTTCATTTTAGCGTTGTCCTGCTTAATTGAAACTAGTTAGTGTTACCACATTCACATTGCTATTTCAGCTCTTGTGCTTAACGCATATTCTTTCTCCCCTTACCCTGCCTCTCAGACAGGACCTATTAACCCTACTGTATTTCACGTTGACAAGTGACATGTGATGCTGGCTAAGGGTAGGCCAGGACTGATCTCGAAGACTCCTCTCCTGTTTCAGTCTCTTCAAAGTCTGCCTAATCTAATACGTATATGGTCTAGGAGGGCTTGCGTTCGCTTTTCCTGTCACCACGTTTCTGATTGGAGGATTTTAGGTCCAAAATATCCCAAGGAGTCTTAGGGTGCTTGACTGTACTTCAGATAAGTTTTTTCCCCTTTCCTTGGGGAGTTTCTCTACACACAGGATTTCCCTGATTATGCTAGAGATTGATTCAGTTGGTGTGTAACTTCAAAACTCTTCATGATGTGTCATTCCTGATGTGTCGTTTGGATACATTATCCTAATGTGGAAATCAGTTGTATTGCAACATGGGAAGTAATTTTATTTCTCTAAAATGCCAGTCTGTCGGGCTCGGCAGGGTCATCTCAAAGGAGTGAGATGGGCCACGATCAGCCTGAGTATTCATGGTAAGTAGAATCTTAATGTTAATTAAGATGATTTCAAAGCAGTCAATGCCATACCATTACATAAATGTTTCAGGCAGAACTCTTCATTGATCTCAATGTGGACTTATTCACAAAAACTGACGGTGCAATATGGCCTTCGCTGTGTTTTGTTGGTTTTATTTTTAATTATTGTTATTTATAAGATAGGAAACTGCTTATTATAAATGGAATATGTTATGTAGCTACTACAATCTTGGTTAAAGCAGATATTTAGTATTCTTTCTTTAAAAAAAAATAGAAAGTTTATTTATCTCACATTAGTTGGAAGAAATTAACTAAGGCTAAATGCAACCACGGAATGTTATTCTTTGGTACTAATTGGAACTTGAAGATTTTCTTCACTTGTCTGCATCAGTTTTTGCATGGCTTGATTTTGGTTCCTCTTGTATCACTTTTTACAGTGGTGTAACCGCATTGACTAGTGGAACTATTCTTGATTTACATCTGTGTGTGAAGAGGGCAGAATGCAGGCCCTTTGAGACTAGCTTTGATTGTAAAATATGATTGATTGATTTGATTGTCCTCTTGAATAATCGGAATAACATGTGAAATCTACAGTTTGATCTAAATGTGACATGCACAGTTCACCCCCCCCCCCCAAACACAAATGGGCTACATGCTCCCTGCAGGGCCCTCTGTTTTAAAGCCACACCAAGAGGCTTTACTTTGGCTTCTAACTCAGCTGACTCCTTTGGTCACCTCCACCTTTTTATGATAGATATGCCTAACAGCTTTACAGAATCACACTCGGACTAATCCACAGGGGAATGGAAGACGGATATGTAATTTTACAGATTTTATTTTGCACTTGTGGAAGCCATTCTTTCCTGAAAGCTGTCAGTTAGCAGGGGGATGGAATACCTTATCACTGAAGTGTAATTCATTGTGCTAATTCAGAACAGCCACATATTCCCTGTACAATGAGTTAAAATAGAGCCAGAGCCATGATTTATTATAACATGTAAAGGATAATTATATTGTCTATATTTCCTTAACATCCAGGAAGCAGTAGAGTCTGCTCCCCTCAAGCATTCCTGGGAGTTGAACTCTCTACCCAAAGAAAGCCTTTTAGGCAAAGGATGTATATTAATTTCTGTAACATACTTCAAGTAGTACAGTTAGTGTGAGCTTGGTCGTATATAGTGTGTAATGCATTATTAATTAATTGGATGTTCAGGGGATTAGAAGTGGGATATGGAGCTCTTTGTGTCTGGTTCAAATTTCAGTAGTGGGCAAAAGTCGTTGTTGTTGAACTGATTTCAGAGGTGCTGAGCTCCCACTGCTCCTTTGATATCACTGGGAATTAAGGGTGCTCAGCACCTTTGAAAATCAGACTTCATCTGTCCAGTCCCTAACTGAGACCTAATTCTTATAGGCACCTAAACAATCTGATTCTTCCTGGGCCCGTGTATACATCCCAAAAGCCACTTACTAGTTAACTCAGCAGAGGGGCCCATGACTGACTGTCTTGCAGACAGACCCACCTTCTCACTGCTAGAGGGTTTTTTTTTTCCAAAACAAAATTAAGGCATATTGGCAGGTCACTGGGTCGAAGCATATGCTGCCACTGCCCAAGCCATACTATTTTGGGGGGCTAAAGAGAGTACTGTGGTCTCCAGGGCTGTTAGACCAGCAACTTTTACAAAACTACAAGAATAGAAGGAGAATAAAAACAGTTAATTTGGCTCGTTTTGCTACGAACATGTATATAGCTGTATATAGATACATTAAATGCTCTTTTTGCAAAAAAGAAATTACATCACTTTATTTGTGTTTATTTATTGTATAACAAAGTTTGTTTGTTATTAAATTGTCCCTTGTGAGTGGAGGAAGACTAAAACATATGAAGTTCTTGCTCTCCATTCCTCCCTCCCTCTCTCTCGTTCTCCTTTGTTTCCCTTTATGGAACCGTTTCATGGGCAGGCAGAGAGTGCATCATAAAGTATTACGTCTGTAAAGAAACAGTATAAAATACTTCAAACATCCACACTCTGAAAATTATTTTTCAATGGTTAAAGTGTAAAACAAACCCAAATAATATAACAGCTCGTATGGAATTGTAAAATGTGAATACTGCTAGAGCAGGAAGTGCTGTTTTTTTTTTTTGTTTTTGTTTTTTTTAAAAACACATTACATTTTATTTATTCCCCTAAGCCAGGAGTAGGCAACCTATGGCACGCATGCTGAAGGTGGCACGCGAGCTGATTTTCAGTGGCACTCACACTGCCCAGGTCCTGGCCACCGGTCCAGGGGGCGCTGCATTTTAATTTCATTTTAAATGAAGCTTCTTAAACATTTTTAAATACCTTATTTACTTTACATACAACAATAGTTTAGTTATATATTATAGACTTATAGAAAGAGACCTTCTAAAAATGTTAAAATGTATGGCGGGCACGCGAAACCTTAAATCAGAGTGAATAAATGAAGACCCGGCACAGCACTTCTGAACGGTTGCTGACCCCTGCCCTAAGCCCAGCTCCAGAAAAGCATTTTAGTGTGTGCTTAACATTAAGCACTTTCACAGTCCCCGGGGACTGCTCGCCTGTTTTTCTTTGAGCACGTGCTCAAGGGCTTTGCTGGATTGGGCCTCTAGTCCTTTGAAGAGACGGTCATTTTCTGACAAGTTTTGGGACAGGTCACTCTGGTGCCAAGTTCTTCTCTGAGTTTCCTTTACACTGCAAAGCAGGCGTAGGGTGGGACAGGGGGCCCTGTTTTCAGTGAGACCACACAGCAGTTTCTGGCACTAATCATCCAGACTCGGCACATTATTGCACTCCTACAGTGAGAGAGGTTACAAAGGTGTCTCACTTCAGGTGAAATCACAGCAGTGCACAGGGCCAGCACACCATTTAAATGGTGCTGGCCTTCTTTGCAGGGAGTGAACATTACTCCAAGTGAGACTGGTTGTTTATATTCCTTCTGAGGAGAACCTTTAATCCCTAGTAGATCCTACCCTGACTTGTTCTGCATGGCAAACGCCTGCAAGACAGATTCTCAAAGGCATAAGAATTGCATTCGGTATATTTGTCCACTTTGCCCTTCCCATATTGCTAAATGGAAGGGGGCTCCCAGCTAGAAGGGCGGTGGATATGGGGGTCCTGGTATGGAAAATGGGGTCCCTTTATGAAGCAGGTTGAGAATTACTGATCTAGACTGTGACCTCTCTAGAGCAGAGTGTCTTCATATTTGTTTTTGTCAGCACTTAACAAATAGTAAATAATAATAAAACCAGGGAATCAATTACAGTGGTTACTGGTTTTTCATTTGTGACATAGATAATATTCTTCCTTTTAATATTCTTCTCCATTTAACAACTAATCCAAAAATAATTGTATATAAATTACTAGTATAAATTCAAAATAGTCTTTGTGTATTTCAAAATTTCAGAGCACCGTCTGAGAGAGAATGTCACAAATGAAATTGATTAGAGAAGGCATTTTTGCAGTGTGTATTGGCTCAGACGTCATTTACTGTTGGGTCGTGTTTCTTTTATAAATATATACTCAGAATTAGGGCATGAGAGAAGGTGGCAAATACACACATAATATTTGTTCCCCTTTTCGTTCATACGTATGTTCACTAAGTTCTTTGGACCCTACCGCTTGTTCCTCACACAACTCTAATAATTTACTATGATGATTGACGTTATGTCTTGTAAAGAAATTACTCAGAAGCCCACTGTGAGTTAAACACTAAGAACAAAGCATATGATAGACCCCAAATTTGGAGTAAACATTTGTTTTGTTTCCCAGATGTAGATAACATAGCTGTTGCTAGATCCATACCCAGGCAGCTGTGAAAATCAAAGGGTGAGTTCTGGTATACATTCTGTTGCCCCGATCCTGTGTGCAGAAATCCCCAGAAGTGTTCAAGTTAACCATGTAGATCTCTCCAATAGTAGAACTTGGACTTGGGTATGTAGATGAGCAGGCAGAACATCGTTGAAGTGTTTTATTTCTCTTTACCTACAGTGCGTCTTCAAACACTTATGCATGTAACTGTAAGTACATTCACAGTCCCATTAAAGTTAAGCACATGAGTTAATTGTTTGCAGGACTGCATCCTTTGTGAACAAAGGGCCTGTGGCTGATACAGTATATTTGATACTGCACAGATGTAGGGATCTGTGGGCTGAATTCTTTGCCATTCCTACAGGGCAAGGGAAAACCCCACCATCCAACAGAGCAAGTTGAAGAAAACTTCATGGATCAGATCCTCTGCTGCTGTAAATCAGCTCTGCTGGGGTCGAAGAAGCGATGCTGATTTTCACTAGCTGAGGATGCCCATGACAGGAGTGCAGATTTGTAAAATTTCCTACCTGGAAAAAAAAAACAGAGAGGCCAAAGTCCCAGCCTTAACTCTGTGTTCCCTTTCCGCTGCAGTACTTCATCTGACTTTCACCACAACAGATAATAACTAAACCTCCGTTCAGCTGAAAGGTATGTTATGATACGGGGATCGTTATTCCTCAATACAATAAAAAAGATACAATTCAGTGTACATCTAAGCAATCTCAGAAGTGCTTGCTATGTTTGAAGATCAGATGTTGGTTTAAAAAAATGCATGACATCCATCACAGTTATTTAGATCTCTAACTTTGTGTGTGTCGGGATGATAAGTGTTACTCTTGAGAAGATTTTAACAGTTTTTCCTGTGCTAATAATTTGGGTGCTTCCTCAGAAAGAAAGGAATTTATTATTATGTATTTATTTATTTATGTATGCAACACTGTAGATAAAGAGAAATAAAAAATGACAGGTACCTGGCCCAGCTTCATTTTGATTTGCACAAAGCAGTCTTTTATTATTATTTCCCCCTTTGAAATGTCAGAACTCCAACATCTATATTTTTTTTTAAAAAAGCTGTGCATGAAAAATAAATATGCAGGGCAATGAGGAATGGAAGCAAAATTGGGAGGAAAAATCAGACATTTTTAGGCCATTCTGTGCTACTGAAGTTGACAAGACAGCTCTGCACTGAAAGGCTTTCTGTGCTCCGTGCTCAGTTCCCTGCACAGATGCGGTTCAGCAAGCAGACTGGAGCTCTTCTACTCATCAATGAACCAGCTGCTAGGGCAAATGACTGTGCTTAATTTCAGGTCATTTGGTAACTAGGACAGGCAGACGTGTTTTGTGGTTCAGGCTGGGTGACAGACTAAGAACACCATCAATGCAATACAAAATTGCACAGTTGTGAGCAGCTCAGATGTGTTAGGTTGACTCAGGAGGTGAACTCAGCTCTGCTCCTTCACTAGGCTGGCACTTGCTTCGTGTGTTTCGGTGTAAGATATGTTTGGTGCAAGAACAGTGCAGGACATTGTGGTTTGTCTTAGCTGGCTTGCCTGCCCCAGCATTGATGATAACATTCGGAATGCTTTTCACCACACACTGTTTGCAGGCCTTGATAGCCCTGCTTAGTCATGTCAGCTGTTTCTCAAATATAAATTATTTCAATTCAAATGAGGGCTTGGTTTCCAGAGTGGCAAAGAAATGCTGGCACTTTGGTGGGGGCATACCAAGGGAGAATCCTCTGCTTCCCTCAATAACTGGTAAATGTGGGGCAGGAAGCCGGTAGATAATGCAGGGAGCACACAGCACACAGGGGTCACAACGTGGGGGAGCAACTCGTCATTGGATCATGTTGGTGCTGGAAGGTGGTTTCTGTGGGGGGGCTTTGGTGTAAAAAATTGGGGAAAGGTGTTGCCCTCCGGTGGTGGTCTGTTGTCTCAATTTGATGGAGATTGTTAATTTTAATAAAATATCTTATGTCTCATAGTGGGGGCAGCTTGTCTTTGTGACTGAAAAGCTGAATCTCCGGTGGCCCCTTGTTCAGCTTCTGTGCTGTTGGTAGTCCTCACCTACCAGAGGACAGCCCTCTAGAGTCATACACTTTAAGGCCAGAGGGGACCATTATGATCATCTAGTCTGACCTCCTGCATCAGACAGGCCAGAGAAATCTCACCAAGTAATTTCTGTATCAAGGCCATAATGACTTTTCTTTGATCTATAGTATGTATTTTAGGAAGTTATTCACATTCCTAGGTAAATTGTTCCAGTGGTTCATTATCCTTGCAGTTAAAAAACTGCACCTGAGTTCTAGTCTGAATTTGTCTAGTTTAAGCTTCCAACCACTGGATCTTGAAGAGCCATCTACTGTTAGAAGTCTCTTCCACACGTAGGTACTTGGTAGAATGTGATCATCAGCCCTCCCAAGGGAGACACTCTGACCAGGGCGGCTCTAGCTATTTCGCTGCCCCAAGCACAGCGGCACGCCGTGGGGGGCGCTCTGCCGGTCACCAGTCCCGCAGCTCCGGTGGACCTCCCACAGGGATGCCTGCGGATGCTCCACTGAAGCCGCGGGACCAACGGACCCTCCGCAGGGGCGCCTGCGGGAGGTCTACCGGAGCTGCCTGCCGCCCTCCCGGCGACCAGCAGAGCGCCCCCCATGGCGTGCCGCCCCAAGCACGCGCTTGGCGTGCTGGGGCCTGGAGCCGCCCCTGGCTCTGACACACACACACACACAAGAGTCTCTGCTACAGCAGCATCTGGTGGTTCAAGCTAACGCACATGATTCTTGTTTAATAATACCGTGTAGGGTTTCAAATCCTTGGGTGCCCATAAGGGACAGAATGTTATAAACCTGTAATTAATCTCTATGAGTGTATCCATTTAGAACTCCAGTCATTGTTGCAATTTCACATAAATCTTAGATTAAAGAGATTCGGGGAGTTTTAGTCAAAAGATACTTTCAAAGAATAGATGCTTTTGACTCATCAAAACTTTTTGCTGAGAACTTATAGACTGAATGATAGATCACAGCATATGGCAAATTTGGTCACCAGTGCATGTGTATGATTTAGCTAGCATGTTAATCAAATGAGTCTCTTGAGGTACATCTGTTCGTTTCTTTTGGTGAATTGGTACCTGGAACAGTTTTCTTAGGCAAGGTAACATTTGATAGCATAATCAGACACTGAGAATATTTTAAACAACCAGAAACTTGTACATAGCAACAGACAGTCTCAATTTCAAATAGTAATAAATTAACTGTTGCACTGCTGTTGCCTAACTTGACTGAGAACATATAGTTCAAAACTATTGCTATATTTCAGGTGATTGAGCTAAAACTTTCTCTGTATGTTTGTTTGAACGTGGACGTATCTCGTGCAAACCTTCAGGACATGGCAGCTATTTTAACTTCCATTCAGGAAGTTCAGTAGCTCCTCCCTCTCTTTGCTGGGAGTGAAGTGCATATACCTTGTCAGTTACCTTTCAGAATTGTTTACCAAATCACCTTTCAAAAGTATTGAGGAGTAATATAATAATCAGCAAACTTAACAGCAACACCCAAATGATTGATGAGCCAACATACATCACAGGAAGGGTCTGATTCTGCCAACAAAAGTTTAATTGGAGTCAATGGGAGATTTCTCTATGTAGTGAGTTGAATCAGGTCCGGGATGTATTCACCAATGAAATAATCAGTGTAACTCAGATGACGTAATTATTTTACAAGACCATTTCATATTGGAGAGAACAGTGCACCCAGTAATGCACTCAGTAGCCAGGATACTGACTGGTGATTGTTCCTCAGTAGTTACTAATTTTTGCATCCAGCTCTAGATCAGCTTGTTGACTAATCACCAAGACAATTATGGATACATGAGGCTGCAATATTTTATGAGTCACCCTTGCTGGCACCTGCCCCAGAATTATGGAGGTGCTGGTCACGACTCCTGTTTTGTAGCAAAAGCTGGCATTCAGCCTCTCTGTTTTCTGTGAAAAATAAAGTGTAATTTAATTATGTTTATCTAGACTGTGGACAGATGGATAGTTTAGGTAACTCTTAAGTGGGGCCATTGTGACATCAGAAGTAACTCAACCAATCACCACCTTTTGTGTACAATTTTGCCCTGCGGTGACACCATGGGGCCAGGGGGAAAATGAATAGCAAATGTGTCTAAAAACCAGTTTAATCTGTTCTTGTATCACAAACACTAAAACGCCTTCATCGTAACCTCACTGAAGTGTAACCTTGACTTTGAATTTTTTGGGGGTCGTACTGCTTGGTTTGCGAGCGTCATAACTTCTCTGGAAAAAAAAATTACTCTCTAATTACTGATAGGTGCTCTCCACCTTAATTCCGGTTTAACATAGTTATCTCTAAAATTGTCTCAGGAGATTCTCAAGCTTCGGGCTCCTGAGAGGAAGCAAAGAGATTCCACAGTTCGTGAGGATGAGATGCTCTACTCATAAGCAATACCGGTCGGGGTATGGCTGATCTTGCATCCATTGACTTCAGTAGTGCAGGATCAGGTACTATGCTGTATCAAGTCTCAGTTAGATTGTTTCTCTCTGGTGGAAGCAACCTCATAGAGAATAGAAATGTGTGCGGGCATAGTGCCTCCCCCCAACTTCTGGTCAGATGACCTCTGAATTCTACTCTGTTTAGATTCTTATATCATCCTTATCGCCCTCGTATCTGAGTGACTTTCCGAGTGTATTGAGTGACATGACTCATGTCTGTCCCATGTCAGTGGTGTATGGGGATAGAACACCTCATGCGCCCTGTGTAGCAGGTGTTGAGGCTTTCAGAGTGGAAGCTGATGGTGGAGGTTGAGAGTGGGGGCTATGTGATAGTTTGCTGATCCTCTTCACATCAGTCCAGGATTTCTCTGGGCTTTGCCTTGGCTACTAGAGATATTTTCAGCTGTTTCTTTAGCTGTGGATGCATTTAACCCCTTTGCAAACAGAACCGCAAAGTGTAACAGGTAAATTCAGCAGCAAAGGAAACGTGCGTGTAGCAGACCTTCTTGGCAAGTTAAGCTACAGACAGGCAGTTAGTAGCTGCTTTCTTTTTTGTCTGGAATCCATGATGAAATATAGTTGTGGATTTCTGCTTTATATAGATTTCCTTATTATTTTTGTAAATTGCCTTCCTTTGTTTTGTGCTGTGTTACTGTTGAGAGAGTCAGCTTGTTCCAGTGGCAAAGCAGAATAGGTCAGCGCTTTAGAGATCGGTGCTGATATTTTCCATTGGCCAGATGCTTCTCTTCATTGCATGGTGCCGGAGGGAAACAAAGAAAAGTAAGAAGAAAATGGAAATGCCTCAAACTGTGGGATAGTGGGGCAGTGATTTGAATGACATGCTCTTTTCTTCCAGGAAAAACCTTTCGAAGCACCTGTCCTAATGCAACATATACTATAAAAGTACTTATTAATATTAATATTAATAATATTAGTATGAACAATTTTATTTATTTTACAGGGAAATGTTTCATATGATGAATGTGTAATTATGCAAAACCCTGGGCATGTAATGCACTGCAATATCTACCATTATCATAGTATTTTTTGCTTTTTTCTATCATTATTATTATCATCATGATTTATTTTACAGTATTGCATGGAGGCACCATTCAGGGATCTGGGCATCATTGTGCTAAGCACTGGACAAACAGATAACGACATTCCCTTCCCCCAAAGAGCTGACAGCCTAAGTATATAACAAGAAATAAGTGGATACAACAAACACAATGGAGCACAGGATCCTCTTGAGGCAATTATGTTTCATACAAGCAGCTGCTGTTGTAGCACACCAGCTGCCTAAACTTTAAGGGTTTTGTAGGCATCATGGCACAGGTGATTTTTACAGAGAGATTTGAAGAAGGATAAGGTAGAGGCTCTGCTGATTTTTATGGGGGTTTCCTTCCATGGAGAAGGGGCACCATAGGAGCAAGCACAGAGGTGTGTGTGAAAAAATTTGACTAATGGGCAAATTTCCCTGTAACTGCCCAATAACACAAATGCTGTTTTGAATTTAACTCCAGCAGGTGGTAACTGTCTAGTTTTTAATGGTGCCCAATGCAGAAGTATAAATAGTGTAGACTGAACATGGGATCTAAATAGTTAACAGAAATAAACACTGGAAAACAAAAAAAATATGCAGTTTGATCATAAAAATGTCTCTAAATGTCACCCAATTGGTTTGAGAATATTCCGTATACCATACCAAGGATGGAGCTTCTTTAGAGACTGCGCACGTCAGTAGTACTAAATAGGTATCAGGAGTGATGAGAGTGGTTCTGTTTTGATATATTTCCAGTCAGTGAAATAATTGACTCCAACAGGTGATTCACATGTTCTAACTGTACCAAGAGCTTTTCAGTCTCTGTGCAGTAGCTTCCAAGACATAGATATGACATGCAAAAGACCCATTCAACTCTAGGGGCCAGTTCACTAACTAGTGTAAATTAGAGCAGTTCCACTGATGTGAATGGAGCTACACCGGTTTATACTAGCTTTGGGTCTGGCCCAGTGTGTAACAAATGCAGGATTGGGGCAAGTGAAATCACAGTAGATAGAATAATAAAAAGTCAGGAAGGGATAAAAGACCAAGAAGGGAGTGGTGGGGAAAGGGGGAAAAAAGAGGCTGGATGAGAGAATAATAGGGAAAAGAAGACAGAGGGGTACGTGTGCACTGCAACTACTAAACACAGTAGTTTGGCTATTGCAGCACTGACGGAGGCTCAAGCTAGTCACTGAAGCTCAGACCCAGAGCATCAGGTGCATTCGAACTCAGGTGACTAGCCCAAGCCTCTGCTGGTGTAGCCACATCCACGCTGTTATTTTTAGTGCATGAGCTAGAGCCTTATTCACACGAGTCTGTCTGCCCAGGCTGTGAGGCTCACTCCCAGGGGCAGTGTAGCCACACTCAGAGAGTAAATATTCTGCAGAGCCTCCTCGCACAAATGACCCATTAACTTCTAGAGGAGACCTTTCTGAGGGATCTGCCTCATTTGAATAGGGAAGAAGTAGCAGGCAAAGTGGAAAGGGAGGAAAGAGGTGATGGGGAGGGTCAGAAGGAGAACAGGATTGATCGGATGATGAGAACAAGAACTGAGAGAGAGCAGATGGGGATTTTAAACAATATATATTTAATTCTAAATCCAGCATGTCAGCTGTTACCTAGTGGTCCAAATTCATCCCGTGCGTAACCCCAAGTGACACGAAGGGAAATTTGATCCAATATGTACACAGTCATTTTCACCAGTATGTATTGGCTTCTCTTGTCATTCACAAGCTCTTAATGTATTAAAATTAATTGCACGTGAATAAGTCAGTAAAGCTTGGAGCAAGGTGGTCCAGTGCCTGCAGTTTATTTCTGGTTTTTGCAATACTGTTTTAGCAGTGTTTCTTCACTGTCCAGACAATGTGTCAGATGATGAAGTCCAGCATTCAAACATTGTGATAGGTTAGGAAGAAGGTCTGATTAAATATTTAAATGGAGAGGCCCAGTTCCCTGACATAGTGGTGTATTGATTACACTTGGTGTAACCTGGCCTGTAGTGGGACGGTAGGGAAGTGCTGATCATGAGAAAGTTGCATAGAGGATTGTTCTAAAGCAGGCGCTGCCGTACTATGGTCAGCAGGGAATGGATTTGTCACTGCTTCTGCCTCTGCCACTGTGACTGCATCATCCTTTGCAGAATGTCTTGTAGGTGATGGAATCTTTTTAATCAGCTGTACCTTGACTTGCATGCCTCTTTCTGACGTGAACTGCTGCCGGAGGGGGGAGCGGTATTTCTTCAAATTGGATAGGTTTGACATGAGCGCGTTTTAGAATGGAAGCATTCTGCACTTCCATCAGATTCTTGTGGCAAATAGTTTATACGCTTTAAATTGTATTTCATTGTTTTCTTGTCTTTTGTTTTGTTAATTTCGGTAGATTGGTACTAAAATGCTGAGTTGTTAATATTTGATGGAAATGATCCAACCAACTGGACCCTTACATTGGCAGGGCTGTTAAACCAGGAGAAATCATTAGTGTACAGTGTATAATAATTGCCCTTAGCAGCACGTTGGTTTGTTTCTTTCTTTCCTTTGATTTACTGCATTAAAATATCCTTTTGCTTATGCACCAATGGAATTAGAGCATCGTTTTAACAGTACCAAAGTATGATCAAGAACAATGTCTTATACCAGCTTTAACTATGATGAGAATGTCTACACTGCAGTAAAATAGGGGTTAACTGACTCGGACAGTCTGCAGGGCTATACAATTGCAGGTTAGACATTCGGGCTTGGGTGGGTGAGGTGGGTAGGGTCACAGTGGAGACATACCCTTTATGTCCTTCTCCTACAAAGTGCTGAGCTTCTCCTGGAAGCTGCCTTGCACACTCCACTCCTCTTGACTTCATTGGAGTTGAGGGATTGGGCTCTTAGGCTGTAGAAATCCAAACCGTTTAAGGAATGTATCTAGATTGAGGGGGGCAGTTCTTGCACCCATTGAAGCAAATGGAAGTTTTGCCTTTCACTTCAGTGTGAGCTGGGTCAGGTCCTAAATTAGCATTTTTCCTAATATTTTTTTATAAGGGTGGCCCGTTTTGTTTATTATCTTGAATAGTAATTTGTTCAAGTTGCACTTACAAGGCACTCTCAACTTCAAACATGAAAAACCATATGTAATCTCTGGATATATACCAATGTAAGGCCATTTTCCTGCACTAGTCCTCCAGATCCCCGCACCTGTCAGTATGGTCCCATTGGCTTCAATAGGACACTGGGCAGGCGTCTGTGCTCGCTGATCCTAATGCAGAATTATGATTTAAAGTCTGGTCAAAAATTGTCCAATGTCTTTTCCACAAATGAAAGTTCACGGTACCTTTTTCACTGCACTCTTGTTATTAATTATTTGTACTGCAGTACAGTATTTGTATTGAGCTGGGGGACAGGAGGGGCTTTGCTGGTGTACAAGTACCTGTTAAAAGATTATTCCTGCCCTAGAAAGTTTACAGCCTCAATAGACAAGACAAAACAGCATTTGGGAAGGGAAATGGAGGCTCAGAGAAGTGGCGTGATTTACGCAAGGTCACACAGCAGGCCAGTGAGTAAGCTGGGAGTAGCATGCTGGTCTCCTGATTCCCAGGCCAATGCCCCATCCGTGAGCCCACAGTGCCTCTGATAGATAATATAACTGCACCATGCTTTTCTCTGTCAGTGTGTTATAAATTTTAGCGTATGATAAGCAAAACTAGAGAGGCAATCAATCACTGGAGTTTATAAACTGTAGATTAACCAAAATATAAATTCTGAAGGCCCATCCTTGGTATAACTCCATAGGCTTCATTCGAATTACACATATGCGCTGGGCTTCTCTACACTGCTGGCCGGATTGAGGGGCAGTGATCGATCCAGCGGGGGTCAATTTATCGCGTCTACTATAGACGCAGTAAATCGAGCGCCAATCGCTCTAGCATCAACTCCGGTACTCCACCTCAACGAGAAGCGCAAGGAGAATTGACAGGAGAGTGTCTTCTGTCGACACACTACAGTGAAGACACCACGGTAAGTAGATCTAAGTACATCACTTCAGCTATGTTATTCACGTAGCTGAAGTTGCATAACTTAGATCAATCCTCTCCTCCCCCAGTAGTGTAGACCAGCCCACTGTCTTGCTCCACTGTATTTCAGCTGACATTCGTAACGTATCATGTTTATGTTATACAAGAGGAAGTCAGTCACAGGGGGCTTGGTCCTGTACTCATTTAAGCCAGTGGTAAAGCTGCCAATGTTTCAGAATCAAGCTGCACGGTATTCCTTTCTTAGCCACATTAGGCCAATTGACTCCTGCTGCAGCTCCTCTTAAGTTAATACACCTCTACCCCGTTATAACGCCACCCGATATAACACAAATTCAGATATAAGACGGTAAAGCAGCACTCCGGGGGGCAGGGCTGCGCACTCCGGTGGATCAAAGCAAGTTTGATATAACGTGGTTTCACCTATATGTGGTAAGATTTTTTTTGGCTCCCAAGGACAGCGTTATATCGAGGTAGAGGTGTACTGTTATACCATACATGAGTCTGGCCCCTTCTTACCAAAGCAAAATAAACACTTCAGGTATGCACTAAAATAAAATCCATGTATATGCAATTATAATGCAAAATAAATGATTTAATTCAAACATTAAGGACTATGTGCTGACTGCAAGGCTCAGCCCTCAGTGGGGGCAGTGTGGTGGTGCCTGCCGCAGCTGGCTCTCCTGCAGGTGTTGTGCCTCAGGGAGGCAGCTCTGCGGATCTGGAAGAGTGTGATTGCTGAGCCGAGGCATGATATGCATTGCCCTGCATGAAGCAGGCTCCTCGGGCCTCAGTGCACGTGGGGGGTGGGCTACTGGCTTCCATTGCTCCTCAGCCTCTTTGGAGAGCCTCACACTAGACCAGCATTTCTCAAATGAGGCCAGCAGGGGCTTTTCTTGTGGCCACAGCCTTCTGGGGGAGGGTGCTGGGGAGTAGTGGCCCCTCCAGTTCCCAGGTGCTCCTGGATGCACCACCTTGGTGTTGATTGCTGGGGCTGCCATCAGGGGTTGGGCCCTGCCCTCCTCTGGAGACACCTGGGGCACAATGCTGGAGGAGTAAGCAGCTGGTGAGTTCCTCACCTTCCCAGGGGCGGTGGGGCTCATGCTTTGGGCTTCAGCCCCAGGCTCTGGCGGCATGGCTTTGGACTATGTCCCTGGGCTCCATCCTCCGGCCGCAGGGCTTTGGGCTGTGGCCATGGGGCTTCAGGCTCCAGTCCCCTGCTGCCTCCCCTAACCACCCCCATCACTCTTGGCCCCTGCTGCCTCCCCCGACCCTCCATCCCGGGCTTAAAACTGATACTTGTATAAGCAGCAGAGAGTCCTGTGGCACCTTACAGACTAACAGACGTATTGGAGCATGAGTTTTCGTGGGTGAATACCCACTTTGTCGGATGCATGATACTTGTATGTTTGTTAATATCACTTTTCACAAAAGACTTACCAGCTAGCAATAAATAAATTACAATGATTTGGACGTGTATATGCACATATGTGTTTGGGTTTGCTTAAGTTAATTAAGTATTTTAGGAAAAAGTGTGAAAGCAGCCACCAGCCAGAGTTGGTGGCCGCACTCTGAGGCCACCAAAAAATTTATCCTGAGAACCCCTGCGCTAGACTTACTTGGGCTCCTTGATTGGGCCAGTCCTCCATATAGAGGAAGGGAAGGGAAGGCTCTGAGTGTTGCCAGCTCTCTTGATTTTATTGCACGTTTTCTGTTTTTCTTAAAGCAAATACAGGAGGAACAACTTTCGTTTAAAAAAAAAAACATTTCTAGCATTCCTCATTGCAGGAAAACAGCTTGAAAACATGAACCCTAAAGAGAAATACAAACAACCAAAATATTCTTTCTTTAAAATCGCATGAGTTTTAAGCCAGTCTCATGATTGTGGGGCCTGACTTATGATTTCTGAACCCTTTATGTTGATATTACTGGCTTCCTGTGCCACTGCCTTCTTCTGTGGATGTGTTCATGAAGCCAGATCCAAAGGAGCCCTCGTCCCAGAATTAATTAACCAGAGCAGAGTGACTTTGTTTTTTAAAAGGAGAAGGTCTTCCATAGGCTAAACACTCACAATCTATCATTTAGTAAACTTCTCTTAGGAACCTTTTGATGGTCCTGCCATAAATGTAACTTTAACATTTAACTGATTGAGGTGCTTATGTTCCATTAAAGCCGTCTATGGAAACAAGGGCATTTCTATAAATGTAGCAAAGTTTCAGCCTCCCTTCCTAGCAGGAAGGAGTTGCTAACTGTTGTTCTGCTGCTCAGTGTTCTAGTAACAGGTGGCAAGCCTGTATTAGCCTGTATTTCATTAGGACATAATTGAACAGTTGCTGAATTATTTGTTTCTGGCTCAGGGCTTTACACAGCAAAATAATACTCCTGGGATGCTCCGGTTCCACCTTTCTATGAACTGTGCTGAATGTGTTTTCTGCATTCATCTCACCAATCCCTCACTATTTTACAGCTTATGCACACAGTGGGCCTGATTCTGCTACCACACACCAATATAACTCCATTTACTTCGATGGATCTACTCCCTTTTATACAGTACGAGCACAGAATCAGGCCCTGGCCAGTTTCGTAAAGGGCTGTGTCCATACAGTGGTTTTCATGTCCAGTAATATACAATGACAAATCTAGTACTGTCCTTTTGCAGCATAATGGACAGGAAAATTGTGTTTCTTAATACTAGTTCTTCTGGGGGAGGGGAGGTTAATGAAGACAAGTGTCACAGAAGGTGCAGAACCACCAAAAACTTTGCCTTCTGCGGTGGGGGAAATTTTGATTTCAGTTGCACTGATGTATATCCAGAGTCACTCCATTGACTTCAGGAACTGGAAGAACTCTAGATTTGTACCAGTTTAGGTGAGAGCACAATCTTCCTCTGTATTCTTTGCAGTCCTGTTTTAGCTGCTTGACACTTATGTGAGAGGTAACCCTACCTCATATTGACTGGGCAGATGCTGCTAGGATGAAGTGGGCTTGACCAGTGTCCCTAATGTATTAAATATGAATAGTCTCTCTTACCACAGAGCACCTACATCTGCTTAGTTTCAGGATCTACTTTATCACAGAAGCATCTTTATTGTGTCCACAGCAAACAAAATTCACAGGTTCCCTCATGATTTTCTCTTCTACCTAATTAATTAAACCACTAATGTATAGGACTAGAAATTCCTATGCCAGGACAATGACTGATAATTGTTTTAATACCTACCTTACTGTGTGTGTATCTATCACAACAGATTTAATATTCATAAGCCCAAAAACATTTGTTAGTCTCTAAGGTGCCACAAGTACTCCTTGTTCTTTCTTCTGGCAGTTGAACACACTAGGCCAATAACTTGCTGGTATGTTCACTATTATTTCTTTATTGTGGGATTCTCCTTTTTTGAACATCTAGAATTGCTCTCGCGCCCAATACTCTTTGAGCTTTTAGCACATTAGGAGCCATATTTTCAAACAATGGATCCTTTCATGCGCCTTTTTTTAATAAAACTGTACACACACTTGTGTGTACATTTGCACTTGCAAAGGATGCAATATCGTGGTTAGAGTGGGGAACTGCCAGATAGGGCTGCAGGCTTTGTATTCTCAGCTTTGTCTCTGCCTTAGGTATTGTCTACATGAGAAAATTGCACAGGTTTAATTTAAATCAGATTTTAAGACGGTTGTTAAACTGATGCAAACACCTCTATGGACACTCTTATTTCAGTTTAAAATGGGTTTGCTTTGAGTTAGCTTAAACTGATTTCTAATTGGCCTAAACTAAACTGAAGTAAGTCTGGTTTAAACCAAATTAAGAGTATCCACACAACCTTTTGTACTGGTTTAACTAAATGAGTTTAAAATCACACCTGTCATTAAACTGGGGCAAACTTTCTTGAGTAGATGAGGCCTTAGTATAACATTGAGTATGTCATTTAACTTTTTCTGCACTCAGGATTGCTGAAGCTACTTTAACGCTTGTAAAGTGCTTTGTCATCCTGAGAGGGAAAGTGCCACAGATGTGTAGATGATTACATTATAGTATTTATTCTATATGAAAAGTGCTCTGTAAAATCAAGTTCTACCCTGCGACGTTATTTAAAAGCAATTAGGGAAGCAAGCATCAATTCAGTATTTGTTTTAATGTATGTAAGTTGCCTGTCTATTGTCTCAGTATAATTTTGATTTACATAATAAAAAGAAGACACCTAGACAAAACCTTAGGTACCCTGTGACATTATTAATATTACAACAAAGCCCCAGCAGCATTAAAATAATACAGAATGGAACTCTGCCAGCCAGCCACCTACAAAAAAGCTTCCTTTCATCATTCTAGAGAGCAGTCTCCAAAAAACCCATCAAACAGATGACTTTTTGCAGCATGTCTGGAAGGTCGCCAAATTTGGGCTGTTTCCAGTCTAGTGGGGAACAGGATCTATAGTCCTCAGAGAGAATGCCCTGCCAGCCAACCCTTCTCTTTAATAATGAGGGGGATCCAGCCCAGGCCCATGCTGACCTCAGCTGCAGCAGTATGGCACGGGGAGAAAGGCTGTCTCCGGACTGTCCCCCAGGTAAGCCATCCCTAGGGCTTAATCGGTCATAACCAACACCTTAACCTCCATCCAGAGACTGATGGGAAGCCAATGCTGATCCCAAAGCACTGATGTCGGGTGCTCGCTCAAGATGCAGTGCTCAGTAAGTGAGCTGTTGTGTTCTGTACCAGCTTCAGTCTCCAAATGGTTTTAAGGAGTAGTCTCATGTAGAGTATATTGCAATCATCTAATCTGGAAGGAACACATGCATGGGTAATAATGGCAAAGTCCACATCTGAAAGGAAAGTTTCCAACCTCTTGGACAAAGGCAGATGGTAAAAATCTGATTAGGTCATTGCTGTAGTATGCTCATCAACAGCAGCTTGGGTCTTGGGGGGAAGGATAGCTCAGTGGTTTGAGCATTGGCCTGCTAAACCCAGGGTTGTGAGTTCAATCCTTGAGGGAGCCACTTAGGGATCTGGGGCAAAATCAGTACTTGGTCCTGCTAGTGAAGGCAGGGGGCTGGACTCAATGACCTTGAAAGGTCATTCCAGTTCTAGGAGATTGGTATATCTCCAATTATTTTTTTATATTATTTATTTATTTAAAATCACCCCTGAGTTGTAAACCCTAGTAACTAAGGGTGGACATACTCTCTCAGGCAAAGGGACTGATCTTACCTCTTCCATCTCCTCCAGCTGCTTCCGCCAACTCACCATCATCACCTCAGTCTTGTCTGGTTGAAGCTCAGCCAGCTTGCTCTCATCCATGCTCCAGTCTCAACTAGCCTTGGCTAAAGTGCTGTGTTTGAGGTGTTCCGATATCACAGTGAAGGGGCCAATTTAAAGCCTAGATAGGAAGTAATTCCTCTCAGCTTCTCAGGAGAAGTGAAGAGGCTGTGGTTGGGGAGACAAAATCCAGCCCCCAACCCAGGTCCTGGGCATGGGCCTGCAGCATAGCACCTGTGCAGCTGCTGCTTGAGCCCATTGGCTTCAATCCTCCAGTGCCACTTGTGTGGTGAACTAGGGCCACTATATTCATTTATATGTGGATCCCATGACCCTGTCATTAGCCCACCACTATGACCACTCTTGCCACACTGTCTGTGTTTTGCTGGCACAGTGATCCATCCCCTGCATAGTCGGTATTGGTGTGGAGGCCCCACTGTGAAGTTGCTGGGCTGACTTGCAAAAATCCGTGTCAAAACTCGAGCAGTTGGGAAAATTCTCATTGAAGCAGTTTTCCCTTGGGGAAATGCTGTTTTGACAAAGCCAAAACATTTTGTGACATTTTATCGATTTGGATGAAATTTTGTTCAGAAAAAAAGATGGGGGGGAGGGGAAAGCATTTTTGAAAATGTTAAAACTTTTTTTTGTGGGGGAATTTTGTTTTGAAAAAAAAAAATCAAAATTTTGCATTTTTATCCTGATTTTAGACCAAACAAAATCCCAAAATCTTGAAATTCTTTGAGAACAGAAAATCTGTTTCCTGACCAGCTCTAGGCAAAACTATGGTTGGCTTAAATGAGAGTTCCTGTTTCTCTGAACCCAGGTTCATGGATGTTCAGAAAAATGATTGTGGTTTGCTGTTTTCGTAAGTATGTCCAGGATCAGGTAGCGCTTGCATCAGTAAACATGCACAAAAGAGAAGAATACAAAAACTGCGTTAGGAAAAACACTGCTTGAAATTGTGGGTTGTTCCCACAGACAACAGTAAGAGGGCTCCTTCCTGCAAAGGCTGTCCATTCAGAGTCAATGCAAGCAGTAGCACATAATTTCTCTCAGTAACAGCTATCTAGCTTTGATCTCATTTACGGACTAGTTTTCTGAGTCAAAACAATAACAATATCTCTTCCCCCTGCAATGGCAAAGTGCAGGGGTAATGAAATAGCCAGGTTTTACTGACAAAGTTCAACAAAAGTTCAATAGAAATCGGCAAAAATACACAGTAAGACCCACAGTCAGAATAACCTTGGTAACAGTATTATACTGCAGAGAGTTCCCATTCAAGCCCTGTTAGTTCAGTCAGGGAAAAGGCGAAAGCTGTACAAAAGGTGGCGAGCAGCGTCAGCACCCGGCAGTTGCATTCAGTTAAATTATAACTAGGCCAGACGCAGTGCTGCTGGGACTATCAATAGCACGTAGGGCCAAGGCTGATGAGGAAGAAACCAGCCAGTGTCAGGAACTGATGTGAAAACAGCAAATGTTTTCTGGGTCAGGAAATATTATGGGTAATTGTCATCAAAAAAATGGGGAACAAAATTAATATGGAAATTTTCCAGTGTCTGTACACCCAAAAATAGGCCTAGAGCTCAGTCACAAGATGTTCATATAAAATGCAATACATTATTACAAAGCAAAGAGGCATGGAAACATCAGACACCAGCAATATATCTCCTGAATTAATTGATAAAAACGTAGATTGCAGCAGCTATGAAACTGAAACAGTGTAGGAACTGAAGGGTTCCTGACTAACCTAATTCCCTTTTGACAGAACAAGGAGTAATGGTCTCACGTTGCAGTGGGGGAGCTTTAAGTTGGATATTAGGAAAAACTTTTTCACTAGGAGGGTGGTGAAGCACTGGAATGGGTTACCTAGGGAGGTGGTGGAATCTCCTTCCTTAGAGGTTTTTAAGGTCAGGCTTGACAAAGCCCTGGCTGGGATCATTTAGTTGGGGATTGGTCCTGCTTTGAGCAGGGGATTGGACTAGGTGACCTCCTGAGGTCTCTTCCAACCCTATTCTATGGTGATTGTATTCAGTCACACTGGCAGGGGGTGTTCCCAAAAGCTGTCAGGATAGGAGGTAAATCACATTGCAACTTGAGGGATGTTTATATGGGGTTGTCGTTACCAGCTGCATTCATTGCTCATGTCTGCTCATATTTAAAAAGCACATGAAAATGTGAGCAGTTAAATGCAGATATTTCAATTTAAGCTATTGGCTGTGATCTGTCTCCTGCAGCACATGCACATACGAAATCAAAATCAGGCTGTTGTTAAAATAATCCCTGCCTTCAACATTTGTGTGAGCTTTGGCAGAGCACATTAGAAAACAAAAACAAGACCAGGGATGAGGAGAGCACTAGAGCAGTGTGACTCCACCATTGTGGATTGTAAGACCCTTCCAAACTTTTAATCAGACTTTGGTTTGCAGGGGTTTGCAAGGAATTCAGACTTGAAGCAAAACTCTTCCAGAACCACAGTTTCCCATGATAATCCCGCCAGGTTTACCAGAAGCTCAGCCCAGGTTTGTAAACTTATTGGAAAACCTGGCCTAAATGTTGGGTTTTGAACAAAATTGGATGAATTTTTGTCAGTTTTGCAATGAAGGTTTCTCATTACCCTAGAAAACAGCCATTTCTGCCTATATAAGGAGATCAGAGCTGGAATTATTTGGTGATGCTTGTCTATAATCCTTTTAAGGGAGGCAGTGGGGGAAGTGGAGGGGAACAAACTGAGTTGGTATGTTCCCCCTCCATGGTCTACACCAGTAGGTGGGGATGCCATGGCAGCAAAAGCCTCAGAGCTCAATATCCCCAGTTATCCCAAGATAGCCCCTCTGAGGGACTTTCCCTCAACTCTCATGTCCAGACCACTGCCTACCCCCACTCTCCAGATTTGGCAGTAATGCAGACCTGGAATCCATGCTGCCCCTGGCTAGGGTGAACCCTGTGACTAGGGTATGTAGCAAGCATTAATGCTGGTTCGAGCAGCATTATCTTTCCGCAAATTTTAATATCATTCTGCAGTCTTTTTATTTTGCAGGAGAGAGGAGACAAATAAGCCACCCAGTCCAATTTCATCTTTCACTGCTAAGCATACCCCTCTCTTGCCACACATCTAGTGGGATGTATGGAATTTCTGCAGAGTTTTACATAGTCATGTTTCCTCTGTGCACCGCCTTGCCATAGAGTGGAGCAGAGGAGCATAGGGGATTAAGTCATTCCATGCTGACACTTCCTTGCTGGCCGTCACTGTCAGTGACATATTATGCATCTCAGTGATCAAGTCAGTTCCATGCTACCACTGCAAAAATGTAATTCTTTTACAAAATTCAATAACAGCAAAAGCACTGCATGTTATTAAAAGCAGCTTGAGGGGGATATTGGGTCAAACACAAACTTTTTATGCAAAAGAGAACTAACCTGTGCAGCAAAAGGAATAAAAGTTTATGTTGGAAAACATTTAAAGCAGAGGAGGATCTTTTTCTCTCCAAAGATTTTCCTACATTATCCTATAGTGCAGGGATTTCTATCTGAGAACTTAACTCTGTATTGCAGACACATTCTAATCTTACACTTACAGCATTAATTGTCACAATATCCCAAGACATCTGACAGAGAACTAGTGGAACTTTTTGAGCTCCGTGGCAGTGTACACTGAGCATCTGAAATGACCATCTGGCCCTTTAAATTAATATACATGTAAATTCCACACCACCTTTATGGAGAGAGAGAATGTCAGTTGTTTGCTTAAATCCTGAATAACTTCTTCCCATCTGACTTTTTCTTTTGCATGTGTGGAGAAGGACATTTCTTAAGATGTTATAGAGAATTTGTCAGTTTCAACAGATACGTGTTTTTAATGAGGAATAAAACATCTTCATTTTAAGCACATTACACAGTTAACAAATAAAAGAAAACATGATGCCAATTAAAACTCTTTAGCTAGGATCTTAAATAAGAGACCCTGCTATATGTAAAAATAATGTAAGGGGGTTTTAATGTACAGAACAGAGGGATATAGAGCCCTCATTGAGGAGATGAAATCAAGTTATATTAACATAATTAAGCAAAAAAGAAATTTAAATTAGAGTTGGCAGAATTCACTTCAGTCTGTTCCATACTTGAAGGGCTGGAGCTACATAGTATGATTTTTGAGATAAAGGGATAGATTTTTAAAACCTGGCCACGTGTTTGCATCTACAAATGTGTGTCAGCTATTGACCTGTGAGCCTAGCCTGATTCTGGAGAGGTTACAAGGCGAGCTTCATTCAGATATTGTGTATAAAAGTGCTTTTATTAGTTATGAGTGATGCCAGTCTAGCTAAAACGCAAGTAGGGGACCATACATTATGAATATTCATATTAAGGTGTAGGTGTGCCAATAAGCTGCAGCCTAGGGATGCCTAGTAGTTTACAGTTTTGTTAGCGTAAGAAGCGTCAAGACTTAGCATAAGTGACCTAGGCCAGTGGTTCTCAAGCAGGGGTACATGTACCCCTGGGGGAACACAGAGGTCTTCCAAGGGGTATGTCAACTCATCTAGATATTTGCATCTTTTTATAACAGGCTACACAAAAAGCACTAGCAAAGTCAGTACAAACTAACATTTCTTACTTGTTTATACTGCTCTATATACTATACACTGAAATGTAAGCACAATATTTATATACCAGTTGATTTATTTTGTAATTATTGGTAAAAATTAGAAAGTAAGCAATTTTTCAGTAATAGTGTCTTGTGGCACTTCAGTCTTTTTATGTCTGATTTTGAAAGCAAGTAATTTTTAAGTGAGGTGAAACTTGGGGATCCGCAGGATGAATCAGACTCCTGAAAGGGGTATATCAGTCTGGGAAGGTTGAGAGCCACTGAGCTAGGGTTATAGTATTTAGCAATAAGTGCCCTGTTGTAAACATGTTAACAGCAAGATTGGATTAAGATGGAAAATAACCAAATCATAGGTGGGTTTTGAGCGACATGTACCCTCACAGTTACCCGCATTGACGCACTGGGAATATTGGGAAAGGTTGATGCTGATGCAAATATATCAATGCACCTCGCTCTAGCCCAGAGGTCGGCAACCTTTCAGAAGTGGTGTGCCGAGTCTTCATTCATTCACTCTAATTTAAGGTTCCGCGTGCCAGTAATACATTTTAATGTTTTTAGAAGGTCTCTTTCTATAAGTCGATAATATATAACTAAACTATTGTTGTATGTAAACTAAATAAGGTTTTTAAAATGTTGAAGAAGCTTCATTTAAAATTAAATTAAAATGCAGAGCCCCCCGGACTGGTGGCCAGGAACTGGTGGACTGAGTGCCACTGGAAATCAGCTCGCGTGCCGCCTTCAGCACACGTGCCATAGGTGGCCTACCCCTGTTCTACCCTCTGGCAACAACCGGAACCCCTAATTATGGTTACCTGAAAAGCTACTTATGGACAGGGGCTGAAACCAGGGCCGGCTCCAGGTCTTTTGCCGCCCCAAGCAAAAAAAAAAAAAAGGGCCGAAGTGCTGTCCCTTGAAAAGTGCCGCCCCAACCACATGCTTGGGACGCTGGTGCCAGCCCGGGCTGAGACTTAGTTAACTGTGGTCACTGATATGTAAATGTATGACTTAAGAGGTGTAACACCTGATTATTACTGGTGAGTTCGTCCTATTATGATGTTCTCCATTTACTTTTCTGTCCAAAGTGAACCACCAGGGATGACACAGAATGGCAAAAGCCATAGTAGTATGGTCATGCCAGGGCTCTCCACTGACCTTGTTACTTCAAATGGTCCCCATAAAGTTGTAAGTATGAACAATATGAGATTGTAAGAATGAAAAATGCAGGAAACCACTTTTCTTATCTGATTCTTATACTTATGTTTATTAATTTTTCTGATTCAATTATATTTGTTTGTATTAGCTAACGCTCATAAAGTTTCTGTGTGTGGTTCACCGATCTCATCTTCTTTAACTCGAAGTATCTGCCTGAATAAAGAGCCTGTTATTTGTGACAGGTGCAATTTGCTCTCTAAAATTATCCCAGGTTCCAGAGTGCAGTTGATGTAATTGTGGTCCCAACCCTGCAAACACCTATGTGCATAACTAAAAACATGAGTCAAAGTTAAGCACGTATGTTTGCAGAATTGTATGCTTCTGAGTACCTACTTGATATGCAGGTAGAATCAACTTGCTAGATGTTCATCTGGCAGAAAGTTTCAGCCCAACCTGCAAATCGGATTGCTCCATACCAGACGTAGAAGAATTTCTGCAACCTGCTTTCCACAAATAGTTACAACTTCTTTAAAACCTGAAGCCAATGCAAAATTGTGCAGAAAAGAAAGAAGAAATTGGCTTCTTTTCTGGGATTTTTTTGTTTGTTTGGTTTGATTTTGATACGGTCTGATCCTGGTTTTCTTCTGTACTACAAATGTACATGTTAGCCAAACAGGGTATGTTATTTAGTTTGCATCGGCAGCTAACTTCAGAAGAAGATTCTTGCTGATGTACCAGATTAATGCAGTGTTCATTAACCATTTCTGGGTATCCGGACTCAGTTTATTCTCGAGGAGGTGCAGTTGTTTCTGCTGTCTCTCACCCTCACTCTTTCTCTCAGGCTTGCATGAACATTGGCACTTAGCCTGAACCTGCATGTGTTCTCATTCATTTTGCCAATTAGAATGCAGAAGTTAGCATGATAGTCTGGTTTTTTCCCCCAAGTGAAATTTCCTTGTTAGTATTACCGTCGAATCTCACCAGGGCTTTCCAAGGTGGAGTCCTGTTAATTGATGAAGGCTACAAGGGCCTCTGAAAATCTAACCATAACCCCTAGAATGTCTGCAGCCAAATGAATGTTTAATGAAACATATAACAGATGTGTATATATCTAGAGAGAGTTTCTGAATTTAAAACCTGGATCCAAATCACCAGCATCCCTGAGCTAGAGGGAAATTTGGATCCATAACAAAACTTTATGGATGGTACCATATCTTTCATCCAAACCCGGTAAAATTGTGTAAAAGTTTAGATCCAGATCCAAATTTTGCTGTTTGGGTGTATTGCTAGCATTAATACCATGATGAGATCAGTGTGTTAACCTGTAGAACCATGTGATAACTTGCATTTATCTTGTACCTTGGACACCTCGCATGTGCTCTGCCCACTAATCTATCTCCATCAGGTCTGTTTCTAACACCCAAAGTATCCTAGTAGCTTTCCATAAGGCTCTCTTCAAAACCAAAAGCATCCTTTCCACATTATGTTTTTATTTTGTTCCCTGGAAATTGTGGCATTTCCCACAAAATTACACTAGCCAAAAGCCCAGGACAGGGAATATCCAGTCCTGCATTAGTAACAGATTTAACGAATGGGAAATTGATCCTGTTTGAAGCGAAGAATTCCCCTCCCTTCTCCACCGGCTTTCTAATGGAATGCAGCTCTGGGGAAAGGTTTTCAGAAATGACTAGTGTTCGTGTATGCCTCGGTTTTGGCTGCCCAATTTGAGACACCTTAAATCAGCCTGTTTATCACAAAGTGCTGAGCACCCACTCTCAGAAAATCAGGCCCCTTTAAAGTGTCTCGGTGACATCAACATTTAAGGCACTCACTCTTCAGAAAATCTTTGCCATAGTTTCTAGCTCTAGCAAGTTGTGAGAGATTGGCCCTTAAAATCACAGCAATATGAGTTACAGAAAAGCTAAGAGTTTTTGATTTTGTCTCCCTCTGGGTATATCTACACAGCAAACTAAAACCAGCGGCTGGCCCATGCCACCCGACTCGGGCTGCAGGGTTGTTTCAGTGCTGTGAAGACTTCCGCACTCTGGCTGCAGCCCAGGCTCTAGGACCTTGTGAGGTGGGAGGGTCCCAGACCTCAGGCTCCAGCCTGAGCCCAGAAGTCTGCACAGCAATGAAACAGCTCTACAGCCTGAGCCCGCGAGCCTGAGTCGGTCAGCACAGGCCAGCCGCAGGTAGACATGGCCTCTGAATCCTTGAGCACAGTTGGGTTAATGGCACTAAGGAAACCTGTCTTTACAAACAGAGAAAAATAGTACCAGAGAAAAGAGTTTTTAAACTCTT
This sequence comes from Mauremys reevesii, assembly GCF_016161935.1. Taxonomy (NCBI): domain Eukaryota; kingdom Metazoa; phylum Chordata; order Testudines; family Geoemydidae; genus Mauremys; species Mauremys reevesii. The sequence continues at coordinate 23,942,947 of NC_052626.1, read as the reverse complement.
ATAAAATAATTTTTCAGTAGAATCTACTGTGTCCTAGGAAAGTACATGATTATGTGAGGTGAGCTAAATGGGTGCCAATAAAACCTTTGATGCCCCGTTTAACTCACTCCTGGCTTTTACTCCTGTCAGTGATCATCAAAAACTCAGGCCTATAAAACTCTTATGCCACATCATCCCATTATGTACATTATGTAAACTCTGTGTGTGTTTATATCTGGAATATGCAAATATGGACACTCAGCCATCCACAATATATTATTGCTGTCAGTAGTACAGACTGCTGTAGTTAAGGTTGCTAATCAATTTCCATTATACCATCTTTTTTTCATACACTTACAACTTTCTAAAATATTCACCTTTTCATTGCTTTGTCTCTGCCAAATGGGACATTTAAAAAAAAAAAGAAAATCTAAGAGATCTCAGCAATCTTTGAGTTCTATATGTGTATATAAAAATAAATAAACTGATCGTAAACATTTTGTTCTGACTGTCTTGGAGGATAACTCGGAAAAGGCTGAACCTTTACATTTGAACTTTTACAAGCCCATAGTCCATAATGATTCTGTGCATTAGGCACTTTATGCCAAGTTATTTCAAAATGTTCCCTCTAAGGAGACTTCCCGGAGCATTTAATAGCGTTCTGTAAGCATCACCCATTGATTTCAATGGGGCCAGTATTTCACCCATAGAATTTAATAGAGCATATATTAATAATTATGTTTGTTTATTTTTATTCCTCTCAGAAAATAACATGTAAACACCAGTGAACTTAATAAAGATGTCCAAGAAGCAGATTGAACTGCTAGGACCAAATGCAGAGATGTGACCTAAATTGAGACATAAATTAAATGTGGTAAATCAGCGTATGTGAGTGAGGATTTAACTTGGCGTAACTCCTTCTGGGAAAGTGGACAGTCAGGATTGGAGAAGGAAAAGCAAGGCCTGTAACAGACCTGCCTTATCTTACATAGTCTCACATCCTCTTGGTTGCTTTTTCCTGCTTTAACACTGCCCTTCTGCCAGCTTCGTACTTCAGAGGCACCAGCTTACATTCACTCTCACTGACCTATGCAGAGTTACCAATATGGAATTTACACTACTGTTTACATCACCTCCTAAATTTGTCCACTGATTTCTATAAATCAGTAAGTGCCGTTGAGGTTGCATTTATGAATGGTGGGCATGAGAGAACAGCGAAGTGAAGCTGAGCAGCCCTCTGAAGGCACAGAGCTCTCTCTGATCCATGCGGTGGATTTCTTGTCCTTTGATATCTATCACCCTTCTGTACTCGTTCTGCATACTGGATAACCGTGGAAGTTCCACACATAGAACTTGCACAGTGTATGCAGCAAAGGATAGGTTGAAAATAGCCTGATCCAACTAGGCCTGGTTTAAACTCTGTAGAAACTAAAATTGTGCAGCCTAATAGGATGGTTGACAGTTGTACCACATTATCCTTTCGAACGTTGCAGGTCTGCAGATCCAGCACAATTACAGTATATTATCTCCAACGCCTATGAATTATTTGATAGATCCGTTCCAACATGCTGATATTTGGCCAGTTTCTTTCAATGGAACGGAAGTGATTTACTACACCTGCTCAGCATCTGACTCAGTGTATGTTAAAATGAATCAAGGGTAGAAAACCTGCTCCTTGAATCTTTGTACTGATCTCTCTTAGTAGGTGTGCGCAAGGAGTCGGTGGACAGCGCTGTGTTTCAGAAATGGGAGCAATGTGGTCACTGCATTTGCTTTGCTAATTATCATTTGTTGTATTTTACATAGGTCCAACCATACAGCGCCAGGTTCAGAATGGACCCTCTCCAGATGAAATGGAAGTGCAGAGAAGGTAAGAAATAAATTTTGAAAAGAATGTATTAGATTCAAATGATTTTATATTTTAATTATACTAATTATGGCCCCAATCATGCAGTTGTAGTCCGTGGGGCTCTGCCATGGCAGAGAGGTTTGCTTGTGTATATCCATTTGCAAAATCTGGCCCTGATTTGGTCACATTCAGGTTGATTGTACCTGTAATTGGTCAGACTTAGCACTCTGTAGTGTCCCACAGTTACTCTTTTATTTGTTAAGGGTTTATAAAAAAAAAAAATTTAAATTAGGAAATATCTTCTGGTTCCAGCACACAAATTGAACACCGCATATCTCCAATGGGCAGAGTCCCCATTGTCCCATGTACACCCTGGATTCCCAACAGGGGCGGCTCCAGGCCCCAGCACGCCAAGCGCGTGCTTGGGGCGGCATGCCGCGGGGGGGCGCTCTGCCGGTCGCCGGGAGGGCGGCATGCCTGAGGAGGGTCCGCTGGTCCTGCGGCTTTGGTGGACATTCCGCAGGCGTGCCTGCGGAGGGTCCGCTGGTCCTGCGGGAGGTCCACCGGAGCCGTGGGACCAGCGACCGGTAGAGCGCCCCCCGAGGTATGCCGCCGTGCTTGGGGCGGCGAAATATCTAGAGCCGCCCCTGATTCCCAAACAGAACCATTCCTGACTCCACAATAGTGGGGCATCTGTGTGTGTGATTTATGTACACGCATACACATGCATTCACACACATCAAAGGAGAAACCTTCTACCGGCTCATTATTATACTTAAAAATCACTAGCCAAACTGCTTTAACCAGCACTTGGCTCCCTTAGTAATGATCATTTTATACTCTGAATATCATTATTCTGAAAATACTTGGTGAGTTCAAACTACTTAATTTTAGTGAATTAACATGATTTTATATTTTATGTGCAGTCAATGCATAGAAAGCAGGACACCTTTGCTAATAGATGCCATTTTTTCCATATTTAACTTTTTTGTTGTTTTATACAGCTAAATTCTGGCATGATTCTGGCTTATCTACAGTGATTTTTAGTTACTAACTAGTAAAGAGCTCAAACCCCAGATATTTTTTTCAACTAAAAGGCAAGAATAAGATATACTGCTATCCAGAGATACAGATAACACCAGTTTTAAAAAAATCTGCATCATGTTTTAGTGTGCTTTTTTCTTAAGCTTAATAAGAGAGCTTTATATGCTCCTGTATTGGATCAGTTCTTAGCAGTAGCAGATCATATTGCATAGTGCCCATGCTATTGGCAGTATACGTTCCTGGTAATGAATTTGACCCTTTGTGTCTGGTGCCTCCAAATAAGAGTCCTGATCTAGATGAGTATCATGGCTTATAGGCTATTGTTGTTTTCTGCCTCCTATACTGCCTTGTCTCTGACTGTATGCGTGTCTGCATACTGACATCCAAAAGAAATTACGCTTAGGTTGCATTTTGTTGCATACATCACCCACAGCCAAACTGTAATGCTAATTTTTGATGTGACATGCGGATTCAGCCAGAATTCCTCCTGGGGAATTAGGGAAGGCACAATGGAGCAGGAGCACCCCCTTCCTGTTCACACTAGGCCAACTCTGCTGACCAGAGTGAAGAGTCAGGGCTGTATCCTTCTCCTCATTCCACCAATGTTATGGAGGCTGACGCTGTGGCTAGTAGCACCTGTGCTCCCCAGTTAGACCGTGGGCAGGTAGACAAGAGGAGAAGGCTGTCTGTCCCATCTCCCCAGTCCTCATGCAGGCGTGCAGTCTGTTCCATACAATGAACACCACTAAGTAGGCTTGCAGTTACATTCTGCCATAACATAGGTGACAAAGAATGATTGGGTCAGATCTTCAGCTGGTGTATGCTGGAGCACTGAAGTCAATGGCGCTACCCCGATATTCACCAACAGAGGACAGAACTCTAAGAATTTAGGGAAAGGGTTATTGCCAAGGTGTTATTTTTAAAGTAGAAGGTTGCAAAAATTTCTTTAAACAAGTGGGCCAGATTCATTGCTACTCTCCACTAAGCACAAGTAGTACAATTTTGTCTGGTCCTTGCAACGTCCTGCCTGGTCCTTATGTGGATTTGCCATGTGGGGGATGTGGCCCATAGAAAAGACTTTAGATTTAATAAATGTTTCCACATCAATATTAAAGAAGGACAGAGGGAGAGACTGTTTCCTTCAAGATTGTCAAGATTTATTTTTGGGACTGTTCAACTATCAGAAAGTTCATAGAGGAGACTCCCTGATGTGCACCAGTATGCTGGTGGTGGTTCAGAGAGATGCAGGGAATATGAGTGTTTTCTGCAGTGCTTTGTATGAAATATGCCATGCACAATAAGAGCCTAATCCTGTTCTCATTGAAGGCTATGTCTGCACTGCAGACATATGCCAGCATAGCCATGCTGGTCAGGGATGGGAAGAGGTGTGTGATCCCTGTGCTGGCAGAAATCCCTATTGTAGATGCAGCTATACAAACAAAACTGCACTTTTAGTGATATAGCCCTGTTGTGTTTGTTGCAGGGGTGTTTTTACTTTAACTGTACAGAGCATAGCTTTGCTGATATAGCTGCATCCACACTAGGCGCACTTTGCCAGTATAGTACAGCTGTACTCCTATACCAGTAAAGAGCTCATTGTATAGGTACGGTCTAAGTCAATGGGAGTGGATGGGTGCTCAGAACTTTTGAAAATGAAGCCACAAATGTAAGTGCCTAAATATAGACTTAGGAGCCTAAGACCTGCTCTACACTTAAGTTTTACCAGCATAATTATGTCAGTAAGGGATGTGGTTTTTTTTAACCAACATAGTTATACTGGTAAAAGTCCTAGTGCAGTTACTGAACCAGAATTGGCTGCGCCAGTAGATGGACTTTTATAAGTGTGTCTACACTAGGGGAGAGTTTCTGCTTCAACTATGCCAGCATAGTGAGAGCAGCCAAAGGCCTAACTGTAGGTGTTTCCGTTTTGAAAATCTTATCCTAAACTTTCATGTGGGCAGGAAAATGAAGATGAGAAAAACAATGCAAAATGTTTAAAAGATTTGATTTGACTATTTTAAACACAACATGGATTAAAGTCACAGGGCCCAATCTGGCTACCTCTGTTCATACTGAGTAGTACCATACTTGTATCAGTAGCGCTTACTATGTTCATAAGGCCCTCTCCTGCAAATCTTTACTCACATAAATAATCTTTCCTTAGTTCCATTGATATAAATGTGACGATTTATGTGTGTAAGGTCTGCTCACATAAATAAATGTTTATAGGATTGAGCCCTTAACACATGTAGGGTACAGCTGGCCAGAGACAGCCAAGGCCAGCCTGAAATTCAAGTGTCTGCATTGGGTCCCTCCCTTGGGAGTATATTCAGACTTGCAGTTCCCAGCCGGGCCAAGCTCCCCCTCCAGCTGTGGGAACATTTAGGGAGAGAAGTTTCTGCTAGATTTTTCACTTCAGCCCAGCACTGGGACCTCAGTGGAACATGCAACATACTGCCCGGACTCCATCTCTTACAGTATAATTTCCGTGTGCCCTTACTGGTCTTCCAAAAATTGCACCATTCCATACTATATATATTCATTTTGCCATGATCAGTCTTATACTAGATTCAAAATAGAAACCTGGCATGTAACTCCTCCAGGGTGACTTTATATGGAGGAGTTACATGCCAGGTTTCTATTGTGAATCTAGTACAAGATTGATCACTGCACAATGAATAATCCTAATTATGGATGGGCCAATCCATTGCTTTTGAATTGGAGCCTAAAATATAGGAATGTCTATCATGCAAATTAAAGCATTTAACTTTATTTGTACATACCCTAAGGTAATTTTTCTGGACATGTCTGTTACATATAGTAAAAATCCACAGTAAATCAAATAGATATGCATTTTAAAATACAATGCATATAAAATATAACAGAGAAAACCTATTTAAAGCTGCCACTGCGTATTAATTCATCATAGGCACAGCTGGTAGCACCCCCTATAGTTAAGGTTACTTGATTGTACATAGAATGAGGCTGGGGTCCTGTGGAAAATATATTATGTGATTATATAATTATAGACAGTATCATAATGCATATACACAAGAGGACCAAATTAAGTGCTTTTGACTTTTGAGTGCCTGACTTTGCAAATATAACATTCTTTTCTGTGTGTAATAATATAAATATAATTTCCTTCCACAATTTGAGTCACATCTAAGTGTTGTTGAAATATATAATTCATATCCATGTAGATTCTAAAATAGCTAACTGTTACTCTAGTTTTAGCTGTTCGGCTTTTTGAATTAACCAAAGAAAGGTCAGAGATTATATGAATTATAGTGAACAATATTTCTTCAGGATTGTTAGTGTGAAAGAGAGGACCTCTAGTGGGAAATTTGGGGAAGAGCATGTCTCAGTAAAATGGAGAATATTTTTGGAATGCTTTATTAAACCATTGATACTATTCTAATAGGTTGCTTTGTATTATGTGTTCCCAACCAAGAGCCCAATCCTGCAAACCTTTACACCTGAAAGTATTGAAATTAACACTTTGCTCATGATCATAAGGCTATTAAAAACTAATCAGAGTAATTTTGTAGTCATTGCTTATTGAGACGGTCAAGAAATATTAGTTTGAGGACAAAATGTGGCTTGTGGTATTTAAAGTATCACATGATCATTCTGACAACCAGGTGTCCAATACTTTGTTCACCTGCAAAACTCTACGGTTGTGATAAAGGAATTTTGTTTTATACAGCTGTGTGAAGCAGTTGGCAATGTACAATCAACCACTAAACACAAATCACGTTTCTTTACATTCTTATCGGTATACTGCCGTTCCTTATGCCCCGTATCAGCACAATATTTAAGTATGCGCTTAACTTAAGCGTGTTAGGTATCCCATTGACTTTAGTGGAATTCCTCAGCCGCTTCAAGTTAAGCATATGCTTAAGAGCTGCGCTGGATTGGGATCTGAGACACTGCAGTACTCTCTTACTTTAAGTTCATTGGCTATTCCACATTTGAATATCCATTATAGCAGAGGTCGGCAACCTTTCAGAAGTGGTGTGCCGAGTCTTCATTTACTCACTCTAATTTAAGGTTTTGCGTGCCAGTAATACATTTTAATGTTTTTAGAAGGTCTCTTTCTATAAGTCTATAATATATAACTAAACTATTGTTGTATGTAAAATAAATAAGGTTTTTAAAATGTTTAAGAAGCTTCATTTAAAATTAAATTAAAATGCAGAGCCCCCTGGACTGGTGGCCAGGACCCGGGCAGTGTGAGTGCCACTGAAAATCAGCTCGCGTACTGCATGCGTGCCATAGGTTGCCTACCCCTGCATTATAGAATTATCACATAAATTACAAGCTTCTGTTACAAGTATTTGCAGTATACTCTAAGTGCAGGGTCTTGCTCTGATCTCACTTTCTCTGATGTAAATCAAGAGAAACGCCACTAAATGAGATCACAACTCACCTCAGCCCTTTCGGTCTAGCCTTTATTTCTATAATGGGCTGATTAATGCCCCACAGATGCAAACTCTATGGCTTGGGCCCATCTCAGTGTATAGAACATTTTCTAAAAAGAGTAAAAAATAAAACTGGAATGTTTTAAAAACCATTGTTTTAGGCAAGTGATGGAGCAGCAGCAACAGCGCCAGGAATCTCTGGAAAGAAGAACCTCTACCACAGGCATGTATCAAACAATGCAATGCAATGTGTCTCTGAACAATGCAAACATATTCCTCTCCCCTCCTGTCTCCTCTAGCTGTTGGTGGTGGTCATGTGTTATCACAGAAATAACTGGCCTGCTAAATATAGCTATAATCATTATGGGATTTCAAAGCATTTTCAGTTAGAGACTTAAACTAATAAATTGGAACATGGCTGCGTTTTTTCCACAGATTTGACTGAAGTTTAAGGTCCAAACTTCAGAGCACACAGCGCAACTCAGATGGGACATGTAAAGATGGATTTAAGCAAAGCTTTGTGCTCTTCCAGTCCCATGCTAGCTATGAGACCGGCTTAAGACTGAGCAGTGTAAAGGCTGCTCTAAATTATGCTGTTTTCCACAGTGCCAAGGGGCTGATGTCGCTGGGGTGCAGAAAAGGCCTACCCACACTTTCTACACGGCCACAGGGAGAGTGAGTGGCATAGGAATCACTCTACTGGCTCTGTGGCACTATAGGATTCTCCTACCCAGAGATTAGCTGTCTGTGCCTGGCTCTTCCAGCTTTCCACAAGGTGTACAGAAGAGAATCTGACTATAAGAGTTTGTTAGTTGGGGTAATAAGGTGAGAGGCTTGTGTAAGTTTAGTGAGAAAGTATTTACTGAGCGGATCGCAAATATTTTCTAATATATTAGCAACCTGATAAGTGGTGTGGTGGGAAGAGAAGTTTCTGGCTGCAAAATCTGGCTTTTGGTTCTGTGAAAAAATACGTGCAAATGAAGCCAGAATTTTTGTGTGAATCTGGGGGGGAAGATTAGTTTTTTGCTCAGCTTTTTTTTTTATTTAAAAGCAGCTCAGTTGTGTCCACAGAAAATGTCACCTGTGTCAGTCATACAGAATAATGCTCGGTGGCTCCTAATTTGAGTGCACACAACTGTGTGCCATTTTGTGTCAGTTAAAAAAAATGAAACCCTGGCTCTGCTTCCGTGAGGAACCTTGACGTAGGCATGATATGTGAGGTAGTGACGTTTCCAGCTGAGCGCCCTGTTGCATGTATGGAAGCATCTCTGTGCTGTACGCAACCTGTGTGCCTGTCTTTATGTTCAAAGTGTCACTTGCCGCTGTCCTTGGAACAAAGGTAATGTGTGTAATTCTGACTCAAGATGGTTTGTGGGGTTAGAAGAAGCTTTACAAACATCAAAGCAAAAACTCTAGCCTATGCTGTGTGTGTCACTGCTTTGAACTAAAGGAAGGAACAGCTCTCGACTGCTGCGGTCATCTGGACATCACTAAAATCGTGACTGCACCATCCTTTTTTATTTATTATTTTCTGCTTTCATTTACTTTTTAATTCCTTGTCTCCTAACCACTCTGCCTTGTTTTCATTCCTTGCTGTATGCCCATTTTATTCTTTTCACTTTTCTTTTCTGTTCTTTTAGTTTCTACCCTTCAGATAAAAGTGTCTTCTTCCCCCTCCCACTGCCAGTCTCCTCCTCCTGACTACAGTAACTACAGTGCTTCTACTTCCGCTGGTGCTGCCCCACCACCGCCATCTTATGCCAACGTTATCTCTTCAGCATCTACCATCCCCGAGTCCAGTAGTAAATCCTCTTTCAAATCCTCTAACAGAGCCAGAGGATTCCCACAGCTTCGTCACAGACATTCTGCCTCTGAGCTCTCACCCTCCCTGGGTTCCTTCTCCTCTCCAGTGTGGCCAAACCACAGGACTGTAACACAAAGCATCAAACAGATCTCTTTGTCCCCACCGCCTGAGCCTCCTTCCCATTTTCCATTCGCACCTCACCAGCCTGTTAGACGTTCCTCTCTTTCACACTCTCCTCAGTCTTCCTCTTCTCCTGTAACAACTACGTCCCCCGTGCAGAAGGGTTTTGTCCTGCCGCCGCATATTCCAGAGGTCCTTCCTGTGATTCCTGTCCAGAATGGCAGAATCAGGGGATCTACAGATATAACAGTCCAAGAAGCCTCTGCAAATGTACCTCAGATAGGCCTGAATGGCCAGCCCGAAGAACCTCTAGCCACACAAATTCCTTTAAACTCCTCTAAAACCCAGGTAAAAAGCGTGGATGGGTCTTTCTTCTCATACTTAGAAACTGTACCCATCTCTCAGCTACCAGTTATAACCAGCCATGCTGGTTCCTTTATCCAGGCTTCTTTTCAGTCCTCCCAACCTTCACCTCATCCTCCAAAGCAATTGTACCAGGCCATGTCACACTTTGTTTCATTACCTCCCGCTTATGCTGCTGTATCTGAGGTGAATTTGTCCAAGAAGACCCCTCCTTTCATGACTTCATCAACCATTTCCCACTTGAGTAAGTACTTGTTTTGAATTAGTTATAACCGTTAAAAGAGCTTTAGATTTGACCTGATTGTTCATAAAGCCCAGTTTGCTCTCCCCCAGGACAATATGTGGGAAAAACTCTTGAGTAAACAAAGACTAATACTACTGCACCAGATAATTCAGACAATTAGGGAAAAGGTATGGAAAGTTAGTGCTATAACTGGTGGTGGACTTGACATAAAACCTCATATCCAAATGCTCCAGTCTTTGGGGAGAGAATGTTTTTAAAGTCTGAGGCCAGATCTTCTCTCAAAACTTTTGAAAGTGTAGTAATGACAGTTAAGGGTGTAATATTTTTAACGTTTTTTTCTACTGATGAAAGGCCTAGTGTAGATGCAGAAAAAGTGATCTTGCCAGTGTGGCTTGTTTCATTTGAGGAACTAGTATAAGCTAGACCTGCAAAAGCACTCTTTCAGCCATATAAGTTGCATCTAAACTAGGAGGGTTTGCCAGGATAGCTGAACCAGTAAACCTTTTCTACTGTAGACTAGCCCTGCGTGTGGATCTATATTTTGCATATGGCCTGTATTGTTAAAATGCCTGGATTAGAGCAGCTCTGTGTTGTGCCTGTTCAAAATCCAGATCAGGTTTTGCAAGTTGGACCCATCTCTCTGTATAACCATATTGTGCTTAAATGGATGTGCCTAGAGAACTAAGGAAACATTTGTATATTTCTTCCACTGACAAATTTCCTGCTCCAGATATTTCAACTGCCTCTGTTGGGTCAGACCCTCAACTGGTGTAGGTCACTATATATCCATTTTCTTCAACACACTTACTTCGTTGGTGTAAACTGGAATATCTTGCCCATTATATTTGAGGGGGGGCAATTTATAATCTAAATTATTTTTCAGCCAGGCCTCAGCCTTGCCTCTAATTTTGTGGGTGAATTGCCAGCTATCTCATTTGTGGGCCCAAATAGGTAGGAAAATAGCTGATGTGCTGCTAATAACACCACAGTTCATTGCAGGAGCAGCATTGTGAGCATAGTTATTAGCAGGAGTAATGTTGTGCCCATAATGTTAGCAGTTATCTCTGACCACAATGACGGGTGACGTTATTAAAAAAACAAAACTAAATAGATAGAAAATCAGGCTGTATTGCCTGACTATCATTCCCAAATTTTCCCTCTAAACCAATTTAAAAAAAACCTCTTTCAAATTAATGTTTGTTGCACAATTGAGTTTGTGACTGAATAGCAACAGAAGCCTTTGAGATGGAGTAATTCTAAGTAAGGTACCATTGATGGAATACTCATTTTGTTGTCCCATTATAAATAGGAGAAATAAACCAGAGGCGTTAACCTATTCTAATCTGTCCATTGAAGGACGCTGCTACACGGTGGCTAAAATTGAACACGTGCTCCTTAATTTTCAAAGGCTGACATAGGATTTAGCCACACAAATTTCATTAAAAGGAAGTTATTTGGAAATGTATAGCAAAAGACCAGGATTTTATTTGAAAAGTGGACGTTGACAGAGTTAGTTGATAACATTTATTTATCTGCATCTGAAAAGTTTAAATGAAGAAGAGAGATCCCAACCGTAAACCAGAAAGCGTACTCTGTGTTAAGACAGAACAATAGCCTGACCAGAGGAAGGGATAGGTGGTGGTTACATGTTACAGGGGTTTTGCATAAGGACACAGGTGCTGATGATAACTAAAAAGCAGATATTGTACCATTGACATACTCACCAAGTATCATTCTTCTGATTGTATGTCATTAGACCTTCATTCACCCAACTGTCAATGACAAGAGAACAGGTTGTATGTGAGATGGGGGAGAATGTTCTTTATTTTTATTTAATCTTCTGTATTTTTCAGGTCCCATCCTTCCACCTGGTCATCCTTCCACTGCTGCCACAATCCCTGCTTCGTCCAGTGGGCCCCCACCTCCGCCGCCCCCGCCAGTACCTCCTCCGCCTTCAGGAGCAGCGCCACCTCCCCCACCTCCACTGCCGGCAGGTGGGGGACACGGGGTTAGCACTGACGATGGGTCAATGTCAGGACTAGCAGCAGCCCTGGCTGGTGCCAAACTCAGGAGAGTACAACGGGTAAGGCTTTCACACAGTCTGGCCTTCACTGGAGAATGAGGAATGCTTGACCTAGCTTTATTTAACCTTCTGCTAATCTATTTCATGGATACTCAGAATTCGTTACAAACCCCAATGAAATGTGTTTTAAGTGACCATTCCCTGGACCGTGAAAAGTCACTGGCTTGTACAGGCTGTTATTGAAAGGAAGATTTGTGCTGGAAACAGGTGAAAGTAAAATTGAACGCTTACTGGTACGGGGCCGGCTCCTCCCCGCTCCCCCAGAAGGGGCGGGGCCTCGGGCAGAGGGGACGGGGTTGGGGGTCAGCATCCCCCAGCCAGCCCATCTGCACTGCCTGACCCGCGCTGCCCAGGGCTCCAGCAGCAATTTAAAGGGCCCGGGGCGCCGGCAGTGGCAGCCAGAGCCCTGGGCCCTTTTAAATCGCTGGCCCCAGGGCAGCTGCTCCTTTTGCCTCCCCTCCTCCCCGTTGGTGGCCCTGCCAGCAGGGACCCGGCAGCGCCGCCAACGGGGGGGCACAAAAGAGGCAGTGACTTAAAGTCAGCTGTACAGGCTGGTACCGGTGGCCATTTTTTACTGGTACACCGTACCGGCCCGTACCGCCTTACTTTCACCCCCGGCTGGAAACCTGTAGGCTGAAATCCTGGCCCTATTGAATTCAATGGCAAAACTCCCATTGACTTCAGTGGAGCCAGGATTTCACTCCTAGAGTCATATTTTTAAATAAGTTAGGTGCATAGTTGCATACCGAATTATATACACAATTACTGCAGGTGCACATTCAGTGGCTATTGATGACCGTTTGCACTTACCTTTTGCTGAGCTGCACGTGCAATGTGGCTGGGCCTTTAAAGTGGCCACTTGTCCATTAGAAACAGTCCTTAAAGCAGATTTCTGTGTTTGGGTTTCTAATTTTCAGGAGAAAATTTTCCAGTTGATTTTTTTTTTCTGACTTGTTCTTACAGTAATTCACACTTGATCCTCACTGCGCAGTGAAGATTAACTAGCAGGTGCCTGCATCGATTTCTCATATCACTAAGACATAATTGGTTTCTCTCCAATGTATCCTGTAGAACACTCACTAGTAGTATGCTGTCAACCATGATGATCAGTAGTTAAAACTACTCTAGACTGATCAAATAAAGGCTTGATTGTGCAGCCCGTGTGTGAGTAGGTGCTCACTGAGAGGAGTAAGGGTTGCATAATCTCACCAGAAATTCAGAATCATTTTGTTGTCATTTTCATCATTTGCTCAGGTATTTACTAAATCTACAGTGGGTTTCCCAATCCTAATATGTGAATTAGCCACTGGGTTTGACCTGAATTACATTTGCTTCCATTCTGACCCATTGTGCTTTCTGCCTCTGACTGCAAGCTGCAATCATGGTGCTTTGCTCCTAGTGATTATCTAAGCTAGTCAGAAAGGGCAGGTGCTTGCAATAAATTCCTCTGGTGACTTGCAATGTCGATTTGTGTCTTAAGCCAGAAGATGGTTCAGGAGGCTCCAGCCCCAGTGGGGCCTCTAAGAGCGATGCCAATCGAACAAGTAGTGGAGGAGGAGGAGGAGGACTAATGGAAGAAATGAATAAATTACTGGCAAAAAGGTTTGTACTTCGTCCTAAAGTAAACTCTAGAACAAGTGCACCAGCAGACTGTGGAACAATACGCTTTCGGTAGCTACTAGCAATCGGGTAGCTCCAAGGCCTCTTTGAAACTGGCAAAACTCTGTGTGGGATATAGTATTGTGGAAGTTCAAGAGATCAGGTTAACAGCCTGCCACACTGCTGTTCCTGTGTAGGTGCTACACAGGACCCTGGACCCCATTTTTTTTTTTTTGACATAGTAAAAGCATAGGTATTGCCAGCCCCGGTGTCAAGCCAGCTTGAGCTGCTCCAGCTGTTTCTGCAGATTCTGTGGGGGAGAGAGCTTTAGGAGTTACTGATTTTTCTCTGTCTTTGCTGGTTTACAATCTACATCAAAGCTGCTGTGTTCTAAAGGAATGAGCTTTAACAGAGCCCCAGGAAGATCATTATTGTGGGGTATATCGAGTAGAATGGACCAAAAAAGTATCCAAAACTGCAATAACAAGATTGCATATTGGTAGTCTTTGAGGTAGTGAAATAAAAGGCCACTGTACGTCTTACCCAGCGAATACAGCAAGTCAGCTAGGATGCCAGGTTAAGCAGATTCCTTGATGAGTCTACACAGGATTGAAAGCAGATAAGTCCCACCATAGCACATGTGCGTCATGCTCACTGGATTCCCAAAGAATAACTTTCCAAAATCAATGCCATGCGGGGGGATTAATGTTTGTTATTAGCAATGACATAGGAGTATTTACGGGGTAGTACTGCAGTACAGGATGCATTCATCTGATTTTTGGTGTCACTGCAGCTTCTCTATGCTGCTGGAAATCAAAATGTACTGCCTGTTGCATAGAGAACATAGACACGATTGAGTGGAAATAGATGCCCAATTCTGTGTGCAGGCTAGTTGAACCAGCAAAGCACATCTCACCCAAAAGTCTTTCAAGACGTAAGCAAATTCTGCCCTCAGTTACTCCTCTACAATCCTATTCAAGTCAGAGGGTTAGTTTGGGGTAACTGCCAGCAGGATGTTCTCTATGGGCCTCACCTGCAGTCAGATCCACATGGGTGCAAGGGTCCCCCTGCATGGATCCAATTACAGGACTAGAGCCTACATTTTAAATTTTAATTGTGTTAATTCTTTTTTCCCCTCCCTTTTCTCTTTCCTTAGAAACCTCTCCCGCCATAGGTTGCCACCTATCTTAAAACGTGTACAATAAATAATTCCCTCATAACATTATATCCTTTACAGATTTAAAAAATTCTCTCTACTACTTTACACCTTTGAATTATCCTTTGACCATTATTAATAACATATTACCTGGCGCTGACAATTATTTTTACTGATTATATGTGCCAATTAAATGTTACTGGTCCTAAATATGTTTGAGCAAGTCCACACAAGTGTTTCTATTCCTTGGCAGGACATGAGATATCACACCTTAAAAATCACATCATTCTGATTCCCTTCTTTGCTTTTTCTCCCCCTCTCCCCCCACTTCCATTGTAATGTTCATTTTATCAGCCTGTAGCTCCCAAGTGTCAGAGAGGCTTTTGAGTTTATCTTAAAGGATTTTTTTATTGTTTTACAAAGTGCAAACGGGGAAAGAGTAAAAATGCAGGAAGAGGAGGAGAGGAATAAATAAGAACCTGTCCACTATTACAAAGCAAACATTTGAAATGGCTAAATCAGGGATCGGCAACCTTTCAGAAGTGGTGTGCCAAGTCTTCATTTATTCACTCTAATTTAAGGTTTTGCGTGCCAGTAATCCTTTTAACATTTTTAGAAGGTCTCTTTCTATGAGTCTATAATACAAAAATAAACTATTGTTGTATGTAAAGTAAATTAGGTTTTTAAAATGTTTAAGAAGCTTCATTTAAAATTAAATTAAAATGCAGACCCCCCCCTCCCCCCGGACTGGTGGCCAGGACATGGGCAGTGTGAGTGCCACTGAAAATGAGTTTGTGTGCTGCCTTCGGCACACATGCCATAGGTTGCCTACTCCTGGGCTAAATAATGTTCTCTGGGGCAGAAAATGTTTCTTATTCAATTAGTCCAGACAGCTCTCCAGCTCCTATTGGTTTCAACCAGCACTCTACACACATAAGACAGGCGGTTGTAAAGTACCATGTAAATGTACAGTCCTGTAAAACTGGTTATTAATAATATAAAATGCCAAATATACAATTATCTCTGGTTCATTTGAATTCGAATAGTTATTCACTGGATTCAGTGGGTCAGATTCTGATCTCACTTTGTGCTGGTGTAAATAAAGAATGAAGAGTAAAACTGTTCTATTAGACGTTGTAATCTGGCCCAGGGACTAGCGCTGTATAAATAACCAGAACAGATGGCTAGACAGACTCCAGATATTAAGGAAAGACTCCCTCTCTTATGCTTGGAAGTATTAAGCCTCCCAAAATGTACATCTTTAATGTGTGGCTCTAATCTAAGAAAGTGGCTAATTAAGTGTGGCATCTATTTTTGTCAAGAGATCTGGACCTTTGGTGTATGCAGAGTCATATGTGCTCACTCCAGTGACAAAAATAAGCTTTCCCTACATTTTACTCCTGTTAGCACTGCACAACCAACACAGCTGAGACTGAGTGAGCCGCAGGTTCTGTTCCCCTGTGGGAGTCGTCAGAAGAATTGTTTATTAAATTCCACCTGTGCAAACCCATTGAAGGCAGTAAAACTGCAGAGGTGTCCACTGAGAATGTCATCTGAACAAAGTGCAGTTACACACGTGTGAGTGAGGACTTCCTGTGACCTGCAGAACTTTGTTACTGGTGATGATGTACGAGGTGCAAGGAGAACTTGACTCCTGTGTTGCAGGTTGTGTTTGCAGGGCTGGCAGTCAGAAAAAAATCTTTTGTATCGTGTGAGTTCAGTTTAAAAAAGAAAAAGTCATGGAAAGATCAACAGAATCCCCATTTTTCAGCATAGGTCTGCATGCTAAGGATGGAATGTATCCAGGGTAGGCACAGTATCTGAGAAGCTGGGTTTCAGGTGATATAAAGCATTGCTTTCTAGACTTAGTGATTCCCGTGATAGCCACTGCTATAATCATTTCAGAACTGAAGTGGAAACAAAGCAGAATGAAGTGCTGTCTCACAAATCACTATCATTTCTAGCCTCGTTAATTTTTCTGCAAGATACTAGGACTTAAATCTAACATCAGCCCGTCACTCCCGCAGTGCTTTTCTTGGCATTGGTCCACAGAAGGATCTAGAAGATCCAAGACCTCTGACCACTGGAATTGTCATTTCCCCAGGCGGTGACTTTGGTTTTTGCCAGTGGGTGCTGCTTTCTGCTGCTTTCCCCACTCCGCCGTCCCCATGCGAGCGATGGGCGGGGCTAAGCGTGGGTGGGTCTTTGTGGCGGGGGGGGAAGAGGCCAAGCGGGGTCAGGGCTTCGGAGCAGGGGTCAGGGCCCACAAAAGATTAATCTGTCCATGCAGGTGCTGAGCACCCACTATTCTTTTTCAGCAGGTGCTTAAGCCCTGGAGCACCCATGGAGTCAGCGCCTATGGTAATTCCCTGCAGATATCAAATACAGTAAAGTTATTAATGCTACTAAAACTATATAAACACTTCCTTGACCCCGTCCCCCACCTCCAATACACATACACACCAGTCACACATCATGGTAGATCTTAGTTTCATGCTTTTTCAGGATTTACATGGACCACCTCTGTTTTTGAAATCTGTGAGGCTTTTCCTGCCAACAGGAAGAAGGGAAATCCCTTCACAGATCTTTCCTATTCAGTTGCTAAGGGAGTTGGAATTTGGTTTTGAGAGTTGTGGGGGGTTTTATTTTCCTTCTGTGGGGTGGATGTTGCTGGCCTCCGAGTCAGAAACTAAATAAAAATGCTGCCAGTTTAGTGTAAGAAAAATCTAATGAAGTGGCTTCTGCAGGTGGAGGAGTATTTGATGGATTACAGTCATCACAGCCAACATCCATGTGGCATGTGGAGCTGCATTGCACCTAATAATCTAAAGTAGGAAATCAAACATCCCTGAATCTTTCTGGTTGAGAGCCTTATGCCCCAGATGAGGTGGATTTTCCAACAGCTGCCAGGTAGCATTCACACAATACAGCCCTCCCATAGAGCTCACACAGTCCATCAAAGAGGCAAGGTGGGTGAGGTAATATCTTTTATTGATCCTGATTCTGTTGGTGAAAGAGAGAAGCTTTCAAATGTATTGAGAGCTCTTCTCTGGGTCTGGGAAAGGTGCTCTGTGGATCTGTCTACACTGCAGTTAAACACCCGAGCTGGCCCATGCCACAGGACTTGGGATCACGCAACCATAAAACTGCAGTGTGGATGTCCGGGCTTGGGCTGGAGTCCAGGCCCTGGGATCCTGCCTGAGCCTGGATGTCTACACAGCAGTTTAATAGCCCACCCCTGAAGCCTGAGCCCCAAGTCAGCTGACATGAGCCAGCCACTGGTGTTTAATTCCAACAGCTAAACAAGGTGGAATAGATTGTTTAGCATAAGTAATTAACACATATTGTAAGAGACCATTCAGTGTGAAGTGGACAGTTAACACCTCTGCAGTCGTAGGACAAAAAGCGGGTTACGGATTATTGTGATAAACCATAAATCCAGTGTCTTTATTAAATCCAGAAGTTTTAGTGTCTAGCAAAGTGATTTTCATGTTTCCTTTGAGGATGAGGCCTGAGAGATCAGATGTGGAGTGATCACTTTGTGAAAAGTGTTCACACACAGGTAGCATGGCGTTTTTGTCTTTTATAATTTTTTCTGAGAGTGAATAACTCACCTTGTCTTTCTAATATTGTGGGACCAACAGGGCTACAAGAACACTGCAACATTCCATTAAATTGAGTTGCACTTGAAGACATCTTGGGCTCACTACTGCTGGCCACATAACAGGGCAGTCAGGAAGTTTGTGCCCCAGTGAAAAGGGTGAACACTTGTAAAAGGAGGTGAGGGGTAAAGAATGAGGGAAAAGGAGGATCCCAGATGCACCTACACTGTCAATTCTTAGTGTGTGAGTTATGCTTTGAAGAGGCAGTGGGCCTGAGTTTGCTTTCAGTTACGCTGGTGCAAATCAGGAGTGACTCCATTCATGACAATAGAGCTAAACTGTTATAAAAAACGGTATGAACAGTAGAGTGGGTGTTTTTGTTAGGATTAATTAGATGGTGTTTGCACAGCACTTTGGATATGTAAAGCACTATGTAAGTGCAAGGAATTATGCTGATGAATAAATGAAAACCGCCAACAATCCACACTTCCCCCGACCTGGGCGCTGAGTTTTGCCGAGGATAGAAATGTGGTATGTTTTCTCTAGTGCTTTTAGACATTAAGCAGAGCTTGAGAATCGAATGTGCATGCTCCCACTCCTCAGGAATCACATTATCATTGTGGCTAATGTACTAAAAAGAAAAAGACAGTAGAAACTGAACAATACTTGCTTTCATCTGAGCTACATTGTGGTTTGTAAGCCTCTCTAGAGAGAGTTGGTGAACTCCTAAACAGCAAGAACTCCCAGAGACACTGTGGCTAGTTCAGTCAGAATTCCTCTTGTACTGACACTACTAGCCAGGAGCAAGGGCCATGGCTCCCTCACTTCCAGCCCCTTGGCAGAGTCCAGCTATGTAAGTGCTAGTCTATGTCCTGAGGGCAAGAGCAGGAGACCGGTCATAGGCCTTCCAGAACCTCCTTCTCCCACTTTCCTAGCCCTCTATGCTTAAGTTGTACCATGCCCCTCATAGGAACAAAGATAGACTGAAGTGACGTATTAGGCCACTGTCCCATCCCTCTGCCAGGACAGGATTGCTCCTGTATAAATAGGCTTGGCAGAATTCAATTTTGTTTTTATTTATAATTTCAATAGACAATATCAGTGTTTGCTTTTAAGCATTGTTTTACATGTTTATTGAGTTCAGTTTTTGCAGTTGTGCAAAATAATGCGGGGGGCGGAGAGCAGACAATAATTATTTAGTGACAGCAGACGTTGAGATTCAAAAAGTTTAAGCTTTATAACTCTTAAATCACAAGTTGTCGTCATCACGTGTCAAAATATACAAAGTAAATAGCCTTAAATTAACCTCTAATAACTTCCCAAGCAGCATTTTTCTTACTTTGCTTTACTTTACTATCTGTACATTTAGATTATTCTGCGTGGACATATATTTTCAGCGGTTTATGTGTACATTGAAATTGATGTTTACCCACATTTACCGATAAAAATCGAATCCTTCCAAGCCTGCTTATAAATCACAGCGGTTTGTAACCTGTTTACCTGTTGAGCCACACAGAGAGCAATGCTTTAACCTCTCTCAGGCTGACAAAGGAATACAGATCTCAGCTCAAGTATTCTTCATTTAACTTTCTCTAACCCCCCTGAACGCTACAGGTACCATGAACCTGAGGGCTTAGCAGTTCTACAGCCTTTGGATTGGCTTTGAGGCATTCAGAATCTCCCAGGATCCACCAGAGGCACAAGGCTATCTATGTGAAAGCCCAGGCCCGAGTACTGGCTCTGGCTCCCTCCTGGCTTCCAGGCAGCCAGAGCTTTCCCTCACCCCCTGCTACCTTGGAGTCCACGCTCAATGGAGATTCTGGCACATCAGAAATGTAAACGTGTCCCCAGGCTGCACTATCTGCTCTGTGGATGCCCTTCGAGGCTGGTGGGGAGTGTGTGTGTGTGTGGAGGGGTTAATGTGCATTTCTCCCAGCCCCACATCTCCATGCCCACGTGCAGATCCTCAGGCCTACAGATTGCGCTCTCTGGGTCAGGGGTGGGGGCAGCAGGACGAGTGAGTTCTGTACATGGAGAGTCCACTTGGCATATGGATTTTAGGGGGGAAATAATCTGGCCCAGTATTAGAACATCCACCTTAGTAGCCTATGTGCCAGTTTTTTTTATTATAGAAGCAGCCCTACACTTTGCAAGAAATTGCCTCTTAGTTGCTCAATGCCATGTCTATTTTCCTTACCCCTGTTCCTTTATACTGTACAACCCTGTACTTCTGTATGGAACCTTGACTCAAAATATTGATCCCCTGCCTGAAGATCCTGCTTCATAGAGACCTAGTTTGGATTCTTAACCATTGGTCAAATCCTGTGCAGCCAACAGGTTCAGTCTTCTGCTAGAGAAATTCCACAGCAGTAAAAGATAATCCTCACCAAGGCACAAATCAATCTTTTCAAATGACGATAGAAGCCTTGTGCAAGAAAAGCATTTCTAAAGGGTTGACTTTGTCCTACTTTTTTACCCCTGTGCAAAGGAGGAAAGCAGCATCACAGTCAGACAAGCCAGCTGACAAAAAGGAAGAGGAAAGCCAAAACGTAAGTGAAACGTTCACCAGTATTGTGTGTCTGTGAAGCAAAAAGGGGTCTCCCAAACTAGCTGATAAGTTGCAATCGCTTGAAGGCTGGCAGCACAATACTTGCCCACTGCACACACAATAAAATGACTAGCAAATGTTCATACAGTCAACCAAACCCAAGCTAAATTCAGCTGCTCCAGTGTACCTAGAAACAAGAATCCCTTCTTATTTATTCACAGACCAGATATTGCCTAAACCACATCAGTGGTTGCCTCTTTGCACTACGCTCACAGTGGTGTTTTTAAGGTTGAAGAGGCTTCCCCTCATTTACCCCTCAAGAATATTTGTGCCACCCAAAAGGAAAAGCCTCTTGTGTGGTACATCCTATTAGCATCTCATCTCAAATCTGTTCCACATATTTTAGTTCAAGCTCGTTGCATCCCTGGGCAGCAGATATCAGCTGAACTAGCCTGTGTCATCCATCATACACGATGGCTTTGGAAAGTAGATTACTTAACCCCTCGCTAAAGCAAAAATCAGCTCACTGCAGATGACAGATTACATTTAAAGCAGGTTTCTAATGGGGATGGGGACAGTACTTTAGCCACTGAGCTGTTCAAAAGCTGTAATGTATCTTTGTAAATGCATTCTATACCATCAAGCATCCACTTGTTTCAGTTTGGTAGATCAAACAACGTGAAATTTGGGTTCATGGAGGGGCTAGTAGGTTCAGTGCGTTTTTGTTTTAACTGTTCTGTCCGTGTGCTGGATGTTTCAGTTGTCCTCTAAAAGATTAAATGAGGGCTTCGGTTTTGATTGCATTTTAAAGTGAACTTGGTGCTTGTGAAAGGAGCTGCATTATCAGCCAGTAGACTGAAGTCCTTTGTTAATCCACAGAACAGTTACAGCCCAGGAGAGCTTCCCCACCGATCTCCATACCTAGGGTATGTCTGCACTTCAATCAGAGGTGACTTCAGCATGTGTAGAAATACCTGAGCTAGCTTTGATCTAGGTAGCTCAAATGACAATAGCAGCAAAGCCGGGGCAGCATGGACTAGCAGTTTGAGTACATACTCAGGGTCCCAGGCAGGCTTGGACAACCCAAGCTGCTGTGGGTTCGCTGCCATTGTCATTTCAGTTAGATAGATCAAAGCTAGCTGGTATTTCTACCTATGCTGCAGTCACCTCTCTGATTGCAGTGTAGACATCCCCTAGAGGCAGCATGTCTAGGAGGACAGGAGTAGTGCAGTCACCACTCCCATGCAGTCCTTTGCCTTTCTGCTGAGGCGATTGGGCCCATTGGCGCTGTTGCTATTGGCTTATGGCCTTGTAGTGCCTTTTAAGGCAGAGCCCCATGCTGTGGAGGCTCACTCCCAATGCAGGAAAGTCCGGAGGTATCATGCCTGAGGCGCACCGCCGCTACAGCTTCAGAGAGCACCAGCCTCAAAGACAAAGCACCACCTGCTCCCCTCTCCTCTTCGGGGCATGGCCCCAGGGCTTCCCACCCCATTTGGAGAGGCTTGCTGCAACCGCAGTGCTGAGGGTGCTTGCACTCCGTGAGTATGAAGGCTGCCATTGTGTGTAACCCCCAGCTAGGTGAGCAGGGCTGAGGCTGCCTCTATAGCCATCCACTCTGCTCACAGCTTTTCCTGAAGCCTGGGTTTGAATCATTTACTTAAAAATGAAAGGCACAATTACCCAGATGCTGCTCTCCCTCAGCTGTTAAATGCTACTGTCTGCTTTGCCGTTTGCTTTGCCATTAGCTCATATTCCACTCAGAGCTTTAGTTTAGTCACATTTTAACAGGGCTTCCTTAGTGTGATGATTCTGGAATTCACCCATTGATTGTGCAACAATAACAACTTTGCAATGCCTTTGTTGTTGTTTTGGTGCCTTCTATCAAGCCTAATGCAAAGCCAGCAGCCATTCAAACTAACTGACTGCTTTTTCATTTTAGCTGACGTGTTTAGTGCTTTGTCACAGAAAGCTCTTAAATAATATTTACAGGTCAAATACATTAATCTGGAGTCTGCTCTTTGTTACCCTTATGTAAAGCCCAGTGACGTCAGCCCAATTTCTACGAAGAAATGTTTAATGTCCTAGTTAGGATAGCTAAATAAACTGAAACTGCTACTACCATCATTAGTGGAGAGATTGGTCTAAATCCTGTTGTCACTTACTCCTGTGCAATCCAGCTGAAATCAATGGAATTATATGGGGATAACAGACCAGAATCTGGGCCTGTATTTCTCCAGCAGTACAGTCAGTTTCTGAACTTGGGGATTGGTTAGCTCGAAGGATGGGCAACGGCAGCCAACACTTTTCAGTCACGAGCATTAGTCCAGCCCTAGTTGGTAGGTAGGGATGGGATGTTAACGTTTGCCCTCTGTTCAGTGACCTGAGTTGGTGGACTTCAGGTGAGTTCCTAGTAGAAAAGTGTTCCCATTAAAAAGAAGAAGAAAACACCACCCATCCGAGTGTTCCCCCGTGCCGGTTTTAGTGGAGCGACCAGAATTTAAATGGACTTGGGAGTGACCTGCCATCTCACCTTTGAGGTGCTCCCCTCACATCAGGGTTGAGGCACGTGGGCAAGAAGCTTGCACTGACACCGCTTGTGCTGTGGATGAACAGAGAGCACAGTCCATCACATCCATCAGGGACTGTTCACTTGAAAAACGTTGAGTCGAAATTTAGGAAATATCTTATTTTTCTTTTTTAGGAAGATGCTAGCACCTCGCCTTCACCAGTCACACGAGGCCCTAGCCAGCAGCAGAATTCTTCAGGTATTAAATCTAATTATTAGCATTCTTCATCTTCTCCTTAATCCAGTGAAACATTTTACCATTGGAATCTGGGTTCATTATCTTAGCTCTGAGTAAGGGGGATTTACTAACAGAACGTCTACGAATAGTTTTTGTTTTAAAATCTCTTTTGAGCAATAAAGGGTGAATGTGAATTTTCTTCTCTGATCAGCATAAAGACAGAACAGTGAATCTACTTGATTGGACCCAGATTCTCTCACACATTGAAATCAATGAGAGTTAGGCCCCTAAATACCTTTGGGGATACGGACCTTGGTTCCTAATGGTCAGATCTCCCATTGGTTTGTATCTACATACGCTTCTGTTATGGGAATTAAGGGGAGCTGCACTGATTTATACCAGCTGAGGATCTGGTCCTTAATGAAATTGCTAATCACAATGGGCCTGATCCCACAAGGTGCCATGCCAAACAAAGGAAGTTAGAGAGGCTCGGCACCTAACAGAATTGGGCCCTTAACATGGTTTTCAGTGATGAAGTTGAGAACCAGAGATTAAATAACAGATCATCTACAAGTCAATGACGGTCCTGGGCCTTGTAAGCCTTACAAGCCTTACAATGAGCACTTAGGGCTTATCTACATTTAAAACATAGCAGCGGCAGCTCCACTGCTGTAGCACTTCAGCGACAATGCTTCCTACACCAACAGGAGGACTTCTCCCGTCCACGTAGTTACTTCACCTCCCTGGGACACAGTAGCTAGGTTGACAGGAGAATTCTCCCATCAACATAGCGCTGTCTAGACGGAGGTTAGATTGGTTTAACTGCATTGCTCAGTGATGTGAATTTTTCACACACGCTCTGGGCATCATAGTTATAGTGATCTAATTTCCTAGTGTAGACCGGGCCTTAGTCGGTCCTTTGGGACCCTCAGACCAGCATCACTTTTGAACACAGAAGGCATTGTTTGCTTGCTGTGACGATGAGGAAGGATCAGATCGAAAGGGTGCATACGGATGAGCTGTAGGATTTTAGGGCTTTCTAAGCTCTTGAACTGAGTGATACTCTTAAGAATTGTATTTCGGGGGGGCTCATGTGTTCCTACAAATCCTTAAACACACAAGTTGTATCTCATTGACTTCAGTGGGGCTACTCATGTACAGTCTACGTGAATCAGAAAGATTGCGCTCATAGTAAGGTACTCCATGAAAGAAGGTTATATACTCCTCCTAGAGATACCAAGGCAGGAAAAATTGGGTATTTTTGGCTGAGTGTTTTGTAAAAATATACAGTGGTTTTGGCATTTTGTAACTTGAACCATATGAAATCCTCCATGGTGATTTGCGTAGCTGTAATGCTGCCATCCCTTCTGAGATATCCGAATACATTACAATTCTGTGGTCCCATTGACATTTGAACTAAACATTATAAAGTGTAAATAGCATTTTTATTCATATTAGACACACGCAGCAGAATCTACTTAATTGGGTTTATCAGAGGGATTCTCTACCTTTTTTTTGTTCTGTAGATCACTTTGTAAACATGAGAGCCTCTTGTAGACCCAGCTCCCCTGTACCCTACTGTTTTATTCTCAAAATGCTTCATACTGCAGACCACCAGGAAGGATCCGGAGACCACTAGTGGCCCCTGGTCCCCAGCTGGAGAGCTGTATGTCTGTCATTTTGATTAAACAGTTGTCTCAATTAAGAGAAGAGGCCCTTTTAAATGTAAAAAAAAGTCTAGAAAAACTAAATGAAAATATTGTAATTGAATTAAAATTATACTCATCGTATTCCATATTTCTTCTTTTACTATTTGAGTGATTTTTGTATTAAAAAAGCAAAACTCAGAACTCCACATCTTTTTAGTATGAGGTTAAACATCACTTAACTGGTTGGCAGTAGCTTAAGGGGATCGAATTTCATTGCCCCTCCTCTGCATAGATTTTTACTAATACTGTCCCAGTTAAAAGCGGCAGTCATTAATATTCTTTATTGCTAGCCTATCCTGCTCTGTAAAGCATCCATCCCAGCTGAATAAATAAATATATAAGAAAAACAGTTTCATGTTTTTACTGTGCAAGGGGGAAAAAAAAGAACTAATAGTAATTCTTCATTCTTACTTTATAGACCCTGGGAAGAAGCCATGGGAAAGAAGCAATTCCGTTGAAAAGCCTGTATCTTCATTACTCTCTAGGTGAGCTGCACAGGTTACTCTCTAGAATAGTCTGGACTATCAGCATGCTATCTACATAACATGTGCTCAATTCATGTCTTATTTCATTCCATTGCCATAGAAATCCATCAGTGAAGAGTCTTGAAGCTAAGAGCCCCACACAATCCCAACTATCTTCTAGGTACTGAAAAATGATCTGGCTTCTTAACTGTCTCAGCTTGTCCTTTGGGAAATCATGTCATTGTTCGGGCAGCAACTAATATTCATTTGTCCTTGTCGTGACTGTCCTCAGCCTGTTGTGATTTGCTCTTGTCTGCTGCTTTACTAACACTGAGGCAGAGGCTGGTCTCAATTGGGCGGAGTGGTTGTTAATTTGCCATGCCTGATATCAAAGAAAGTTTGGCTCAGGGAGTGAGTGGTAGTGCCATGAACTGCCATATGATTTCTGTCCTTGGGCCCTCATTCAAGTAAGCATTTGCTTAAGTATCGCTGAAGTCAATGGGACTTAAGCACATGCTTCAGATTAAGTGATGCTTATGTACTTTCCTAAACTGGGGCCCTGTCTCTTGTTTCCTGGGTGAATGGGGAGCATTCTGTGCCACAGGGAAAACAAGGGCCTGCCTGGTGGGTCTCTTTGTCACCTAACAGCCAGAAGAACCCTCCTCAACAGATCTTGCAGGGTGATCTTTCCTAACAGGAGACACTTTCATTGCCCAGCATCTGAGAACACTCAAAAGCAGAATCTATCGGGGGGGTCTGCACCCAGGAGAGGAGAAATTATTTTTGCATGCAGTAAGGAACAGGTGCAGCGAGGAGTGGGGAAGGGAAAATGAAGCTGACTGCAGCATAGGAGCCACCAGAGAGGGCACCCAGGAAAGAGGAGACAGGAACGGTCTGGTTTTGTAGGCGGGAAAGTCAAAGGGAGGAGTCCAACAAAACTCGTCCGTCCAAATGGCCAAATTACAGGCACAATACGTTGATCCCAGGTAATGAAAGGTTAAAGTGAGACATTGGAAAGCTAGAAAGAGGCTTCCTTCCAGTCCCTGGCCAGTACCACAATGCGGCTATCGTATAGAGCTCTGAGCGTTGTTGGGATAAGTTAGGGGTTGGACATAGGTGCTTTAAATTACTCATTTCAGTAACAAACACTTTCCCTTATTTGACTGTTATTTTGTGCAACAGTGTTGCTAACACATAGAAAAATAAGTGGGTGATGGCAGATGTCTGTGGGTACTGTGTGAAAGACCAGGGTCAAATCTGCTCCAGCAGAGTCAGTGGGCATTTGCCCACAACCAGAGTGAGACCACGACTGAGTCCCTTCAGAAAACCCCATTCATAATCTTGCCCATAGCTCATTTGAGCAGCGTAAGGATCAGAATTTAGGAAACACGAAGGACTTGGTTGTGCAGCTCTTTCTTGGGCTAAAGGCCTACTGGAATCAATGCAAGACTTGCCTAAGAAAGAACTTGTACATAAAGATGATAGCAGAGCCAATGCTGAAATGTTCTCATTAGGCATAGGCCACTTGATCTTTTTCTAAAACACTTCATAAAGAGTCACCAATTTCAAAATAGGGTTCATAACCTCTACTGGCTGTTTTAACAAAGCAAGCCTCTCTAACTCTAACAAAGTCAGCACTCTCAATAATGTTCACTGTGGTGCCCTTGGCAATAGAAAAGAGACGGGACTCAGGTATAGTTACACAAACCTGAAGTCTTTGGGACACTGGGTCAAGAAACACAGCTTGTGCTGCACAGCCTTACCACTCAGCCTGCCTAAGGCAGGACTTAGCAATGGGATGGATTGCTGACTACGTTCCCTAACACGGTTAGATTAAGCAAACATCACTTTTTTGGTTTTACCATTATTTTAGCAGCTGACTAAGTCCTGAGCAGTCAAGGCAGTGTTTATTTTATAGGAAATGCAGGTGTGGAGGAGAGAATTAATTTTCAGATGTTTGAGTCAGACACTGATCTTGCAAACCTTCAGCACTGCTACACTAACTACACAGTGTTGTTGTAGCCATGTTGGTCCCAGGCTGTTAGAGAGAGAAGGTGGGTGAGGTAATATCTTTTATTGGTGAGAGAGGCCAGCTTTTGAGCTACACAGAGCTCTTCTTCAGGTCTGGGCACTGAGAATGTTTCTGAGACCTGAAGAACAGCTCTGTGTAAGCTCAAAAAGGCTGTCTCTCACCCACAGAAGTTGGTCCAATAAAAGATATTACCTCACCCGCCTTGTCACTGTAAATAATTAACAGCCATGAAGACTGCACCCTACGGTAGCCACAGAACTATCTAGAACGTAATATTATTGATCAGAACTCTTTAGATAAAGTGTTACATTTTAATTCACTCCTCAGCCTCTCCACTGCCTTTTAAGATTAGAAAACAAGCTCTTTTGCTGGATGGTAGTGATCAGCTGCAGTCTGCTATCGCAGTAGAGTGCTGCTTGCTTCGCAAGATACGCTGACTGCAGAATACTCCTGAATGGCACAAGAGGGAGTAATGGAACTTTAAAAAAGTTAACCTACTCAAAAGCTGTGTTGGGATTTCATCTAGGTCGGGGGTTCTCAACCTTTTTCTTTCTGAGATCCCTACCCCATCCCACAACATGCTATTAAAAACTCCAGAGCCCAGTGGCAGGAGGGGGTTTGGGGCTCTGGACTTCCCACCCCGTGTGGGGGTGGGGAGGCTGGGGCTTCAGCTGCGGGGTGGGGGGGCTCAGGGCTCCAGGCTTGGGGTTCTGCCCTGTGTGGGCACCGGGGCTCAGGGCTTTAGACTGTGGGGAGCTCCGGGGCTCTCACAACTTCAGCCCCACAGCTCCGATTCCGGGTTCAGCCTTGTGGCTCTGCTCCCAGCTTCAGCCCATGAGTGATGCTGGGGCTCAGGGCTTTAGCCCTGCGGGGAGCGCCAGGGCTCGGGGCTACCAGTGGCTCTACCACCGGTGACTCCACTCCTGGCTTCAGCCCCAAAGGGGACACGGAGGCTCGGGGCTTCAGCCCCACAGCTCAGTTCCCGACTTCAGCCCAACTGGAGCTGGGGACACCCAGCTTCACCCCCATGACTTCACTCCCAGCTTCAGACCCCCAGGGGGCACTGGGGCTCGGGGCTTCAGCTGCAGGGCCCCCAACCCCCTGAAACCCACACTTCAACTCGAGCCCCCCTCCTCCTCCCCGGGGGGCTGCGGACCCCTGGTTGTGAACTGCTGGTCTAGGTGTTGTGCAGCCAGTGACTATTAACATACTTCAATCGTAATGACAGTAGCAAACACCACATGGCTGAGTAAACATTGCAGAGAATTGATTTGCACTTTTATCCTTTGTTTCCATTTCTCAAGGATGAAGCCCGTGAGCAGCAGCAACGATGTGGCTATGGATACCTTAGATTTTGATCGAATGAAACAAGTGAGTGGGTGTTTTGAGCATAGGGAATTTGATATGGGTAGCTGTCTTTCCCCTTTGTGTTTGTCATACATGAAGGGCAACTGTTCAGGCTAAATGAAAATAGAAACATCACTTTTTGCCTTTCTGTTTGCCCAAACTTACAAACTCCTAGTATGGAGGAGATCAGAGTAGATCATAGTGGTTCCTTGAAGCTCAGAGGGAAACAGTCCCACCGTTATTGGATCAAAATGCTTGTGCAGCAACGCCACCCCCTCTTCCCTTGTACATCAGCAGATACAGAACTCAAGCCCTTTGGTAGTCAGAACACAGGTCCAGAACATAGAATCACTGGACCTAAAGGAGTAAAGTTATTTAGCTGGCAGAAGTAGTGGGTTTTTATCATCTATATGGGCCAGCCCATAATGGAGAACATGGAATTCTTAACACACACCTTTTGTTTTGTCTCATCAGGAAATATTGGAGGAAGTTGTAAGAGAGTTACACAAAGTGAAAGAAGAGATAATTGATGGTAAGAAATAGGAAAATAATTGATTTTGATAAGTTTGATCCTGAGAGATTTCACTCCAATTCAACACATAAGAAAATAAAAGCTACAGAGAGTAGTTTTACAACTACTTTCCAAGAAGCTCTTTGTTAAATATGTATTAGTTATATGTAGATATGAAATAGATGTGACAAGTATGGATGTGACTATTGCTCAGAAGCTGGAGTGGAACCACAAGAGACAGCAGTATCTACCCATACTCAGTTTTGATCACTCAGTTGCATTTTTACATGCCTTGTTTGTGTGTGCTGTTTTGAAGCTTGAACACAAGGCATTCAGTCTGAATCTTTTCAGCAGTTTTGCTTTGCCTTTTGGGGATGGCATAGCTTTTACCTGGCATCCTGATTTCAAAGTCAACTGTGTATGTACATCAAAGCTTCATGTAAGGGATTTTTACCAGCAATACAAAGATTGCACTCTTTCATGCATATCTAACTGAGATGCTCAAAGCTCAGCCAGCACAGGTTTAAATGTAGACCAGAAAGAAGGAAGTTCTGCTGTCCTTGGTCTTTCAGTTACTCTGCTATGCTATGAATTCTCACCTGTGGTAAATACAATAGGGTTTTAAATCCTCACATAGAACAAAACTGAGTTTCTCCACATGTGTGTGGCTTTGTTCATTCAGTAAGTTTTGCCCTACCTTAAACAAACTGACTAGATTCCGATATTGGCTGCTGTTCTAGCAGAGAAAACACCCATGACCTAGTACTGTTCCAAGACCAAAGGATATTGTTTATACAGCAATAAAAACACTCCACTGCAGAATTGCTGGGGTCATTGAACTTGTTGCTAAGGCAACTGAAAAGAAGCAAAAAGAAATCTTGATTTAGTATTTACAACTCCTCCTAATTTCCTGTATGAGTATTTATTAATTATAGGTGGTACCATATCAGAGCATTGGTGTATCAGGGTGATGGTTCGGAGAAATCCCCACAATGCATCCAGCAAATTGTGTAATAGCATACACTGGGGCCAAAACCCCCTTCCCCACAGCTGCAGTGATTATAATCTAAATCTCAGAAGATTTGTTTGTCTCATAAGCTTGTTTTTTTAAACATATTCTAGCAAAATAGTTTTCTAGAATGATTATGAAACTACATAAAAAAGAATACGAATTTCTATAGACTGCGATTGTCAATAGGAAGTGTAAGACTTTTCCATGCACATCAGCACTAGCATAGAATGAACTGTGTGGTCCATTTGTTGGGTGGAGGAAAGGGAGTCAGAATTCTTTGGCTCTGATCCCACCTGGCTGTATGACCTACGCTGTAATACTTGACCTGTACATATGTACACACAAGGGCAGTGTGAGGCTTAACTTATAAAGCACTAAACAGTATTATAGAAATGTGAACCTTATTTTTGTGTGTGTATTACAATAATGTATTGTTAAAAGACATTGGAAAAAATTGATACTATTTGACTAAGATTTGCGGTTCGGGGCAACATACTGGTGGTGTAAGGCAGCCTAATTGTGGTGCCATTGAAATCAGTGGGAGGTTTGCCTTTGATTTCAATGGAAGCGGTAGCAGACACAAGGGAGTGCAATTTGGGAGACCCCTGGGGCAAATTTTAACAGGAAAAGCAACAATTAGGTGTGTGTCAGAAGGTACGAAAGAGAACAGCGCTTTCACCCCTCCAACCTTCCGTACACAAGTTTCTTACTGCGTCCTCTTGTTTTTCCCCAGCTGCAATCCCACCCTTCTGCCCCTTTGCTATGCAAGTTACTCGCATCCTCTTACCAGTGTATAACTTACACTACCTCTGCCTTTGGCTCTGAGTATTTACCGCCTGTCACTGGGAGTAGTTGTCTGAATTAACCTTTTGGTTTGGTTTTCCAGCCATAAGGCAGGAGTTGAGTAGAATCAGTACAACATAATGACTGCACAGCATCTGCGAGGTACTAAGGATGCTGGGAAGATTGGATCATTTCTAAGTGTACCAAGGTCATGCAAGATGGTGAAAGAGGACACCTGCACTGTCTTTGTTCTTAAACCCTTTTTATTAGCAGACTGAGCACATTTTGAAGCTTGCTGCTGCCTTGGATTTGCTTCATTTTAAAAAGTCTTAATCTAAAGAAAATATTAAATTTTAAATTTCTGGATTTTTTAGATTTCATCTGACACGGCACATCAGATTTGTCAGCCTTTTTTGTATTTTGTATTTGCTTATTTAAATGTATTATGTTTCTTTTTAGTAGTAGGTAAGAAAAAATGTGAACCATTTGCTTTTAATAGATGACTTCAAAGTAATTTTACTGGTAGTCTGCAATGTAAATGAAGACCCTTTGCCAACAGAAATGTATTGTGGCATCACCAGAAGAAACAGAGACATGTTAGTTGTCAGCCGACAAGGTCTTTGACTCAGAGTTATCACAATATTAAAACGGTACGTCAGTGCACCAAGGTATCTGTGTTCATATTGGTAATAAACTGTTTATTGTCCATATGGCCCTGCTTTTGGTTTTGTTCATTAGTTGCTCTGGCTTTGCACTTTAATTTCACTGTGTTGCTGTGGTGTGTTTTCTTGCTGGTTTTGGAGGCTCTGCTGAGAACACAAGAGCAAGGCTGCCTGTATGTTGTGAAATCTCATGTAACATTCATTTTTAATAAAACAAGCAGGAGAGACCTGTCAATGTAGCATTAACCTGCGCATCAGAATCTGGCCAAGCAGGCAACTCATTACCTACTCCCCTTTCCCTGACCACTCAGAGCGGTGCAATGCCAACTGTGCAGCAGCTCCAGGTGGGGAACAGCTGGCTGCTAGCCCCATCTTCCTGCAGCAGTTGAGGCACAGGGTCTTACCTCTGCCTGCTGTCTATGTTGACCAGGGCCAGACTGCAAACAGGCTACTAGAATCTGGAAATACTGTGTCCCAGAGTCTGCCACAGCCCTGCAAGCTCGTATTGTCATCAGTAGCATTTACTGACCTGTAGTTGGTCCCAGTGTCCCACTGCTCCACTCAGACCACCACTAACCCCTCCACTCTCTCATTCATTCCCTTCCTGCCTCCCACAAAAAACCACAACCCCATTCCCTGACTTTTAATTTGTAAAGGGGTTTTTGTTCTGTTTTTAAGAAGGCTGCAGCCTACTCAGAGCAAGGGTGGGTGATAGAGTTAATAACTGCAGCCCCGCCAGCCACGCTGGTGCAGCTTTACTGATGTTCTAAAAATTTCCCATGGTTGCTCACATGACCCTACTACAGGCAAAGCCTAGGGGCTGCCTTTAGACAACATTTCAATTGAAATTGGGCATTTCAACCTCTGCATTGTCACACTGCAGTCCTGGAGGCAATGCTGGTACCCAGTACTTGCCCTTTATTTTCTGAAGTCCAACAGTGCCTGACCACTCAGCTCTTACTTCTTGTGCAAGTAGAGGCCATTCTTTCAGCCAAGTATAGGCTTGAGAATTTCTGCTAACTTAGGTCTGTTTAAGATTTACAAGAGCAGAATCCTTGTTCTATCCTCCTGCCCTTGATCATTTTGAATGGCATGAGAAAAATCGCACAGTTTGAGCTCACTTCTTATTAAAACTGTTTTCTACCCACAACTGCTACTGAAGCAGTAGCTCCTGCAGTCAGCTTTTTAAAAGCCCAGATCTCTTGCACTGTGTGAACTTCTTATTTCTTGAGTGAAGTCAAATCAGCTGGTCCCCAAGCTGAAGAACATATAGTATTTTATTTAGTCTTCTGGCCTCTCTTTGAGCAGTGCTAAATTAACAGAAAAAGCAGCATAGAGGCATGTAATGAGGTAGTAGCTGGTACAACAGAGGAAGGATGGTTTGATTAATAGTAAATAAAGACGGCCAAGAAATGAGGAGAGGGTAAGGGTGCCTTGTAATGTTAGAAGTTTACTTAATAGCAATCCAGTTTACTAATCTTCCACAAGTCTCTCAGGCAGGGTTAAGAAATGTGCCAGGCTAGTTTATACTGTAAATTGAAAGCAGCAAGACACAGTGAAGCAGAATGGATATGTTTAAAAAATAGCAGAAGTTTAGACATTTATGTACAGTGTGTTTTTCTGTACAAATGAAATGATTCACAGATGTTTTATAGTAAGGTAACATTGTAGAAGAGTGTTGAGCTAGTCTGTTAAGTGAAATGAAAACAGTTCAGCACATAGTGCAGTTGTCCTATAAGATGTTAATTGAAAGTCGTAGAAACCCTGTTTCTCAGCTTGCACATCCAAGAGAATAGGAGCTTATGGCTTTTCCCTGAGTGCATTAGCTCCAGAAAGGCTGTGGCTGATCTCCTCTTGGAACGTGGTTCTGTGTTCAGGCATAATGGCACTATTGTTATTCAACAGATGCATATGTACTATATGTATTGAATCATACTTACAAACATTACAGGCAGGAGGTTGGCCCTGCAGAACTAATGCCAGAGAAAGTTGAATGAGCTGGGTTTTATTCTGACTCACATGTTCAGCAGCATCAGGTCTGAGGTCTCAAGGGGAGTGTACTTGGCAAACTGAAAAGAAATCTCTCCACTACATTGATTAAGTTGATTCCTATGAGAATAGGAAATGAAGTTCCATCTTCATTTGTACAGTCACGGTCCAGAACACAACTTCGCTGGATATGACAAACCATACCATTGTGTTGCTCATAGTAATAAGATTCCAGGGGTTTTTCCACCTACTGCATTTTGGGTCAATCCCTGCCTTCCTAAACCCATGTAATATGGCAGCAATATTGCAGCAGCTGTTGACCCAGCTGTAATCTGCTCAGAAACCAAGATGTAGCTCAGAGATGACTGTACTTGAAGTAGCATGTATAAGACAGCCCTAGCCCTCATCCATCCAAGGAAGCAAGGGGTTGAGTTTGCTCTTGAATCTAGGCTGCCTCCTGCTTGCATTGACCTGTTAAGACAAGCCAAACACCTGTTGAAGTATGTGTCTCCATTCCTCCAAAGATTAGAAGCATTCTGCACCACAGAACAGGTCTAACCTGACTCTCATGCCACACATGCATGGTCCTGATGAAAAGGGGGGGAGGAAATGTTTAATGTGGATTTAAAATGTAACAGTTTCACCTAGATACAAAGGATGGTGCATCTATGTAGCCTCTGCTATAAACATACATGTGTGATATCCTGCCAAAGAGCAATGTTACATAAGCAAAAATCCTTTTAATAAAATTTACAGAATTCTAAAAGACAGTGCCTGTGGTTTGCTTCAATATTTTGTCACCTTTGGTACTACAGAAAAGGTAAGTGCATAGAAATATTACTTCAGATAATTTTTAGCTCTGAAAACTCAGTCCACAAAAAATGGATTTTTTTTTACATTATTAATGACGATGCTAAAGCAAATCTATTGGTTTTCTGTTGCTAGTTTGCATATTCTCTTAATCCGTGAATAAGGACCAATGGTGTCATCAAAAACAAAATCCCAGAGAACTCGACACCAAGATTGGTGCTGAGGAAGGTTGTCATAATATTCTGCTGCTATCTTCTTCACCTGAAAAGAACAAGAGACCATTTAACCAGCATTGCATTGTCAGAGGTTCTTCTGGATCTAGCTTAGATTGTGTTTTACCCAATGTAACTTTTTAAAATCCACACCATTAAGTCTTTCAATGAAAAGCATCCCATGTCACAATCTGCTCTATGACTATGAATGATGTTGCATTTTTGACAACTAGTTCTCATGGAAAGAAATGAATTAGAGTTCCACATTTTCCTCTGAGTATTTTTGCTCACAATGCTTAGTAGTTCACTTTGTATGACTAAAATTACACCAGCTACAGCCATGCTTGCACTGGAAATAAATATTACAGAAACCAAAGTCTTTTTAGCTGTATCATCTAAATTCTGTTCCACTTTGTTTCCCTATTAATAGTTGCTGTTAACTTAGTCTCAAACTAATCTGGCATCCCGTTAAATTTTCCTGTAGACACAGGCCTGAAAGAATTCAGGGATGTTCTGGTTCTAGAACTTTAGTTTAAAAAAAAAATTCAATTCTGATCTGTATCTAGAGCCAGTTGGAAACTTCATAATGGGCTCCTATCTCCAATGGACTGAACCAAAGCCTTTGGTCCCAACGTGCCCTCAGAATTTGAAAATATGGGTCTGAAGCTGATCTTTGTATTTTAGTGCCACGGGACTAGAATTCAGCAGTGTTTTATGAGGCGGGAAGGGATATATGAATTAGTCTGATTCATCATGAGAACAAGGCCTTGTTATGAGCTATCAGGACTCCTCTACAGCATAATTCATGCATTTTGTGACACCCACTTTTGTTCCTGAACCCTTAAACATGTTCAGGTGCCACAATTCAGTGAAAGATCAAACCAGTTCAGAAGACACTGAATGCTGCTTGGCCACAGTTTTGTTTCTCCCTATGCGTCTTTACTAGTTGGTATTTCAGCTGCACATCTGATCTCAGACTGACAGAAATTCACCTTGCCTGCTCTCAGAAGTGCTCTCGCTATTGCTGTAGGTATGTGCACTCTTCCCATATAGCTGAGTTTTCATTTGGGGGCTGTAAACATTAACTCTGAGCAAGTTTTTTAAACCATTTTAAAGATTTTTAGTGGGAGAAGAAGCCATCTGAAGTGTAGCGTTGGCAGGGAGTTGGTTTTGCAGGCGGTAAGGTCAGCATGAAAAGGAAGAGATTTCAAGAACTCATGGAAGGGGGAGGCTATAGAAACTCTAGCACTAGCAATATTGTGGTGGTACAGGTGCTCTTACTGATAAACAGCTGAGCACTCTGCTGCTGCACGTACTTGAGTGTAGCAACAAGAGAATCAGTGGCACTGCTGTACATTTGCACAAACCTGCCAAGATTATTCTTACCGAGGCAGATTTTTTTTTTAAATTGAACTCAGCCCTTTAGACAAACAAAAGCCATAGTGTCCCAGGGAAACTAGCAGAGCTGAAAGCAGGTTTCCTTCCAGAACATTATTTACCCAGTATTTAAAAGCCAGCAAGGTTGTTGAATGCAATAAAAATTCCCCCATTTAAACTTGGACTTTTATGAGCCATTCTTCCCCTGGAGCCATTTATATGCAAGTTTTTGACCTTCAGTGAAAGAGTTTATCTAAATTTCTTAAAGTTAAAGTGTAAACCAGTGTTAGTTACACTGTAAATTCATTTACCTGTTTTTATAGTTCTCCTTTAGCATGAATTGTATAACACATTCCCAACACACAAGAAAAGAAGAAGTTACTATGTTAATAAGGAGTTGGATAAACAGCTATATAAATGCAAGGGCTAAAAGCAATCCACAAGCCTTACAACCCATACACACACCTCCCATGAGATGGTGTCCTGGAACAATACCTTAGGGTTAAGAGCCAGTTCTGATTATCACATTCTGCTGTCTCGTAAAATGTCATTGTTTCCATTAGAAAAGATTCTTCACAACCTATTTTAAAGCTATTGTGAAGGGCTGATTATATGCAGTATAAGAACAGTTCCTAAATTTCACCCTAGAGCAGATGACCGTGACCCATATGTATCAGGTCAGGAAAGAGGATGATTGTATGGGTAAGGTACTGGCCTAGGACTCTGGAGAGCTGGATTTAGACCCTGGTTCTGCCACAAACTCCCTGTATGACCTTGATGCACAGAGGGAGTATGAGTTGAGATTAATTCCACCACCCCCCCTTCCATAAAGTAGGGATAATCCTTCCTTTCCCCTGCCCCTTGGCTTGTCCATTTAAATTGTAAGCTCCTTGGGGCAAGCCTTACCATTATATGTTTATGCAGTGTCTACTAAATGGGGCCCAGCACTCAAGGCTCTAGGTGCTACTGCAATACAAATTAATAGTTACATTAGCAAAAGCACACTAGGCTCTTTGGGGAAGTGTGAAATCCACTAAGACTATTAGATCATCTCCCTCTCCCCTGAAATACAGCCACCACTGGAATGGTAAAGCAACGGCATACGATGGTTTGTGAAACTAGCGAGAGAATTTTAGGTAAACTGATTTGGCCAGGATAGCAAAGTAACACCCTTACTCTTGCAATGGTATCAGGGGCTTTTTAAATGGCCCTGGATAATCAGGAACGTGTTTTTTATGGCCCATCTGAGTCTACATCTCTAACAGCACATTTCTCTTCACCATGCTTCCTTTACGCTAATGCTCAGTTCCATAAGACTGACTGCTGTCTAGTGAGCATCACCACCACATCCTACAGCACTGGGATTTTCTCTGCCTGCCATGGGGGTATGGGCACAGACTGTTTAATTATTCAACAGGTGTCAACCATGGGATTGGAGAAGAGAAGGAGCTTAAGCATCCTGCAGTAGTGACAAACTCCTGCTCATGTTTTGAAAGGAGCTGAACAGAGCTGGCTTTGTTTATCAGTTGAAATAGCAGCTCTCTACCTTACACAAATTGAGTGTGCCCAGAATTGTATGGTCCCCTAATATGCTCATAACATTTCATGTAAGAATGCCATATAGTTTATAAGCACATCAAATACAGTTTGTTAAATATGCTGCCAGCAAAATTAGATCCCAGTTTAAACTGTTTCAGCCTAAATCATCGTATCACTAATGCTTCAGAAAGTTTTTCCAATATTATCCCACTGTGCATGAGGAAGGAGGCTCTATATCTCCCAGAAGCCACTGTTTCTGACAGCAGAGCCAGGCTCTGCAGGCTTGGTATGCAGGGGACACACTAAAATGATTTGGAGCAGCCCCACTGCAGCTGTAGGGCAACATGATTGGCAGGTCTAGAATGGATCCAGGTTGTGCATAAAGCAGGTCCAGTTCAATAAGGAATGGCAGTCCCCTAACCAACTCCAGGGCACAAGCAGCAGCATCAATAGAGCTCTGGGGCTGGTACCAATAGATAGCGAGAATGAAGTACTGAGCTTCGGAAACCTTACCTTAAAAATGTATCTGTTTGAAAAGCAGTAGTAGATTTAATGAGTTATCTACAAGAAATGAGTGAAGTTCATGGTATCTGTGTACTTAGACACTCAACTTCCTTGCTTTTTATTCAGCACTTAAGGATGGCAGATATACGTACGCCATGTCCTAAACATTGTTTCGGTAGTGTCTGGAAGACACCAGCATTTTGAGGGTTAAGTTTGATGGCCTGTTGCCTCTACTGCAGGGGTGGGCAAATGTTTGGGCCCCAGGGCCATATCTGGGTGGGAAAATTGCATGCAGGGCCATGAATGTAGGGCTGGGGCAGGTGATTAGGGGGCAGGAGGAAGTGTAAGGTGTGTGTGGGGGTGGGGTGCAGTGTGCAGAAAGGGGCTCAGGGTAAGGAGTTGGGATGCAGAGTATGGGGAAGGGGCTCAGGGAATGGGGTTAGGTGCAGGAGGAATGTGGGGTGCAGCTGGGGCTGGGATGCAGAAGGAGTTTGGGCTCTGGCATAGTGCTGCTTACCTGGAGCAGCTCTAGGGTGGTAGCACCATGCACCAGGGCCAAGGCTGGCTCCCTGCCTGGCTGCTGAAGCCCCACAGCATCCCCAGGGGGAGGGGGTGCAAAGGGTTCTGCGCAGTGCTCTGGCCTATAGGTACCTTCCCCAAAGCTCCCATTGGCCATGATTCCCTGTTCCTGGCCAATGGGAGCTGGGGGGTGGTGCCAGTAGGCAAGGGCAGCGCGCTCTCGCTCGCTCTCTCTCTCTCCAAAGCCTTGACAGGCCAGCTCTGGCCCGTGGGCTGTAGGTTGCCCACCCCTGCTGTATTGCGACATACTGGAAAGTGCACTGAAATCAAAGACGGGGATACCAATACTCCCTTTTTTCACAGTGCTGGTGTGAGGCTTAACCTGTTAGTGTTTGTAAAGAGTTTTGAACAGGGGCGGCTCTAGCCATTTCGCTGCCCCAAGCACAGCGGCATGCCGCAGGGGGCGCTCTGTCAGTCGCCCGTCCTGCGGCTCTGATAGACCTCCCACAGGTGTGCCTGCGGAGGGTCCGCTGGTCCCACGGCTTCACCAGCAGACCCTCCACAGGCATGTCTGCGGGAGGTCCACTGGAGCCGCGGGACCAGCGGACCCTCCGCAGGCACACCGCCGAAGGCTGCCTGCCTGCCGCCCTCCTGGTTTTGATACGTGGCATGCTGGGGCCTGGAGCCGCCCCTGGTTTTGATACCTTAAGATGCAAGGCATTACAGCAGCCTGAAGCATTGCCCTAATGTCTACAAGAGACTTGATAACTAGTTGGCAGCTGGTATGTTGAGGCCAGTGCTTATCCTGACCTGTACTGCCTCACTGTTTACTTCTGCTTCCCCTTTAACCATCCGACGTCTCTTCTCTTACATTGCTTGCAAGCACTTTAAGGCAGGGACTTTTTGTTCCGTTTCTATGGCACCCAGGCACCCTGGGATACCAGGCTATGACTGGAGCTCCTAGATGCTACTCCAATTCCAATGCTTTACTACAGCTGTATTCAACATCTTCCAAAGTGAGTGCTGGAGTAGTACTGAAAGTCTAAGGAAAGAATAGGGGAGGGAGACCAACAGTAATAACTGTTGTGTATTTTTACACATACCTTTAATAAGCCAGCTACTTCCACTGTTTCTGCTATCAGGTTAACTTGTGCTTCAGACAAGCACAGCTACTCCAGTTATTTTGAGGCAGTCAGTCTAGTAAGCCTGGTTTCACACTCTGCCCAGTACTTTCTCCACAAAATTTAATGAATAACTCCTTTGCCTCAGGTAGTACCCAGTGTAACAATAGATCCTTTTGTCTAATGATGGGGGGGGGGGGAAGGAAAAGATATGCGTTATCATTTGGAGCATTTTTACAAGGGTGTCAATTCTACAGATAAGTAGAATGGCTCTTTCTACCACTGGCCGGAAGAGAATGCAATATTATTAATGTGACAGTGAAAAAAATTCACACAAAGACTAGTCAGCCTTTAGCATTACATGTTTTTCTTCAAAATTGGTACGTCAGGACAGGATACTAATTTCATGATATACAAGAAAAGCAGTCATCCCACAGCTCATTGAAGGAGGAGAGGAGTTCTACTGCCATCATATGAGGCTCACATTTTAACAGCTACACCTCAACCCCGATAGAATGCGACCCGATAAAACACAAATTTGGATATAACGCGGTAAAGCAGTGCTCGGGGCGGGGGGGCTGCACATTCCGGCGGACCAAAGCAAGTTCAATATAACAGTTTCATCTATAACGCGGTAAGATTTTCTGGCTCCTGAGGACAGCGTTATATCGGGGTAAAGGTGTACTAGGTTACAGCCAGGGGCGGCTCTAGAAATCGGGCTGCCCCAAGCAGCGCGGAGCGCTGCGCCGCCCTTCCCCGGTCCCGCGGCGGGTCCCCTCTTCCCGCGGCTCCGGTTGAGCTCCCGCCGGCATGCCTGCGGCAGGTCCACCGGAGCCCGGGGCAGCGGACCTGCCGCAGTCGCCTGCGGGAGCTCAACCGGAGCCGCGGGAAGACGGGACCCGCCGCAGTCATGCCTGCGGCAGGTCCGCTCGTCCCGGGCTCCGGTGGACCTGCCGCAGGCATGCCGGCGGGAGCTCCACCGGAGCCAAATGCCGCCCCCCCGGGAAACGGCCGCCCCAAGCGCCTGCTTGGCGCACTGGTGGCTAGAGCCGCCCCTGGTTACAGCATAGCATAATGTTTCCTGTTTCTATTTGGAGATCTTCTGAGGGTCACACTGATGCAGGTTTTTCCAATGGCAAACATGTTGCTTAGGACATTCTGAATGAGCCTTACGTGATAGAAGATTAAGTTAAATATAAATTTCTGATAAGCAAATGGTGCAGTACAAGGTCCATTTATTCCCTCATTTCCCCATTATGTGCAAGACCTGATCATACTCAAACAGCTCCCATTATGTACTTGTGATAGATAAAGCTAAAGGTTCTACATCTAAAGGACCAACTATATTAGAGGATGCAACAATTCCAAGGTTAAGAGCTGCAGTTAAGTAGACCTAATGAAGTAAGTTATTTCAAGAAATGTTACCCCATTCAAATAATTTATTTGACAAATCAATTTTTTAAACCATCAATACAGCAGTGTTTTTTTGAGGGCCACTCATTCCATCCTAGCCTGTCTCCTTTAAGTGAGCCAGTGCAGCATGTGCACAAAATGGTCCCTCCAACTGTTGCAGTACTTGTGCATTGTGGTATATCCCATAATTTTAATCACAGCTCCCTGGAGTAGGTGCAGCATGCATTTGTTAGTCTTTGATCTATTGAACTGAAGGATTTTTGTAGTGTCCAAAGCCCTGAATGCTCATTAATATTAAGCAGGTACAATACAACCACTCTAAATGTATGCAATACTATATTATCACCTACATATTTGGCCTGTTCCAGTGGTGGGGGGCACAAGCACCCGAACCATGGCTCTGCCCT
Organism: Mauremys reevesii; assembly: GCF_016161935.1. Taxonomy (NCBI): domain Eukaryota; kingdom Metazoa; phylum Chordata; order Testudines; family Geoemydidae; genus Mauremys; species Mauremys reevesii. The sequence continues at coordinate 23,900,977 of NC_052626.1, read as the reverse complement.
CCCACACAGTTTGTCACCCCCCTCTCCTCAAAGCCCCGCCCCTGCACTGCCCCTTCTCATTTGTAAAGGGGGGGGGGCATAGGCCCCTCCCCCCCATTCCAGTGCCCTGCCCATACCTCCATCCCATAAAACCTATTAATCTATTTCCACATATATTGTACACCACAATAAGCTGAAGAGGCCAAACTTAGGGTACGTCTACACTACGGGATTATTCCGAATTTACATAAACCGGTTTAACAAAACAGATTGTATAAAATCGAGTATGCGCGGCCACACTAAACACATTAAATTGGTGGTGTGCGTCCACGGTCCGAGGCTAGCGTCGATTTCTGGAGCATTGCACTGTGGGTAGCTATTCCGTAGCTATCCCATAGTTCCCGCAGCCTCCAGCCCCCTTTGAATTCCGGGTTGAGATCCCAGTGCCTGATGCGGCAAAAATCATTGTCGCGGGTGGTTCTGGGTAAATGTGGTCAGTCACTCCTTCCGCTGGGAAAGCAACGGCAGACAAGCATTTCATGCCTTTTTTTCCCTGGATTGCCCTGGAAGATGCCATAGCATGGCAATCATGGAGCCTGTTTCGCCTTTTGTGACTGTCACCGTATGTGTACTAGATGCCGCTCACAGAGGCGATTCAGCAGTGCTACATAGCTGCATGCTTTTGCTTTTGCATGATAGCAGAGATGGTTATCAGCCATATTGTAACATCTACCATACCATAAATTGGTAATAAGATGGGCATGACTACCAGTCCTTTTGCACTGTTCCATTTGCTGCTGTCATAAGTGCCCCTGGCTGCTCTTAGCCAGGGGCGCAAAAGCCAAAATTGGGAATGACTCCCTGAGTCAATCCCTCCTTTTTGGTATCTAAAAATAGAATCAGTCCTGCCTAGAATATGGGCAAGTGTACTAGAGAACCACTGTATCAGAGAACCAGAGAGCACAGCTGCTGTGTGTCAGATCCTGCATAGATTATGAGCTGTATGCTATTCACAGGGGGTGCTCCTGCAACAACCCCACCTGTTCATTCCATTCTTCCCCAGCCTTCCTGGGCTACCATAGCATTGTCCCCCCACTTGTGTGATGAAGTAATAAAGAATGCAGGAATACTTGTTAGTGAGAAATGAGTGGAAGGCAGCCTCCAGTTGCTATGATAGTCCACATAGGACATTAAGGAGTGTGGAGGAGAGGAGCCCAGCATCCTGCTGCTAGTCCAGGGGCAATTGAATCTTTTCTTTACACATGAAGGGTGGGGGCTGATGAAGCTCAGCCCCCTGTTGCTATGATGATGATGGTTATCAGCCATATTGTACCATCTACCAGGAAAAATTAGGACCAGGCGCCCTTGATTGACCTAACAGATGCTGGTCATCATGGTTACCAGTCCTTTTGCACTGCCCCATGTGCCAATAGGCTGATGACGAGGACAGATACCAGTCGTATTGTACCGTCAGCCAGCCATAGCGTGGGGGGAGCAAGGATGTTGGTGTTGAGTGCTGCACCCTCGCATCTATCTGCAGCATTCAGTAAAGATAGGGTGACATGTAAAAGAGTCAAGAGAGGATTGTTTTCCCTTTCACTTCTGGGGGTGGGGGGGGGTGCGTAAATTGCCTAGCTATGCCCTGACCCACCGCGGACACTGTTTTTGACCCTAGAAGCATTTGGAGCTCAGCCAAGAATGCAAATGCTTTTCGGAGACTGCAGGAACTGTGGGATAGCTTGAGTCCTCCAGTCCATGAGCGTCCATTTGATTCTTTGGCTTTCCGTTACGCTTGCCACGCAGCAGTGCGCTGAGTCCCTGCTATGGCATCTGTCTGGAGATATTTAAAAAATGATTTTGAATTTCGTCTTCTGTAACGGAGCGCTGATAGAACAGATTGCTTGCCCTTACAGCGATCACGTCCGCATGGTCCATGCGGGAGCTCTTTCTTTATTTTGATTTTTAACTGCATCACCACCCGTGCTGATCGGAGCTCCACGCTGGGCAAACAGGAAATATTCAAAAGTTCGCGGGGCTTTTCCTGTCTACCTGGCCACTGCATCCAAGTTCAGATTGCTGTCCAGAGCGGTCAGTGGTGCACTGTGGGATACCGCCCGGAGGCCAATACCGTCGATCTGCGGCCACACTAACCCCAATCCGATATGTTAATACCGATATTAGCCCTACTCCTCTCGTTAGGGAGGAGTACAGAAACCGGTTTAAAGAGCCCTTTATACCGATATAAAGGGCCTCTTAGTGTGGACGGTTGTGGCGTTAAATCGGTTTTACGCGCCTAAAACCGGTTTAAACGCGTAGTGTAGACCAGGCTTTAGGAAGTTGAAGAATTGGAACTCTTAGGTAATGTTTTTCATGCAAAAGAAATTACTATCATATTGTTAAACTTCCTTGCACTGCCTGTCTGTGTGTAACCCTCCCCCACACTCCCATTTTTGGGTCTTTGACCTCTATTTTCTCCCACAACGGTCTTTTGGCAGGTTGAAAGGTATGCTTTAGCCTTAATTAAAAGTGGATATTGCTATAATACAAGTCATTCCAAATTAAGCTACTCTATCAACTTTTACAAGGATCCACATATATGCTTACCATTGGCAGCTTGCATCCAGGAATGCTGGGGAAATCATGGTGCTCCATGTGGTAGCCTGCATTAAAGGTGATCCAGTTGAGAGGTCCATAATAAGAATAGGTTTCGTAGCCTTTTAAGAACATGTAATGTTCTGCTATGAAGTGCCCAGCAATAGGATGCAAACCCATGCAAAGTAATGTGCCTGCTATTAAATAAACAACAGGCTTCAGGCCCCATAGGTAGTAGATTATAAAATCAACAGAGAATTGCACCAGGGCATTAAATATTTCCATCTGAGTAACTGCTTTGGGGTTCACGTAAAGAGGTCTCAGGCCGTAGAAGAATGGTTGGAGGATGAGCCAAATAAATTTCCGAAATGGAGTGCAAAAGAACCAGCCTTCAAAGTCAGTTGGAACATCCACATCCAAAGTATCTCCACCAAGGTATCGATGATGGTCAATGTGGTATTTCTTGAAGGAGGCGGAGTAAGGAAGTCCAAATGGCAGGTTGGCAAACACTGCAAACCATCTATTCCACTTGGCCTGCTTGTTACCAAAGGCAACATTGTGTGAAATATCATGGATCGCTAGTGCCATTGAGTGATTGATGCAGCCCCCAAAAGCATAAGCCCAGAAGAAAATCCATTTCCAAGATAAATCTTTCACCAAGTAGCAGGCTAGAAGCTGTGTCAACACCATTCCAGACACAATCCATTTTAAGTGGGGATCTGGTCCCATTAGAGATTTAATTGTTGGATATTTGGCTGAAGGGGGGTGGGGAGGGAGAAAAAACAAGACAACTCATTAAGTATCAGGAAAGTAAGCATAGTCACCACGTGCATTCCTATCTAATTTCTTCCACTAAAAGTTTATGCACCGGGGCCTAGTCGTTCAGAAAGTATTGCACAGGTACAGAATTACTCCCATGCGGTGTGCATTAACCCTACTGAAAGAGTAGCTTCAAACACTGTTACCCTGCACCACGCCTCTCTTGAGTAAATGTACAGCCCTGATATCTGGTCCCTGGTACCACGTGCACTGGGAAGTGGGATGGGGAATGTGTGGTTGTATCCTAAGAGCCACTAAAGTAAAAACTGCAGGAGCACCTTGTATCAAGCAAGTCACTCCCCTGGCTATTTGACCTGATCTGATCGACATTGCTCTGCTCTGGATAATAGCAGATTGATGGTAGAACCACAGAATGGACCCCAAAGTAGACAGAGGTGTTTTGACACCCACAAACCAGAGGTGCTAGCAGGGGGGCAGAATACTGGACACAAGACATCCATAGAGAGCACTTGTGTGCTCTTTTGTACAGGCCCCAATAAGGGAAAAAACACTAGCATTTTACTCATTAATCTGACCTTTTTAAAATCACCAATGGTTATATCAGGAACCAGTCCTCGTTTGCACTGACATCATAAGAGAAACCAATGCTATAATTATCAGGAGAAAGGAAGGAAGATAAGTGGTAGATTTCCATATCTTTGTATTCATTAGCCTTAGTAAAGTTACATACCAGGGTTAGGTATGAATGGCACCCAGAAAAATCCATAATAACCTTATATAGTTCTGACTGTGGGTCTTCACAGCACCATGGAAAGATATTGCAATGAGATAAGACATCTGATTCATCCTCCAGGCTGGTTCATGATTGCCGCATACAGAACATTTACTAAAATGCTATGTCCAATCCAGTTTTATGTAGCTACAGCATTAGAGATCCATTACAAGACATTTGTTATATGGTAGGAACATGCTTCTGATATAAAAGATGTAAAGTATTTGGCAACATACTCCTTTAATTGATCAGGATGTCCTATTTTGCACTTTACTCTTTTGGGTGTGTATCTATAAGAAGTTCTATTTTAACTGCTAACCCTCAATTTGATGGGATAGAATTAGATATTGACAGTGCTCAGCATTTCCAGTTAATACTAGCTATTGGGAAACACTGAAATCCTTGGAGGAAGGTGCTATATAAATGCAGAGTATCTGTCACTCTTAGTGCCCATAACAGGAGCTGTGTGTATTCATGAAGCATCATGCACTTCAACGGTGACAAAGTTATCATAGAATATCAGGGTTGGAAGGGACCTCAGGAGGTCATCTAGTCCAACCCCCTGCTCAAAGCAGGACCAATCCCAAGACAGATTTTTACCCCAGATCCCTAAGTGGCCTCCTTAAGGATTGAACTCACAACCCTGGGTTTAGCAGGCCAATGCTCAAACCACTGAGCTATGCCTCCCTAATAGGGGTCAAAGAAGAAACCATATGTTTTACATAAGGATCATGAATTCAAATTCTTCCAGAAGGTATTACACATTCTGTAAATTATGATTTATTCTTTACAATGAAAGGAGATTAATTTGACTAACTATACTGGGGGGAAATCTTGGCATCTCTACTCATACTCTTACTTGGGAGCCAGAGGGTTGATTGGCTGGGATTAGTTCAGATTGTGATTGAGGATGAAGAGGAGTTAAATTAGTAATTCAGGGTTAGAATCAGTCTCTGCAACCCAGTAACATCTCACTGTGGCCAATACCATATGCTTCAAGGAAAGGTGCAAGAAATTCTATACAAGGCAGTTATGGAATGAGGTTTTATATCCTTATTTGATAGGATAAAAAAATAACTCTGGATATTCTCCCCATGCCAAGTAGTCTGATCTTGAACCACAAGCTGCTCTTTGCTTCAAGATATCATGCAGCAATGAATTCATAAGTTACTTATGTAAAGATGCATTTCCTTTTATCAGTTTAAACATGTTCCCTTCTGGTTTTGTTGAATGTCCACTTGATTTACAAGAGAGGGGAAAAAAATCCACCACCACACCATAAGAATGTGCAATTTACTTTGTGCCCCATTTCATTATAGCCTCCTAGTAGGTCCCCCCTTTAAAGAGATCCTATATCCTTTCCAATTTTTCCCTCACATGAGATTCTATGTCTTTATCACTCATCTTTGGAGCCTTTTATTTCTGCACTACGCATATTAATAAGTATAACTCACATGGGGAAAGTTACAGGATCAATTCCTTAATCTGGGAAGTGTGGCTGCAAACTATGTATCCACACTGGGTGATGGGTGATTTTTTTTATATATATAATTAGACAAGTAAATGTCATCTGACCATTACACCACATTTGTTATTTCATCAAAATCAGATTATGAAGGTGTGGAACAGTGCTGCTGTGGATACTGTAATCATCGGAGGCAATGCAAATAAATCCTGTGACTTCGCCAGCAGTGACAGGTGTAGCATACACAGGATACGGAAGTTTTGTACTAAAAAACAGATTCAATTAAATAGAGAAAAGTGAATTTCCATAATCTCAGTAATTCAATATTATTTATAATGTGGGGGTTCCCAGAGGCCCCATTGTGCTGGACACTGTACAAATACACGGGAAGGCACACCCAGCCCTGAGAAGCCTGCAACATCACTTTTTGTTATTCCTATTACCAAACCACGTATGAGCCCTAGTCACAGACCAGGACCCCATTAGGGGCAGACATGCCAAATCCATGGGAAAAAAGTGCAGAAATTGGGCTTGTTTTGGGCTTAATTGGCTTGTAGCTTTTTTTTTTTTTTTAAATTGGCTCCTGCCAAGCAGGGGGGTGGGAAAGGCGGGGAGAAGAGAGTCAGCGATGCACAGTGGGCCCACCAGTCCCAGACTCCACAATGGGAGAATCTAGTCTCAGAATGTTGGGGTTCTCAGGGATTGGCTTGTTTTGAAATGGGACCAGCTTGATTTTTGGCTTATTGTGAAAGTTGGGGTGCTCATTTACCACATGAAAGTTGCTGAAAGTTCCTTCCTTTCTCCTGATTAGGTGTTGTATAAACATACATAATTAAACAACTGCCACGTTCTTATTTCAGATGAAGTTAGTAGATTTTAGTATGCCATGGGATCATTTCTCAATACCCAGCCAGCTAGCAGCATTAAGGCACAAGGCCTTCACACAACATCTCATCCTGAAGGATGGCATCATGCAGTCCTTTGGTCAGATTGCCCACTGTAGGCATTAAACCACATACAGTGCATTTCTACCTAATGCAAACACCCACCGGAAAAGTGTCTACTCATATATTAAAAGGAAAGCATCTCCTGAATAGCTACACAATTCAGATTCTTGTCATAAGAACATAAGAATGGCCATACTGGGTCAGACCAAAGGTCCATACAGCCCAGTATTCTGTCTACTGACAGTGGCCAATGCCAGGTGCCCCAGAGGGAGTGAACCTAACAAGCAATGATCAAGTGATCTTTCTCCTGCCGTCCATCTCCACCCTCTGACAAACAGAGGCTAGGGACTCCATTCCTTACCCATCCTGGCTAATGGCCATTAATGGACTTAACCTCCATGAATTTATCTAGTTCTCTTTTAAAACCTGTTATATTCCAAGCCTTCACAACATCCTCAGGCAAGGAGTTCCACAGGTTGACTGTGCGCTGTGTGAAGAATAACTTCATTTTATTTGTTTTAAACCTGCTGCCCATTAATTTTGTTTGGTGGCCCCTAGTTCTTATATTATGGGAACAAGTAAATAACTTTTCCTTATTCACTTTCTCCACACCACTCATGATTTTATATACCTCTATCACAGGGGTAGGCAACCTATGGCACATGTGCCAAAGGCGGCACATGAGCTGATTTTCAGTGGCACTCACACTGCCCAGGTCCTGGCCACCAGTCCTGGGAGATCTGCATTTTAATTTAATTTTAAATTAAGCTTCTTAAACATTTTAAAAACCTTATTTACTTTACATACAACAATAGTTTAGTTATATATTATAGACTTATAGAAAGAGACCTTCTAAAAACATTAAAATGTATTACTGGCATGCAAAACCTTAAAATTAGAGTGAATAAATGAAGACTTGGCACACCACTTCTGAAAGGTTGCTGACCCCTGCTCTATCATATCCCCCTACCCCCCCGGCCCCTTAGTCTCCTCTTTTCCAAGCTGAAAATTTCTAGCCTCTTTAATCTCTCCTCATATGGGACCCATTCCAAACCCCTAATCATTTTAGTTGCCCTTTTCTGAACTTTTCCTAATGCCAGTATATCTTTTTGAGATGAGGAAGAACACATCTGCACACAGTATTCAAGTTGTGGGCATACCATGGATTTATAAGGGCAATAAGATATTCTCTGTCTTATTCGCTATCCTTTTTTAATGATTCCTAACATCCTGTTTGCTTTTTTGACTGCCGCCACACACTGCATGGACATCTTCAGAGAGCTATCCACAAGGACTCCAAGATCTTTCCTAATTAGTTGTAGCTATTATTGTCCATTATTTCAAAGCCATTTAGTTGCTTAGAGTATTTTTGCATACATATTTAAAAGATAATAGAATAGTTGACTGATTGTGCAATATACATGATACCTTGCACTAGATTGTAGGTACCAGCCACATCTGAAAGCAAAATTTTCTGATCATGCCATACTGATTGTATTGAAAGATACAGTAATAAGTACAGAAAAAGCTTGCAGTCAATTCAAGTACCTTACTATCTGCATAAGTTTAGCTCAGGAACAAGACTGTGGTTAATTTCAGGAACACTGTACGCAAGAAACCCTGAGGTAAATTCTGGCATAATAGTTAGTGGCACAGAAAGATTGTCCTTAGGTTAATACTGCCAAACATTTGTTGACTATTTTTCACATACTCTTTAGTCTCCTATGCCATTATTGCACTGCCAGAAAATGGAATTGAAAAGAATAGCTGAGATTGCTAGGCTTGCTCTACTGACATACAGCGGCGGTGGCGGGGGGGGGGGGAGAGAGGGAAATAAAAAATAAAGAGGCTCTTAAAAAGGCCTCCTGGTTCACAAGTGCAGCACGTGCAAAGTATTTGTTACTTTGTTGTTCTGACATATGCAAAACATCATGGCACATGCTAATGAGGCTCAACTTTAAAATAAAAGGCTAAATTTCATCCCTTAGAATAGTCAATCAGAATTGATAATTGCAGTTTAACCATAACTAAAAGACATGCAGATGAATGAGATCCATTGACTAAGAAGGGCTATGTCAAAGTGGGTGTTTTATATAAGGTCAACATTTATTTATGAATCAGGCTAAGGTATTCCAAAAGGCATAGGAAGAAAGAACAAATATTTTCACCTGAAAAAGTAATACACACAGTCAGAGCCTGTGATACTACCATAACAACTTTTCATGGATGCCTAAGTTCTTTGGCCCGTGTGGCCTAACAATAGCTATCAGGCCTTGGCATGTCCTAAACAGAAACATTGGTTCTTTAAGAAAAGTCTCATATACAGCTACTTGAATTGCCTGTGCAGCACTACACGTAGCAAAACTCATATTTTAATGGACATTTCAGCCCTTTGTTGCAGCACAGCAACTTAGTAAAGCATCCTTAATGGTAGGTGGTATTATTAGTACAGACATTGCAAGAGTAGCTCAAGGGGATGCTGGTCAGAGCCTACCTCAATTTGCTTTTTGCTTAAATAGGGCTTGTACAGCGTGAAAGGTTGTGAATGGTTCCAGAGGTAACAGATTTTTAACACCAAGGATGTTCCCCTGCAGCATTTTTGGCTCAAACATTACAGCATTGGACTAGAGTCTGAGATGCTGACTAGAAAAGTGACTAAACAAACACTGACTACTTTCACTGCACAATGGAAGCAAGTGAAGGCTGTACTGTGATGGGATGGTGCCATATTGGTGTGGCCATACTGAATGAATGGTGTGAGAACATATCTTGACATAACTGAACTGCGAAAGAGGATTCTGGGAACAGAATCTCTCTCTTGGCATCTGCCTGATGCTAGAGGTGAAACTGACTGGCTCCATGCTGTGTATATGATTAATACTGATCTTTGAGTCAGTAAATATGTCCACTTGAAAGCAAACAACACATGTAGAACATCTTGAGTGGAGCCTGGGCTGACCGGGGCATCTTGACCCTGTTGAGGGACATCACACAAGGGGCCGAAGTGAATGATTGATAAGGGAGTGAATGTGGGGTAATGTTCAGTTGGCATCACTCTGCAGTCTCCTCCTAAAGTATCAATTGGGTAAAAAATTAGTAGCCACACACCCACTGGGCATGATTTTAAGACATGTGACTCCTTTGAGGAAATAGAGTATAAAAATCAAGCAAATTAAATTACTGTTGAGGGATTCCTTAATTAAAACACTTAATGCTGCTAGACAGAGTAGTCAGAACTCTGCTCCGTGGGCTCAAGTAGGACTGTGAACCAGAAGGGTCTCCAGGCAGGCAAGGCCTTGCCTCGAGGGAATCCGAGACAGACCAGAGGGCTGAGGAGACCAGACTTGGAGAGAAGAAGCTGTCCATAGAATTGGTAACCACTTTCTCTATTTGCCAAGCAGGAACTGTGTGAGGCTAGCATAGGGCCTGTTTGTGTATGTTTGTGAAAGAGAGGCTCGCTAAGAGGAACGTATAGCACTTAAAATAGTTCTTAATGTCCAACATAGGTGTTATGTGCTTAAATGTAACCCTTTACCACTTGTGTAATTTCTTCTCAGATAAACTGCAGTGTATGCAAGAATAATTACTGTGGACCTTTTTCACTGGTATGACAGTAATCTGCTCCACTCGGAGCCATTAAAGATCCATTCCAGGGTAGTAGCCCCCTAGTGCCAATCCCCTCCCTGCAGGGCTACACACCATTTTGTATTCAAAGGCAGCCTGCTTTATGCGCTGTGCTCTTTCAGGGGCACCTTACTTTTGTTTTGTAGGGTTCCCCCCCCCCCACCTTCATCTTATGCAATGAAGATCACTGATTGAAAGTAGATAGCTGTTCTTTGTGTATGGGAAACAAAACATTTTGTAATTATTTCTTTTAATAATCTAAGTTACTAGCAACAAAATTAAGGAAGTTTACCCTAAAAATATCCCTTTAAAAGGTTCAGAATGAGGAGCATTATTACGCTACACGTCACTAACTAGTAGTTGCTCACTGAGGTCACCCCAGTCAAAAAATGGTTTTGAAAATACTGTAGCATATTAGAGTCAGTCATCTTGTTACATTAATGTCATGTGTTAAACTGGTGCTGTGAAATTAGTCTTCCCACATCTAAGACCCCTCAGTCAAATGGATGCAGGGCAGAATTATAACTATACAAATAGAGATTTCCAATTACAGTTGGAGAAATCTTTTCAACATGGCAAGAAATAAGTAGGCAATAAAACCTACTAATATTGGCCGAGGCTACTGCTCCGTGCTCCCCCTCTGCATCAAGAATGGCAGTTGATCTCTTGCTCTGGGCTCCCCTTACTGTTGCCTCAGAGAGCTGAGCAGGTGGTCCATTCTCACATGCAGAACAAGAGGCCTGCAGCCTGCCAGTGGCAGGACAGTGGGGACATTTCTCCTTACTGACATGAGAAGCTCACATCGTATATTTAATGTTTATAGTGGCATAATTATGCATGGCATGTTAGAGAGAAAGACAGAAGGGAGGCTGTATGGCAACAGTAAGGAAAGGGAGCTTTAAAGAAGCAGGGGTTGGAACTATACTTCTGTTTAGCAGAGAGGGGAAGTTTTATTCCCTCATCCTCCTCTTTACTTTGACTCATGACTAGATGACAATAGCAGCAACATGCATGTGCAATGGAAGTAAGGACATTCCTCTTTACACCAGGCTTTCAAAGGGCATTATAAACAAAGGGGGGGGGGAGGAAAAGAGAAAAAAAAAAACACCCACAACCCAGTGACACCTGGGCCTCCAGGACAGTGCCCTGTTAAACAAACATGAAGTCACTCTGAAGTGACTTCCTGCCAGAACAAATAAGAGGCACAGCATATTTAACCTTACCACACTGCTGCACCCTTTAATTGATCTGGTATTTATATGGAAGAAGGATCAAAGTAAATGTATTTTCACTCCATTCTCTCATGAAAAGGCTGTGTTTTTCAGCAGCTCACCAGAATGAACAAATCCTTTTGTGTGTTTTAATCTCTCCCTTCACCCACAACCCCCAGCAAGCTAACTTGGGGATACTAGCACTACATAATTAATAATGATAAACCAGACGGTTTTAGATACAGAAATGTTGCACTCACCAACACTTAAATTCCCTCTCCCCCTCTGGCCTAAGTGAAGTAATATATTCCCACATAGGTGGCAAAGTATCTCCCAGTTTCTCTATTCCCTCAGAGAGCTCTTGGACCAGATGAGGACTGGATAGATTCCCTTCAGAAACTCTCAATACAACTTTTAATTAACCACCAGGTGTGCTGTTGAGTGACAAGAGACACTGCAATGATGGGATGTTTGTGGTGATTTGGTGTTATTCTCAACGTTGGCCCAAAAGAGACAGCTTGATATTGAGAGATAGAGCAAAGCCAGTATTACTGCGGGTATTATAATTAAAAAAGTATTTGCTATTAGAAGACCAAGGACCAAAAATGTAGGACACTAACCTAAATACTTCTGAAAAGTCACTCAAGGAGTCAAAATATACAAAAGCAAGGAACATTTTTACAATCTGAACTTCATTTTAATTTGAGCAAGTCAAGTAAAATAATAAATAATTAGTCTAAATGAGAGGTTGGTTGTGATGTTACCTAAACATATCTGGGCTTTCAGTTGGGATGGTTTATTTCAGATTAAAAGCATCGATGAAGACGGAGTGTAAAGTCTCCATGAGAAAAGCATAATAGATGAAGGTCAACAGCAGCCATTTTGAACTCATTCATCACAGGGTGTGCTTTTTAGGTACAGCAAAGTGCCCAATGTACAGCTGGATATATAGTAAAAACAGCCTTAGGCCACGTACCGATGCAACTAGGCTGCTGTAAGATCTTCCGTGTAGCCACTCTATGCCATCGACATAATTAAACCACCCCCACCTGTCGCTAAGTCAGCAGGAGAGCGTCGCCCACCGACAGAGCACTGTCTACATCGGCACTCCTGTTGGTGTAACTTGTCATTCAGGGTATGTTTCCTCTCCTCCCTCCCCCCCACCCACACCCTTGAACATCATAAGTTACACCGACAAAATTGCTAGTGTAGACGTAGCAGCCAAATAGCCTTTATGTCAGTGACTCAACCACAAAGTCAGACATCAGAAAACAATGGTGATTTCTTGCAGTTGCTCACTAAGGCTGTGTCTACACTACAGCCTATGTCAGCAAAACTTATGTTGCTCATTCACACCCAAGTTGCACAAACAAGCACTTGTGTGCACAGCACTATGTCAGCAGGAGAGGTTCTCCTGTCGACATAGCATATGCCGCTCATGGAGGTAGGTTTTTTTGCCAACAGAAGAGCTCAACCCCGTTGGCATAGAGCATCTTCACCAGATATGCTGTAGCAGTGCAGTGCAGTTATACTGATACAGCAGTGCTGTACATATAGGAATAAGTCTTTCACAAAAGAATTACCCTGTATTGTAAGAACAAAAGAATGGTCATAGTGGGTCAGAACAATGGTTCATTTAGCCCAATACCCTGTCTTCCAACAGTGACCAATGCCAGATGCTTCAAAGGGAATGGACAGAACAGGGCAATTATTGAGTGATTCAGTCCCAGCATCTGGCAGTCAGAGGCTTAGGGACACCCATAGCATGGGGATGCATCCCTGACCATCCTGGCTAATGCCATTGATGGATCTATCCTCCATGAACTTCTAATATATATGTGTTTCAAAAAATATATAATTATAGTTTTGGCCTTCACAATATCCCCTGGCAAAGAGTTCCACAGGTTGACTGTGCATCAATTACACTGTTTTCCTTAAGAGGGAACAAAATGAATTTGTCATTCTAGAGACCTGGTAATTAGATTTAGAGTTAAAAGGTAAATCACTTTCAGCTATAACATTCAAAGCCAGTCACTGGAAAGGTTAACTGATTCAGTCATTATCTCAGCTGTATTTAAGCACCTCTGTTCTTTTAAAGTTCTGTGAAGCAAAACACCATTCTCCAGTAAAGTATTAGAATGGTTTTACAAACTTAGATTTGATCATGCATGCAAGTGAGGTCTCATTCTATCTAGGCTTTAATATTCTGCTCATTGTGGTATCTGGATGCCTTTATCTAACTGAAACTAACATTTGTTGTAAGAGAATATCATTTAAAAATCAATAACTCAAACACAATTAAGAATTGGCACCACCCACTGTGGGTGAAAAGTCTGGGCCAGGCAGTGACACACACAGCACATCCTGGAGTCCAGGATGGTTTTCAATCTCATTATACCTGGTTGCATACATAGGACATCTCCTGCACTGCACCATACTGTCTAGCCCATGTCTGATCAGGAACAGTAGAGTATTGACCTGTATGAAGCCCTGCATGAACACTGGCTGATTGTGCCCCCTCTCTGCTCTATAAATTATCTGTTTTATGCTATGCAGAGTATAAAGGTTAATGATTAACTAGGAAGCAAGGGCTTCCCCTACCCTTAACTCTACAAGGCAGGGGGAGGATATTGCTAGTCTGTATGGGATACTGTACCAGGCACATTGTCAGCTCTCAAATAATGGGATAACAATAAGGAGGAGTGGGAAAGTGAGAAAGACAACAGGGCAGGGGGAGAATAATGGGTAGGAACAGAACCTCGGGAGGCTGAGGGGAAAAGGAAAAAAAAAGAATAAGATGAAGACAAATGGGAGAAAAAGAGCAACCAAATTCAAAGAGATGGAAGGAGGGGTGGGGCGCAAAGGGCACAAACAGGCTAAGGGAGCAAGTCCTGTTCCTCCTTTGCCCGTGTTCAGGTATGAAGAGTAGTTACACAGTCGGATAGGCAGCAGTTCCAATCCTGTTGAACTCTGCTGTTGTGACATAAGATAGAGTGACAGTCTATCCATCAGGTAGACAAAACCTATATTGTATAATTAAAATCTTGAAACTCACCTTCTGAGCAATGGGCAGTTAGTACCAATTGTGGAGGGTGAACATTACTGGCTCAAGACGAGATGGTCAGAAAATAGTGACCATGCTTTGAAGTCTGAATTTTTTTGATTTTTCTAATCACCATCTCCCAAACATCCTTCTTCAGTGACAAAATGGAAAAAGAAAGGGAGAGAAATGGAAATGGGAGTAGGGGAAAGAGGGGACCAAAACAACTTTCATTTTTCTTTGAATTTTGTTGAAAAATTGGAACATTTAAAAACCACTAACTTTTTCTGTTAAAATTCTCATTTCAGGAGAGACAACGTTTCATCAGAAAAGTTGCAAATGAAAAAATTCACCTAGTTCTATTCCCAGGTAATGGCCAACTGTGACCCAGGGCGCCAACTAGCAAAGGGTTCACTTTGTTCTTTACAAGCAACTCCTTTCTGAGACCTGACAAACTCATACATGTAACACATTGCTTCCTTGGTGTTTATCCATAAAGGGTAGCATATGAAGTATCTACTGAAAGCTTGTAACTTATCAATACTCAGTCATTGTGAGATGTGTGTACAAAGAATAATGCAACTATGTTGAAAATTATGGCCTTGGAGTGAAAAAAGTAACCAGGGAATCATGA
This sequence comes from Mauremys reevesii, assembly GCF_016161935.1. Taxonomy (NCBI): domain Eukaryota; kingdom Metazoa; phylum Chordata; order Testudines; family Geoemydidae; genus Mauremys; species Mauremys reevesii. Next base: position 23,885,933 of record NC_052626.1, on the reverse strand, counting down.
GTCTCAGTAATAACCCATTCAAGCAGGAGGAAGTGGTCATCCCTCCTGGGCTAGTCAATTACGTAGTGTATTGCTCAATTGTCCACCTTTGCATCAATCCAGAAAAAAAGTCAATGAAAAACCAAAGAAACTATATGCATCAAAACCACTGGTGACCAGGAATATGACAGTGAGAGGATGGCTCTGTCTGTGGATAAAGGCAAAAGACTGATTCAGTATATCTAAGAGTATAGAAAGACATTGGGCATCCATTCATTGAGGAGGTACCTTGATGAATTAGGGTGCTTCATGAAAGACTGTGTCCTGGCTCCTTGGGACCAGGAAACACTGCAAAAGACTAAACGTTGGGGGTGGGAATCTACTCTATTAGATATTAATGTTACTCTTCCTATGTGTTCACATTTTGTTTTTTATGTAACCATTTGTTTCCATCACTCACACTTGTTTCGGTTTCAATCTCAATTCTCTAAATTATTTTGTTTTACTATACTCAAACAGATGTCAGAGTGGTAAGAGGTAAAACTGCTAAGCCCAGGGTGCCCTGTTCTGTTGAGAACCAAGGATCTGGGATTTCTGTGGGAATTCAGTGATCTGGGGATGGATATCACAAGGGGATACTTTGAAGTGACTCAGAGGCAAGGGTGCATCTATTGTCAATGGATAGGGCTGATATAGCCCAGAGGAGAGTACTTGAGTGGCCATCAGGCTGCTTGCATCAAGGGGGCTAGCACAGGTAAGACTCCCTTATGCTAAAGGCAAGCAGCAATAAGATGACTCACAGTCCTAGGTGCTCCAACAAGCAGGGCCGGCTCCAGACCCGGCTCCAGAACCCAGCGCGCCAAGCGCGCGCTTGGGGCGGCATCCCACAGGAGGGCGGCAGGCGGCTCCGGTGGACCTCCCGCAGGCATGCCTGCGGAGGGTCCGCTGGTCCCGTGGCTCCGGTGGACCTCCCGCAGACATGCCTGCGGAGGGTCCGCTGGTCCCGTGCAGGGTCCGCTGGTCCCGCGGCTCTGGTGGACCTCCCGCAGATGTGCCTGCAGGAGGTCCACTGGAGCCACGGGACCAGCGGACCCTCCGCAGGCACGTCTGCGGGACGTCCATCGCAGCCGCGGGACCGGCGACTGCCAGAGCGCCCCCCACGGCGTGCCGCCGTGCTTGGGGCAGCGGAAATCCTAGAGCCGCCCCTGCCAACAAGTGTCTCACTCATGAGAAAGAGAAAACCCATCAGAACAATCCCCATTTTTTCTATTTATTAAGCTGTTCCCCAGAAGGATGAATAAGGCACTGGACAAGGACTCCAGAGAGTGGAGATCAACTCCCAGCTTTGGCCTAGCCATTTTGCTGGCAAGGATGGACATAGTTTTTGCCCACCCTCCCACATCTCCCTCTCCACCCCAGTGGCTAAGCCAGCAGTGGGGAACCTTTCTTCCTATTAGGGGCAACTGACCCACAGAAAAAAAAATCATGGGCCACATACAGCCCCGCAGAAGCTCAGGGCTTCCCCTAGGCTCTGGAGTGGGACTAGAAATGAAAAGTTCAGGGTGCAGGAGGGGGCTCCAGGCTGGAGATTGGGGTGTGGGCTCCAGCTGGGGGTGTGGGCTCTTTGGTAGGGCTGGGTATGAGGGGTTTGGGGTGCCAGAGGCACCTTGAGGATGGGGCCAGGGATTGGTGTGCAGGAGAAGGTCCGGGGTGCAGGCTTCAGGACAGGGCTCAGGGATGGAGGTACAGGGTCTGGGAGGGAGTTAGGTGCAGGAAGGGGTTCCAACCTGGGGCATGGGGTTCAGGGTGTGGGCTCTGGCCAGGCAGTGCTTATCTCAAGTGGCTCCCAATAAGCAGCATGGCTAAGGCAGGCTCCCTGCCTGCTCTGGCTCTGCACTGCTCCCAGATGCAGCTGCCATGTCCCTCCAGCCCTTAGGCAGAGGGGCCAAGGGGCTGTGCCCATGCCCACAGGCACCACCCCCGTAGCTCCCATTGGCCACGGTTCCCGACCAATTGGAGCTACGGGTGCAGCACATGGTGCTTCCCTGATCACCCCTGTGCCTAGGGGCTGCAGGGACATGCCCAAACTTTTAACAGCCTGGTGGAGCGAGCCAGCACTCATGGCTCCAGCCCTGCAGGCGGGCACTGAGGCTCAGGGCTTCCAACCCACAGCATGGAGACTTGCTGCAGGCCAGAGGTTCCCCACCCCTGGCCTAAGTAAAGAAAACCACTGCTGGCCAATCAGAATGAAGTCCCCAAAAAGCCAGCCATTTGGAGCAGAGCAAAAAAAGCTAAATAGCACAGCAACTGAGCTCCCACTGGAAACTATTCAGAGCAACCATTCTGCTTGCCCACCTCTAGAACTGGCCCTGACCACAAGCTTCCTGTGTTACAGTAACAGCTGGTTCAAGGTAGTGCCTAGATGCCCTCCCCCTCCCAAGATGAAGGTCCCACTGAGCTATATGTTTGTACAGTGCTTAAAAAGTCTCTGCCCTGAAGAGCTTACTAACTAGCCAGGACAGATGAAAGGTGGGAGAGAGAAACATTACCCTGTTTTAAAGATAGGGAACTAAGACACAGCAAGATTAACTGAATTGTCTGAAGTCCTACAGGAAGGCTGGCTGAGCCAGGAGTTCTGGGTTCAGTTCCTGAGTCCCACTCTACTGTCTTAACCCTAAGACAAATCTGCCTCTTTTACAAGTCATTTAAGAGCTGTGCTCCATTTCACAGGAAGAGATAATATCATGAGTACTTAGATTAGCAACAGCTGTCTCCTATAACAATTGCAGCTGATGAGTGTTTTTCAGAGGTAGCCCCCATAACAAATACATTCCTGTGTTGCAGCCTTGAAGTGGACATCATGTTATACAAATCAGAAATATACTTTGTGACACATGAGTGGAAAGCATAGTGATTTTTGTGGCTTGGCCTACAGCCCTGAAAACACACCAGAACACACTTTCTTATGTGCTATCTACCAATATACTCAATAGATTTATCTTATTTAGGAATCCCAGTCAATCTACTCAATGCCTGTTTGATAAATGGAATGGCCAGGCTCTTCTCATTCACATAAGAATTTTACTCTTTAAAATAAAATAAAAAATAAAAAAACCACCACCACACACTCTTCTAAGATTACAGGTGTCTGGCTGGGGTGGGGGGGGAGAAGAGGGCCTGTCTTGGGTGGGTGAGCTTCTGTGGCCTGCAGTGTGCAGGAGGATCAAACTAGATCAGGGGTTCTCATAAGAAATTTTTTGGTGACCTCATAGCGTGGCCACCAACTCTTGCTGGTGGCAACTCTGACAATTTTTCCTAAAATACTTAATTAACTTTAGAAAAGACATAAATGCGCATATACACATGTCCAAATCATTGTAATTTATGTAGAATTTTTTTTTGCAAACAATAATTGACAGTTGTCTATTCTTTACTGGACCTAAACAGAGTAGAAAAACACAAATAAGGGGCTTTGCATGTTTTGCTTTTTTGGTTGTTTTTAGACTTGCTAGCTAGTAAGTTTGTTACTGTGAAAAGTGATATTTGTTAATATTACTTTTCACAGCAGACTTACTCAGCCCCGGCAAGCTGGGGGGAAAATTAAGAGGGAGGTGTGAGTGTTGGAGGCAGTAGAGGCCAGGGCTGTGGTGGTGGGTGAACCTGGGGCCAGAACATGAAACCCTGTGGTTGGGGAAAGGAGCCCACCTCCACATGGTGGAAGCCAGAGTCCCACTGCCCCCAGAAAGGTGGCGAACTCCCACTGATCACCGGCTCTTACACAGTGTTTGTGGCTCCAGAAGGGGGCAGGGACCAGCCCCTACTGGTGGGCCTGGGGAAGGGGCTGTTGCTTCCCCCCACCCCAATCCCATCCCATCACCACCCACAAGGCTGCGACCGCACAAAAAGCCCCTGGTGACCACATTTGAGAAATACTGACCTAGATGATCATGATGGTGCCTTCTGACCTTAAAGTCTATGAGTCTACTTTTAAGGAAGTGTCCCAAGGACCTCATTTTACTAAAGATTTAACTAGATTTGAATGTTTTTGAAGTACTATATTTCTGGTGAGCCAATCCTTGGTTATTATAAATGTTTACAGCTTTAACCCATGCCAAGGCATGTTGGGAGTCACTGACATAGGATTTTTTTTCTGGCTCGGACATGGGTCCTATGAATTGCTGGCCTCTTTGCCCCAACCTGTCAAGCTGTGGCCTGCCAGGCCATTCTTACACACCATCAGAAAAGTTGTACCCAGCTCTGCCCTGCAGTACCTGTGGTCTCTATCTCAAAAAAGATATACTGGCATCAGGGCCGGCTCCAAGCACCAGCGCAGGAGGCAGGTGCTTGGGGCGGCCAATGGAAAGGGGAGGCACATCCGGGTCTTCAACGGCTGGTCCTTCCCTCCGAGAGGGACTGAGCGACTTGCCGCCGAATTGCTGCCAAAGAATGAAGCGGCATGGAAGAGCTGCCGCCAAAGTGCCACTGATCATGGCTTTATTCCCCCCCCCCCACCACCACCACTTGGGGCAGCAAAAAAGCTGGAGCCAGCCCTGACTGGCATTTGAAAAGGTCCAGAAAAGGGCAACTAAAATGATTAGGGGTCTGGGACGGGTCCCATATGAGAAGACATTAAAGAGGCTAGGACTTTTCAGCTTGGAAAAGAGGAGACTAAGGGGGGATATGATAGAGGTATATAAAATCAAAAGTGAACAAGGAAAAGTTATTTACTTGTTCCCATAATATAAAATCTAGGGGCCACCAAATGAAATTAATGGGCAGCAGGTTTAAAACAAATAAAAGGAAGTTCTTCTTCACACAGCCAACCTGTGGAACTCCTTGCTGGGGAGGTTGTGAAAGCTAGGACTATAACAGGGTTTAAAAGAGAACTAGATCCATTAATGGAAGTTAAGTCCATTAATAGCTATTAGCCAGGATGGGTAAGGAATGGCTTCCCTAGCCTCTGTTTTTCAGAGGGTGGAGATGGATGGCAGGAGAGAGATCACTTGATCATTGCTTGTTAGGTTCACTCCCTCTGGGACACCTGGCATCAGGGCCGGCTCCAGACCCCAGCACGCCAAGCACATGCTTGGGACGGCGTCTTGCGGGACGGCAGCAGGCGGCTCCGGTGGACCTCCCGCAGGCGTGCCTGCGGAGGGTCCGCTGGTCCCACGGCTCCGGTGGACCTCCCGCAGGCGTGCCTGCAGGAGGTCCACCAGAGCCGTGGGACCGACAACCGCCAGAGCACCCCCCGCGGCGTGTCGCCCTGCTTGGGGCAGCGCAATTCCTAGAGCCACCCCTGCCTGGCATTGGCCACTGTTGATAGACAGGATGTTGGGCTGGATGGACCTTTGGTCTAACCCAGTATAGCCATTCTTATGTTCAGTGAGTATCTGATCTCTACTTGCCCCAACTCAGTTCCTGGCTCTTGACATTTGTGTTACAATTCAGTACAATCATTGGCCAAGCTGCTGCTGTTCACGCCAAAAGGGAAGGTGGATCAGTTCCAGTCTAAAGTAACTTAACTATGGGAAAACCTGATATACCAATAAGCCAGTGCCTCCTTTGCAAGCAGGACAGGAGGCTCAAGTAATAAGAGTTCGCAGGCTGGAGTCGGAATTCTCCTGCAGAACATGCCACAGCTGAACAGTTGAACCCTGCAGGCGTTAGGCCAGAGCAGTTTGCTGATGATTGCCCGCTCCCGAATGAATCTCCCAGGGTTTGTGGGGACAGAGCTCGAGAAGAGGAAACAGCAGTTTAACAAACAGGGCACGGGAAGATTTTCACCCACAGGGATTCAGAGCCACAGAGGAAGACAAGCTCCCACGATAGCAGCGTCCCCCGAAGGGGCAGGGCAGGGCCGGGCCGCCCTCTGGGCGCTGCAGCGGCTCCCGGGCGCGGGGGAGGCAGGTGTCGGCAGGTGTCGGAGCGCTGTCTGCGGGAATGGGCGAGCGAGCGACAGGACCCCGGAGGCAAAGCGGGGCGATGCGGCTCAGCGCTGGGAGCGCCAGGCACCGGAGCGGGATTGCAACAGGCGAAGGGCAGAGCCGCTTGTCGCCGTCTCACTGCGCGGGCCAGCCCGGCCCGGCCCCGGCGGCTGGGAAGGCAGGTACCTGCCCGCGCCCTCCCCGCGGCGGCTGCTAGCAGCCGCTCCCCCCTGCCCGCGCCTACCTAGGATCTCCCGCCGCCGCTGCGTGTGGGGCTGCTCCGTGTAAACCCACTCGAAGTCCCCGCGGATGACCCTGTTACCCATGTTCGCCCCGCTAGTGCTCCCAGCTCTGCGCCCCACCCCGCCCGCCGGCCCGGGCTTTATACCGCCTGGGCTCCCCAGGCTCCCGCCTCCCCGCCCAGCCCGGTTCCGGGACTGGCTGCTCCGTCTCCGACCAGCTCTTCCCCCCCGCCCCCCAGCGAGCGGGGCTGTGCCCGCCTCCATCCCACCCGGCTGCCCCAGCCCTGCCCCGCGGCCCAGAGGAGAGGCCGGTTTGGGGGAGCCACTGGGGTGAGATGTGGGTCAGGCTGGGTTACCCTGGGCCGGGCTGCACCCGAATGGGACGGGTCAGGAAGCCAGGTGCGGGCGGGTGAGACTGGGTTACCCTGGGGCGGGATGGGTCAGGAAGCCCGGTAAGGGTGAGACTGGGTTACCCTGGGGTGGGATGGGTCAGGAAGCCCGGTAAGGGTGAGACTGGGTTACCCTGGGGAGGGATGAGTCGGGAAGCCAGGTACGGGTGAGACTGGGTTACCCTGGGGTGGGATGAGTCGGGAAGCCAGGTACGGGTGAGCCTGGGTTACCCTGGGGTGGGATGGGTCAGGAAGCCAGGTACAGGTGAGACTGGGTTACCCTGGGGTGGGATGGGTCGGGAAGCCCGGTAAGGGTGAGACTGGGTTACCCTGGGGTGGGATGGGTCGGGAAGCCAGGTACGGGTGAGACTGGGTTACCCTGGAGTGGGATGAGTCGGGAAGCCAGGTGCGGGTGAGACTGGGTTACCCTGGGGCGGGATGGGGCGGGAAGCCAGGTGCGGGTGAGACTGGGTTACCCTGGGGTGGGATGGGTCGGGAAGCCAGGTACGGGTGAGACTGGCTTACCCATGCCAGGTATGGGTGAGACTGGGTTACCCTGGGGTGGGATGAGTTGGAAGAGGTGGGGTGGCATGAGTGCGACTGCAATGGGCTATGCTGGGTTAGAATGGGCTGTGGGGGGTGGGCTGCCTTAGGACTGATGGCCTGCAATGTGATGAGATGGGTTACCAGAGGATGGGGGTGGGTTGAGTTAGAGAAGGCTGGAAGAATGGGATGGGTTGTGTTAGAATGGGTTACACAGGGCTGGGTTGGGATAGAGAGGGCTGGAATTGGCTGGGTTGGGTTGGATGAGTTATATGGAAATAGGTTGGGTTGGGATACAAGGAGTTAGAATGGAATGGATTGGAATGGGTTACATGGATATAGGCTGGGTTGGAATACAAGGGGTTGGAATAGAATGGGATGATGTGTGTTAGAATGGCTTACACATGCATGGGTTGGGAAACAATGGGTTGGAGTGAGGTGGGTTGGAATATGTTATATGGAGATAAGTGGGTTAGGGTACAAGGGGTTCTGGGTACCTGTAGAATGGACTGGAGATAGGTGGGTTGCTATACAAGAGTTTGGAATGGAATGGGATGGGTTTTGTTAGAATGGGTTATGTGGGGATAGGATGGGATGGGTTCGAATGGGGTGGCATGGGGGGGTTATACAGGGATGGGGAAGGTTCAGATAGCTAGAAGAGAAAGCAATGGGCTGGGCTGGAGTGGGTTAGCATTAACTGCTTCTGGAATTATTTGTAAGTATTTTGTGCTGGGAGAGTTGTAACAAGACCACTGTAATGAACAGTATAGTTTCAGTTCTTTTATTATATACTTAATGCATGAGTGTAAAGAATGCTGCATGACACATGTCAAGGCTGATTCCCCACTCTAGCACTTTGAGTGCAGAAGGTGGGGGGCCCGCAAGGATTCTAAAAATTAATACTGGCCACTCCAGGCTGGTATTAAACTCGCAAGGTTGTTTTTCTCTGACCTTGGATGGGTAGATGCTGCCACCACCCAAGTGCAAAAACCCCTTTGAGAACCCAGGAAGTCGCACTTGGGAATTCCTTCCTGTGAGGTACCCTCAAGCCCTTTCACCCCCCCCCACCCCCCAAGGGGAAGAGCTGAGAAAGAAAACAAAGGAAATCAGCTGTTGCCACCAGCTAATTAAACAACATGTGCACAAACCTCTTAGGACACAAAACCCAATCCTATTCTTAAAAAAGGTAAATTTTATTAAAAACAAAAAGAAAGAAATACATTTGAAAACTCAGGCTATTGCTAGATTTAAAAAAAACACTTACAAAAATTCAGCATCAAGAATGACCTTCTTGCAGTCCAGCTTAAAGGTTACAAGCAAAACAAAAGCATTTAGGTTTAGCACAGAGGAGTCCACAAGCCATAAAGAAATAAAAAGAAATAAACCTAATTGTGTCTTCCTAGACATTTCCTGATCTACTTACATATTTGAGGTTTCAAACGAGTAGTTTCTAGGTGTGATCTGATGATTTTTCATACAGCATTGCTGCTCTGCTCTCTCTCTCCGGAGAACAACAGACAGACAGAAAATAGGGAAAGTTTTTTCCCAATTTTAAAAAGTTTTAGCCTTCCCATTGGCTCTTTTGGTCAGGTGCCCACTCCCTTTCTTTTACCTATGCAGGAAGGTGTTTTAACCCTTTACAGGTAAAGCAAGTAGAGAACAACTACTAAGAGGGATTTTATAGCTAACTGGCTGGCTGGGTGTCCGTAAAAGGGACTTACCCCTGCCCCCCTTTCATTTATCACAACACAAATTTATCAGGAAGTCAAGAGTAGAAGTTGAGCGGAAGGAGTTCTTGCTACTTGACATTATGACCTTTCCTCCCTAGGCTATGGTAGTAAATATTTAACAAGAAAAAATGCCTCTGTGGGGTCATTTCTTCTTGGGGGATTCTGGGTACCTGTAGAATGGACTGTTGACATAACTTAGCTATTAATTCTTTATTACATGGACATCATTTTAATGTCAGATTGATACTATGTCTATAATGAAAAAAACACCAGGTAAGTTCCTGAGGATAGGTCCAGCAATGGCTATTAGCCAGTATAGGCAGGGATGTAATACCATGCTCTGAGTGTCCCTAGCTTCTGTTGCCAGATGTTGGGAGTGGGCGACACGGATTGGATCACTTGATGATTTCCTATTCTGTTCATTCCCTCTGAAGTACCTGGCATTGGCCACTGTTGGAAGACAGGATACTGGGCTAGATGGACCATTGGTCTGACTCAGTATGGCCATACTTATGCTTTGGGATGTGTGTGGTTTGGTGAGGTGTATTTTACTAAGTGGGAGGTGGTGAGGGGAGCAGTGCCTCTGCATGATTTGTATAGAAATGAATGTCCGTTATGGAATTTACATTGATTGATGGGATAATGATACAGTTCACACTTCCTTATTTTTGAGCTTCTTCTCCCCTATGCACTTGTTTTTACTTCAGTTGTGACAAATGATCCATAAGCATTTAATATTACCTCCATGAAAAAAGAAAATATCTTTGAATATTTCTCTCTTTTCCCCAGTGAAGTCCATGCACTTGTTTCAGATGCAGGCAAAGCTTTGGAGAACTTCCTTTGAGGAACCTGGCCCAGTGAGAGTGATACAAACCTTAATCCCTGTAATGTAGATAAATACTTCATGTTCACTTCCCCCATGTTCCTGTGTTGCACTGTGAAGAAGTTTGACCTGGATGAGAACTGGCTCTTCCCTCTTCCTTCTTGATAGAGACAGGATGCCACATTTCTCCAGCCTCCTGCCATTTTCAGGCAGTATTTTCAGTAGCAATGAGCAGTCAAACCATAATGAATCTGTTGCTGCAGCTCCAGCTCTTACTAAGGCACAATCCAAATATTTGAACACAATTGATCCAGATCTTAGCTTGACTGCATATTTCTCCATCCTAATCTTTCTTCATAAATCAGTTCCGTGGCTTTAGCCTCCTCATATCTGAATCAATCTTCTCTGAATTCCATCCAGTTTTTCAGTATCTTTCCGGCAGTAAGGTTCCCAGTACTGAATTCAGTATTCCAGGTAGTTATATCAGAATCATACAAAGGAGGATTACTGCCTCACTGCTCCATCATTTGATGCCTCTCCACATGCAGCCCTGAAATTATATTGGATTTATTATTGTTATTCATAATAATAATTATTAGGGCTGTTGATTAATCACAGTTAACTCATATGATTAACTCAAAAAGATCATTATTAATCACATTGTTAAATAATAGAATACCAACTGAAATTTATTAAATATTTTTGGATGTTTTTCTACGTTTTCAAATATATTGATTTCAATTACAACACAGAATACAAAGTGTACAGTGCTCACTTTATATTATTATTTTTTATTAAAAACATTTGCACTGTAAAAATGTTAAACAAAAAAACAGTATTTTTCAATTCACCTCCTACAAGTACTGTAGTGCAATCTTTTTATCATGAAATTATAACTTACAAATGTAGATTTTTTTGTTACATAACTGCACTCAAACAATGCAAAACTTTAGAGCCTACAAGTCCACTCAGTCCTACTTCTTGTTTAGCCAATTGCTAAGACAAACAATTTTGTTTACATTTATAGGAGATAATGCTTCCCACTTCTTATTTACGTCACCAGACAGTGAGAACTGGCATTCACATGGGACTTTTGTAGCCGGCATTGCCAGGTATGCTAAACATTTGTATGCCCCTTCATGCTTCAGCCACCATTCCAGAGGACATGTTTCCATGCTGATGATGCTTGTTAAAAAACATAATGTGTTAATTAAATTATGACTGAACCCTTTGGGGGAAAATTGTATGTCTCCGGCTCTATTTTACCCTCATTCTGCCATTTATTTCGTGTTATAGTAGTCTCGGATGATGACTCAGCACATGTTGTTCAAGAACACTTTCACTGCAGATTTGACTAAATGCAAAGAAGGTATCACTGTGAGATTTCTAAAGATAGCTACAGCACTCGACTCAAGGTTTAAGAATCTGAAGTGCCTTCCAAAATCTGAGAGGGATGACATGTGGAGCATGCTTTCAGAAGTCTTAAAAGAGCAACACTCCATTGCAGAAACTACAGAACCCAAACCACCAAAAAAAAAAAATGCTGGTGGCATCTGACTCAGATGATGAAAATGAACATGCGTTTGTCTGCACTGCTTTGGATTGTTATTGAGCAGAACCCGTCATAAGCATGGACACGTCCTCTGGAATGGTGGTTGAAGCATGAAGAGACATATGACTCTAGCTCATCTGGCATGTAAATATCCTGTGACACAGGCTACAACAGTGCCATGCAAACGCCTGTTCTCACTTTCAGGTGACATTGTAAACAAGAAGCAGACAGCATTATCTCCTGCAAATGTAAACTAACTTGTTTGTCTGAGTGATTGGCTGAACAAGAAATAGGACTGAGTGGACTTGTAGGCTCTAAAGCAGGGGTTGGCAACCTACGGCACGCATGCCAAAGGTGACACATGAGCTGATTTTTGATGGCACGCAGTGGCGGGCTGAGTGGCTCAGCCCACCGCCGCTCTGGGGTTCTGGCTGCTGCCCCTTTGCCAGCCGGGGTCCCAGGCGCTGGCCCCACTCAGCACCCGCTTCTGGCCTGGGGACCACCAGGGAACCCCAGGCTGGCAGCAGGCTGAGCAGGCCAGCGGCTGAGACCCCGGCTGGCAGGAGCTGGCAGCCAGAACCCCAGAGTGGTGGCGGGCTGAGACACTCAGTCAGCTGCCAGCCTGGGGTTCCATTCACTCAGCCAGTGGCGGGCTGAGCAGGGCCAGCGTCGGGCTGAGTGGCTCAGTCCGTTGCCAGTCTGGGGTTCCAGCAGCACTCAGCCTGCTGCCAGTCTGAGGCTCTGGCTGCCGGCCCTGCTCAGCCTCCTGCCGGCCTGGGTGAGCAGAAACCCAGGCTGGTAGCGGGCTGTGGGTGGCCGGCGGCCAGGATCCCAGCTGGCAGGAGCTGGCGGATGGAACCCCAGACCGGCAGTGGGCTGAGCGGCTCAACCCGCTGCCGGTCTGGGGTCCCGGCCACCGGCCCCGTTTAGCCCTGACTGGCAGCAGGCTGAGCAGGGCCTGGGATCCTTGTCTGGGGTTCCAGCTACCAGTCCCGCTCAGCCCGCTGCCGGTCTGGGGTTCCATTCACTCAGCTGGCAGCGGGCTGAGTGGGGCCAGTGGCCAGAATCTCAGACTGGCAGCGGGCTGAGTGGCTCAGTCTGCTGCCGGTCTGAGGTCCCACCCGCTGGCACTACTCAGCCCGCTGCCAGCGTGGGGTTCCATTCACCCAGACTGGCGGCAGGCTGAGCGGGGCCAGTGGCCAGGACCCCAGACCGGCAGCAGGCTGAGCCACTCAGCCCACTGCCGGTCTGGGGTTCCATCCGCCAGCTCCTGCCAGCCAGGATCCCGGCCGCCGGCCCCTCTCAGCCCGCTACCAGCCTGGGGTTCTGCTCACCCAGGCCGGCAGGAGGCTGAGTGGGGCCGGCAGCTGGGACCCCGACTGGCAGCCGGCACCCCAGACTGGCAGCAGACTGAGCCACTCAGCCCCCATGCCAGCCCCACTCAGCCTGCCACCGGCCTGCTCAGCCCGCTGCGGGCAGAGGGCTGAGCAGGGCCAGCAGATGGAACTCCAGAGAAGGATCCCAGGCAAGGATCACACTACATTGATAAGATCTGCATTTTAATTTTATTTTAAATGAAGCTTCTTAAATATTTTAAAAACCTTATTTACATTAAATACAACAATAGTTTATTTACATTATATAGACACAGAGACCTTCTACAAACATTAAAATGTATTACTGGCATGCAAAACCTTAAATTACAGTGAACTTGGCACAATAATTCTGAAAGGTTGCTCTAAAGTTTTACATTGTTTTATTTTTGAATGCAGTTATATTTTTGTACATAATTCGACATTTGTAAGTTCAACTTGCATGATAAAGAGATTGCACTACAGTACTTGTAATTGGGGAATTGAAAAATACTATTTATTTTGTTCTTTACAGTCAAATATTTGTAATAAAAAAATAAAGTGAGCACTGTACACTTTGTATTCTGCTATAATTGAAATAAATATAGCTGAAAATGTAGAAAACATCCAAAAATATTTAAATAAATGGTATTCTATTATTGTTTAACAGTATGATTAATCACATGATTTTTTTTAATCACTTCACAGCCCTAATAATAATAATTTTTATTAATTTTTTCTTGGTATTAGCCATTGCAAATTCTTGTTTACCTAACTGTCCATCCTCTCCTCTGGGTATCTTTCAACAATATTGCCTTCCAGCTTACTCCCTACTATTAAATATGCAGGTTTTGGATTCTATTTGCCCAGATGTATTTGCTTGCATTTTTCCAAGATGAATTTCATTTTGTTAGGTTTCTGTCCATATTTTTAATCTCTCTAGATCCCTCTGTATTTCCCTGTCCTGACTGGCATCTACAAGCACTCCCAAATTACTATAAATCTATGCAATTATATATATAAAATATACACATATTAATATATGGTGAAATCCTACCCTCAGATACAGATGCCTACTCCCAACTCCCAGTGAAGACAAGGAGAGCTGTATGTACCTCTCACATGGAGGGATTCAGCCCAAGGTAAATAAACCACAATAGAGATAATTTTAATCATCATCTGTGGAGAAGGGTATATTCACACCATAGTGTGTAAGTTGGTTTACAGGAAAGTGACAGTCTATTGGACAGTCATGGGGAATGAAGTCATATACTTATATACAGAACAGCTGCAATAGTGTTGGATAAAATTCTCCAGACTACCCAATCAATGTGCTTTAATATCCACCTTAAAGGACCACTCCTGGAAGTGAGAGATGTATGTATTTGCCAGGCTCATTCAGTCCTTGGCCTCTTTGCTGACACTGTCCACAAGGCTAAACTTTAAGTCCATTAAGGTGGTGATTACTGAGCTATTGATGACTTTCTGCTCTGTGATCACCAACTAATTTCACATAAACCATAGAACAACTTTACATAGTTTACTGACCTGTGATCTAGATTTGGTCCTGCAACATACAAGCAAAAGACTCTGTGTCCCATTAAGAATCCACTGAATTATCCAGTCACATCTACATGTATATTTCTCTCTGTTATGAATGTGTCTTGGAGTTTCATTAGCACAGCTATTTTGATCAACTGACATTAATATAATAAAGATCAGAGTAATCATTTTATTAGAAATTGTGTTCCAAAGGCTTTGTGATGGTTGAAACAGCACATTCGAAAAAGTGTTCAACATAGTGGTTTCCTCTTATGCCCACAAATTATTAAGTAAGATGCACCTTGTGAATATGGTGTATGGAAAATATGGAAAATCGTGTTTCAGATATTTATTCTGATCAGGCTATTTTGCTTTTATTAATACTTACTTATCATCCATAGATCTCTAAGCACTTTACAAAGGCAGGTAGGTATCTCTAAATCCATTTTACAGGTGGAGAAACTGAAGCATGGAGAGGGGAATGACTTGACAGAACTGGAAATTCATCCCAGCTCTCCTGATTCCCAGTCCAGTGACACAGAGGCAAAATCATGATGAAAATTATTGATTTTATTATATCAAGTAATGCAAGATAATTTGCTCATTCTACTTAAATAACTGCTGTACTTCCACTTCTTTCTTACACTTAAACTAGCTTCCTTAAGCCACACCTTGCCACTGATCTGCACCTGGAACTCTCCACTGAACTCAATAGGAAGTTCTGAAGAATTGATGGCAAGATAAATGGCCATTAGGGGATTTTTTTGTTTGTTTGTGGCACCTTAAAGACTAACAAATTTATTTTAGCATGCGCTTTCGTGAGCTACAGCTCACTTCTTCGGATGCATAGAATGGAACACACAGACAGGAGATATTTATACAGACAGAGAACATGAAAGTATGCATAACAACAGGAAAAGTCTAATCAATTGAGATGAGCTAATCAATTGATTAGACTTTTCCTGTTGGTATGCATACTTTCATGTTCTCTGTATGTATAAATATCTCCTGTCTGTGTGTTCCATTCTATGCATCCGAAGAAGTGAGCTGTAGCTCACGAAAGCTCATGCTAAAATAAATTTGTTAGTCTTTAAGGTGCCACAAGTACTCCTGTTCTTTTTACGGATACAGACTAACAGGGCTGCTACTCTGAAACCTTTTATTTGTTTGTTTGCTATGTAAAATACTCTTTTGATGGAATTCTGACATCTAGTGGTCAGTTAGATTAATCACAAATGAATTTTCTATAGATACTATTTAGTAACTCAGTTTTCTAGATCTGAATTAGCATTCCTTGGCACTTCTAATTAGAATAATTCTTCCTTGACATTAACTGTTGAAGATTTTAACAGAAATTCCATTATCTAATCTATCTATAATGCGCTCTATCACCATAGAGTCTAGACACAGAATTAGAGAAATATGTCTGTAAAGCAGCAGTGCTTGGCTTTAGGGTGAAGGCAAGTGGTTGTAGTTCACTCTCTGTTCAGTCCACAAATGATATCTGTTCGTTAAGGGGGCAACTAGAAGAGCAAATCCTTTAGTTCAAGATGCAGAAGCTTCTGCTTTAGCCCTGGAGGTACCAATTCAATCCCCAGTGAATATCAAAATGATGATTCTTATGTGATGCTATACCCAAAAAGGGATACATTTTTATTCTTAACCTTTTTCTCATCCAGCAGAATTTGGCTCAAAGACTGATTTTAGCACCTAGTTACCATGGTGATGAGCATAATAACAATGCCTAGATAGTTTTATTATATTAGTGAAATCCTTAAAGTAAAACCTACACCAAAGGACAGTTTTCAGAGTCAATCAATTTTTAAGATTAATCCTAACTTCTTTTTGGACTGGCTAATTAACACCCTTTCTTTTCTATGCCTCTGTTAAGTCATGATTGTAGGGGATAAATGAACACCCAAATGGACAATTCTGTTCCCTAAAGAATTCCTGTTTATAATAGAAATTGCTTGACTTTACCATATAAAAGTTTTAGATCTTTTTGCAATGAATTGTTTAAAATATTTTAGAATGTATTGGCCTGACCTTTATCCCGAACCTTATCTAATGCAGTTTTACAGCAATTAACTATAGCAATTAAAAGCATAAAGCATAGGCAGCAGGAAAGCCATCTGTATTGTATTGGGATTGGAAATAATTTATTTTACATGAATATTACTCCAATCTTCTAATCTCATTCTCTCTTTCTCTACCACATCCAAAACAATTACAACCTTTCTGAAGATGGGTGGCTCTGTAAAGCATTTTATTTTGTTCAATGTTAGGATTTGTGGTTATTTTCTCAGTCGTCTGAGACAGATTTGCTGTTCCGTACTATAAGCACTGAGCTATGAATAGGGAATGTAATCATGGAGCAATTTTGCCATTCTGAGATTTCAGGAACAGTTTTACTTTGATCCCAGGGTTCTAATATAAACTGTTAATAAGCCTCAGACAGGTATTCTTAGCTTCTAAAGCAACAATATTATATATAAATATTAATATTCCCTAATTATGAATATACATATAGATTATTCTAGTCTAATTGGTTGTTTTTCACATTATTTCTGTGTATACATTATATTTACGTTTGAGGCCAAAATATATATGTCCTTAAACAGAGAGGGTATAGTCCACAAAGCAATGTAGGCAGCTACATTCCAGAATTAGGCACCTGCATCACTGGCATGGCACCACTGCGATCCCAAAAACTTCTGCTTGGCTGCTGCCTAACCCAGTAGACACCTAATTTTCCACTGTAAAAGTTCCCCAGGTAACTAAAATATAGACCCTCTCTGAGTCTAAAATTTGCACACTGATGCTTCCCTCTAGCTGCCTATGTCTGGCACATTTTCAGTATAGCCTTTTGAACTCCTAGGTCTCACCTCTGTCACATGTCCTCCCTAGAGAGTTTACATACAATCCTGTACCACAATAATGGCTTCCAAGCATATTGCAAGAAATTGCCATATGTGTTACAATCCTCTAACTATTGAGCTATGGGATATTGTGCTGTAGGGCTCCCCCAGTGTAACTTGTTGAAGCAGTTCTACTGTAGATAAATAATGAAAGAGTGATTGGAATAGAGGGACTGGACCCGACCCAGGGTCTCACACTTCCCAGGTGGGTACTCTAACCACAGACTACAGTCTCTCTCTCTAGCTCTTGCTCTGGCCTAATGACTAAGTATTTAATGACAGTGGAACAGTCATTGGGCCAGAGGGCAAGAGAGAAAATACATGTGAGACTGACACTGTGGTCCAGGAGTTAGAGCACCAATGTAGGAGACCCTGGATTCAGTCCTCCTGCCCCAGTCACTCTTTCATTATTGACAGTGAAATGGCTTCAACAGGAGAGACTGAGGGACTCCCTATATTGGAATATCCCATAGCTCAGGGGTTAGAGAACTTTAATGAGAATGGGGAGAACTCTGTTTAAATAATTTCTTCTCCCTATGGCAGAGAGAGGGGGAATTGAACTGAGTTGAACCATCGTGCTGAAAGTTATTAGATGGACAGTGGCACTACCACCTCCTTCTTCTACCTTAGGTGGCTCCCCACCTCGCATGCTGGTTTTTGTGAATTGCTGTGACGTTGCACTCCATATGTTTTATGGAAGTATGCTAATGAGTGTGAATATAATGTAACTTGAATATGCTTTATGCAAAAGGTCTCTTGTAAGCGATAGGCACCATGATGCTCAGCACTGCAATGCCTAATTCCCTTCATGGATTCCATCTCAAGAACCCAATTTAATAAGAAGTAAAAGGAGAAGCAGTTTTCATATATTTTTCCACATCATTAGTACTGGCAGATTATGCTTTATTCTAAACTGGAGAGTGAGGAATAATCTGTCAATAAAAATGCCTGTTTGTATTAACCAGCTTCTGTTTCCCTGCTAATTCATGATGTGTTAGATTTCATGTGATACATTAGCAGATTTTGTGCTATACACACACGTTTTCAATCCTTCAGATACTTGATTCCAAGTAACATATTTCATCAATCATTTGAACTCTGAAATTCTCATCTTCTCCCACCCCCCAAAAAAGCCGGCTACCTTGTTTGTAGATGTATCCATATGTTTCAGCTGGTAGAGGTGGGTTGCTGTCAGAAAGAATTCTATGGAGAGTCCAGATTCAAAAATATGTTTGCCAATCACAGGGAACTGTATGGTGCTTATTCAGCTAAATCATTTCTCCTGAAATGATTAGAAAATCTGGGATCCCCAATGGATGATAAGGAAACAAGGTCAAGCTCTGATTTTCCCCTTTTTCTACTGATGTTGGATTTCCTGTGTAACTTCACTACACATCATCAGTGCTTTGGCACATAGTATGTCAGCATCCACTGGGCCATATCAGGCCCTGGTGGACCTACACTTGCGAAAGTATCCACTAATTTTCAGTATTCAGTGTGAAACACCTAGGATCAAATTTTCAAAGCTGCAGACCACCTCTAAAAATCAGATCCCAGGTGCCTCAAAGTGAGTGCCCCAAACCTAATGCACTCAAAATGAGTGGGCGCTTGGAAAAAAACAGGCCATGAACTCTACATCAAAGGGCTTTATAGTCGAAGACCCACTGCTTTTTGGGTTGGACTAACGGAAGAACCAAAATCTCTAAGTCCTGCCCATCTGAAGGACAAACTTCTGAAAAGAGAGGCTTAGGTGAGGTGCAGAGAGGTGCTTGGGTTTTTGAGATTGGCTGGTCCAAAAAACCCCACCAATCAGGGACTGAGCTTCAACTGGAGAAAAATGTCCCTGCTTGGAAACAGATAGATGCTTCATCACAGAAACAATTCCACCTGGAAGTGCTCTACAGATGACAGTTTGAAAACTATAGAGTCCTAGGCTATTTGCCTTAATAATATGAAACTGCATTAAATTCCAAAGGTTATGTTGCATTACAAAATGCTTTTATATGGATCAGGACCCCATTGTTATAGGCTCTGAATAAGCACAGTACAAAAAGACACTTCCCATTCCAAAGAGTTTATAACCCACAGCTGTTTCTTGAAAATTGTTGGCATTTCCAAATGGGTATTTCAACAAAAAATATTAGCACACTGAAAAGTAAACTACACTTCTATATTTAAATACTTTTCATGCTTAGAATTATGTGATAATTTGCTAAAATACCATATTTCGTTACATGTGACAGCTGTTGGCGTAAGTATTCATTTTGTGTTAACAGGCACAGTACTGTATATATTGTCTAGTAGAAACATGATTAGTTTGGCATAGGAAATTCTGCTGCCCTCAGGCTGTCATGGGACTGCATTAACTTACCTTCATTTTTTTCTAAATGTTTAATATTAGTAGTTTCAGTCAGTAATTCTTCTCTCTTATGGTGAAATGCTGGTTCAAGGTCTAATCTTTCATGCTGGGTGCCATCAACTCCCACTGACTTTAATGGGAGTGAATGGCTCAGCAGCTTGCAGGATCAGACCCAGAGTGCATAACCATGTAAATAGATGCCCAAGTGTGGGGCTCAGGAGCACTGCCATTACTGCAGGCAATAGGTATGTGTACCAGCTGCATGCTGTTGCATATGTGGATATATTTACTGACCACACTAGCCATGACCCCCACCACCTTCCCAGTTTTGAAATCACCCTGTGTGGACTCTCCACCCAGTTGATACACATTATTTTTCAGTGTTTTGGGCCTCCGTATTCAGTGTGATTTGGCTCTTTGAGACTTCAACACACCTATCACATGGACAGATATATTCTGGACACCAAATGGAAAAATGAAGTTCGGTGAATTAGGAAAGCACAATTACAAATCTTCGTCCATCAAAAAGAGGGGGAAATCGTGCATGAGTTTATGTATTTGCATTTGTCTTTCAGATTCATAATCCAATAAACAATAATAATTTTGCTTAGATATAATTTCACACATTAAATAAATGATGCTCCCTTTTCTCACTCAAGTAGTCCTCTAGTGCCTGATTCTTCTCCCATCTTTTAGTGCAACCTAAATCAGGGTTAACTACTGGGAGGCATATCAAACCCATTGACTTAAGTGGGACTACTTGTGTAAGTAAGGAAAGTAGACTCTGTGTGTGTGTGTGTGTGTGTGTGTGTAAACTACATACAAGGGAAATAAAGGGTACAACTTATCAGATGAGTGTTGTTGCTAGAACAGTTATACATAATTATAATGATTTATGGGTGATAGTGGACAACAAATTAGAAATGAGTTTGCAATGTGAGGTGGCTGCAAAAACCAGGGCCCTACTGTGCTCAGTATGGTACAAGCAAAGATAAAAGAAAATGTTTGCTCTGGAGGACTTATAGCCTATAAACCATGAACATGACAGGTAGAGGGAGAAGGATGTAACATATAAGCAAATTAACATGGTGGAGAATTGGTGCAGCTTTGTTAGTTATGTGTTTTGTTTTCTTTGATTTTTATTAATTGGGTTTGAAGTAGGGTAAAGAATAGCAGAAATGGGGCAATTAGTAAGAGTAAGTGGGGTGTATGGGGTGCCCAGGGAGGGGTAGTACCTCTGATGGGGGGACTTGTCATACCCCTTTGGGGGTGGTCCGTCCACTTTGGTCCCCACCTGTCACTCAGCTCTCACTTGTGGCTCCAAGTAGCTGCAGCATGCGCAGTGGCCACACCCCGGGCAACGGCTTCGACAGGCCGGCTAAACCAGGTGAGTGTAACTGATGGGACTCAAACCCTCAGTGAATTAGAGATATGCCTACCCTGCATGCAACGTCAGCTCTGGCAGACTGGGTGAAAGAGATCACTAAGATCCAATGGCCAAGAAGGCGGTTCTGCAACGCTTTGTGGACAGCGAAGGGCTTGACGAGGCACGAAAGACGTCAAGGCCATCCACTGCAACTAAAGAAGTTACCAGTCGTGACGATTTTTTGTACCATTGGTTCTGGCTTCTAAGGTCGAGAGAGTGGGATTGCTCCCGTGCAACGGCTCTACCACTTAAAAAGCTTTCACGCACAGGTCCTGTGCAGTCACAGAGCATCAGCAGCGCACAATCCACTGACCGCGAACTTCCCATGCACCATCTGCAGCAAAATGTGCACCTCTAGAACTGGCTTGTACAGTCATCAGAGGGCACACCATGAGACCAACAATAGATGATCTGCACAGATTTGTCATCATCGGATCGATGGACTACCAAGAAGGAAGTAAGAGTAAGTGAGAAAGAAAAGGAAGGCAGAGAAAAAGTGACAGTATAAGCAATTCATCACCTGCCTAGCCACAATCAGTAGACAGAATTTGGTAGTCATCATGGGAGAGGTGAATCTTAAGGGGAGAGCTGAAGGAGAATAAAGTAGCAGCTATACAGATTATATCTGGGATTTTTACCACATGTAAAGGGTGGTATGTGAGAAAGTACAAAGATATTTAACAGAAGTTGATGGGTAGCAAATAAAGGCTGGCTAAGTTGTGAAGAGCCTTAATGCTAAAGACAAAAATCTTGTTTGGTGCAGAGGTGAAGGAAGTCAATGGAGGGACTCAAGATGACAAACATCCTTCCTATGGTTTAGCTTTAACAATAATTCAATCTGTACCTGAGATACTTTGCCAGAAGCTGGGAATGGGCAACACGGGATGGATCACTTGATGATTACCTATTCTCTTCATTCCCTCTGGGGCACCTGGACCTGGCATTGGCCACGTCGGAAGACAGGATACTGGTCTAGATGGACCTTTGGTCTGACCCAGTATGGCCATTCTTATGTTCTGACTAACCTAAATTTCCACCCTGAGCTTACCCCAGGGTTTCCCCCTCCAAGATCTCTCTTGTCTTAACTCAATCAGTAGAATGTCATTTCCAGGTAGAGGTAACACCTGCTACACTGAGTTAGCAGAATTTATTCAACAGCTTATGTGGGCCTCTAATAGCCATTAAGAGAGTGATCCAAGAGAAGAGTCTTGTCTTAAAACCAGTGACTTTATTTTCCTATAGTGTATAAATGTCTGATATCTGAACTCATTTATAAGCAATTCACAAATGCTTAACTATTTCTAAAACTGCCTAGTTTATATATTTTAAAGCCCGTGGTAAACAAAAACACTGGTTTTAATATATAATAAGTGTTTGGGTTACAAGGGAAGTGGTATTTTTTTTCCCTCCACAGCTATTCAAATATTGGGCAGAATGTTCTGGGTGATGCACCTTTAACAAGAGAAAGGATGGAATATTAGAAGCAGAGAGTTCCAAGGCAGTGGATTTGGGCAGTTTGGGAGCAGAGAGGAAAAAAACAAACAAACAAAAACCCCTGCAGTGACATAAGTAGCACAGAAAGGAAAATGGGAACTGGTTGTGGAGAAGATAGCTAAAAGCTGCTTAAAGTATGTGAGAGAGGACGAGTATCAGAGAACTGAAAGTAAGCTGAAGAAAGAAAAAGAAAAAAGAAAAGAAATGAATACTCCACTAGTAGGACTAGTTAGGAACAAAAACAGCCCTTGGGGGGGGGAAAGGGGTTGATCCTGGTTCTGTCTTTTACAGAATGGAAGATGTTTAAGGGTTTAAATTTTTGTCTGATCTGCCTTTTCTTTCAAATATATTTTCCTTCTAGTGAGTGATTTCTTGTTTTCAAGGGACTAGTTATCTAGTTCTGGTTAGATATAATTGAGGTTAACGGCCATTACTACTAGTACTGAGGTATGAGGCATATGTTTCTTACATGTGAGAGAGCTAGTATAAGAACATAATAACATAAGAAAGGCCGTACCGGGTCAGACCAAAGGTCCATCTAGCCCAGTATCTGTCTACCGACAGTGGCCAATGCCAAGTGCCCCTGAGGGAGTGAACCTAACAGGCAATGATCAAGTGATCTCTCTCCTGCCATCCATCTCCATCCTCTGACGAACAGAGGCTAGGGACACCATTCTTACCCATCCTGGCTAATAGCCATTTATGGACTTAGCCACCATGAATTTATCCAGTCCCCTTTTAAACATTGTTATAGTCCTAGCCTTCACAACCTCCTCAGGTAAGGAGTTCCACAAGTTGACTGTGCGCTGCGTGAAGAAGAACTTCCTTTTATTTGTTTTAAACCTGCTGCCTATTAACTTCATTTGGTGACCCCTAGTTCTTGTATTATGGGAATAAGTAAATAACTTTTCCTTATCCACTTTCTCAACATCACTCATGATTTTATATACCTCTATCATGTCCCCCCTTAGTCTTCTCTTTTCCAAACTGAAGAGTCCTAGCCTCTTTAATCTTTCCTCATATGGGACCCTCTCTAAACCCCTAATCATTTTAGTTGCTCTTTTCTGAACCTTTTCTAGTGCTAGAATATCTTTTCGAGGTGAGGAGGCCACATCTGTACACAGTATTCGAGATGTGGGCGTGCATCGTGGATTTATATAAGGGCAATAATATATTCTCAGTCTTATTCTCTATCCCCTTTTAATGATTCCTAACATCCTGTTTGCTTTTTTGACCGCCTCTGCACACTGCGTGACATCTTCAGAGAACTATCCACGATAACTCCAAGATCTTTTCCTGACTCGTTGTAGCTAAATTAGCCCCCATCATGTTGTATGTATAGTTGGGGTTATTTTTTCCAATGTGCATTACTTTACATTTATCCACATTAAATTTCATTTGCCATTTTGTTGCCCAATCACTTAGTTTTGTGAGATCTTTTTGAAGTTCTTCACAATCTGCTTTGGTCTTAACTATCTTGAGTAGTTTAGTATCATCTGCAAACTTTGCCACCTCACTGTTTACTCCTTTCTCCAGATCATTTATGAATAAATTGAATAGGATTGGTCCTAGGATTGACCCTTGGGGAACACCACTAGTTACCCCTCTCCATTCTGAGAATTTACCATTAATTCCTACCCTTTGTTCCCTGTCCTTTAACCAGTTCTCAATCCATGAAAGGACCTTTCCTTTTATCCCATGACAGCTTAATTTACGTAAGAGCCCTTGGTGAGGGACCTTGTCAAAGGCTTTCTGGAAATCTAAGTACACTATGTCCACCGGATCCCCCTTTTCCACGTTTGTTGACCCCTTCAAAGAACTCTAATAGATTAGTAAGACACGATTTCCCTTTACAGAAACCATGTTGACTATTGCTCAAGAGTTTATGTTTTTCTATGTGTCTGACAATTTTATTCTTTACTATTGTTTCAACTAATTTGCCCGGTACCGACGTTAGACTTACCGGTCTGTAATTGCCGGGATCACCCCTAGAGCCCTTTTTAAATATTGGCGTTACATTAGCTAACTTCCAGTCATTGGGTACCGAAGCCGATTTAAAGGACAGGTTACAAACCTTAGTTAATAGTTCCGCAACTTCACATTTTAGTTCTTTCAGAACTCTTGGGTGAATGCCATCTGGTCCCGGTGACTTGTTAATGTTGAGTTTATCAATTAATTCCAAAACCTCCTCTAGTGATACTTCAATCTGTGACAATTCCTCAGATTTGTCACCTACAAAAGCCAGCTCAGGTTTGGGAATCTCCCTAACATCCTCAGCTGTGAAGACTGAAGCAAAGAATCCATTTAGTTTCTCCGCAATGACTTTATCATCTTTAAGCGCTCCTTTTGTATTTTCATCGTCAAGGGGCCCCAGTGGTTGTTTAGCAGGCTTCCTGCTTCTGATGTACTTAAAAAAACATTTTGTTATTACCTTTAGAGTTTTTGGCTAGCCGTTCTTCAAACTCCTCTTTGGCTTTTCTTATTACATTCTTGCACTTAAGTTGGCAGTGTTTGTGCTCCTTTCTATTTGCCTCACTAGGATTTGACTTCCACTTTTTAAAGGAAGTCTTTTTATCTCTCACTGCTTCTTTTACATGGTTGTTAAGCCACAGTGGCTCTTTTTTAGTTCTTTTACTGTTTTTCTTAATTTGGGGTATACATTGAAGTTGGGCCTCTATTATAGTGTCTTTAAAAAGGGCCCACGCAACTTGCAGGGATTTCACTTTAGTCACTGTACCTTTTAACTTTTGTCTAACTAACCCCCTCATTTTTGTATAGTTCCCCCTTTTGAAATTAAAGGCCACAGTGTTGGGCAGTTGAGATGTTCTTCCCACCACAGGGATGTTGAATGCTATTGTATTATGGTCACTATTTCCAAGCAGTCCTGCTATAGTTACCTCTTGGACCAGCTCCTGCGCTCCACTCAGGATTAAATCTAGAGTCGCCTCTCCCCTTGTGGGTTCCCGTACCAGCTGCTCCATGAAGCAGTCATTTAAAGTATCGAGAAATTTTATCTCTGCATTTCATCCTGAAGTGAAATGTTCCCAGTCAATATGGGGATAATTGAAATCCCCCACTATTATTGGGTTCTTAATTTTGATAGCCTCTCTAATTTCCCTTAGCATTTCATCATCACTATTACTGTCCTGGTCAGGTGGTCGATAATAGATCCCTACTGTTATATTTTTACTAGAGCATGAAATTTCTATCCATAGAGACTCTATGGAACCTGTGGATTCGCTTTAGTATGTGTTTTATGTGAGAGAGGATTAGAGGTGACACACAAGACTGGATTGGTGCATTTACAGGGGCTATGATTTCAAATGCTGCCAACTAATAGACCACCAGAGGAAAACTAGGAATGGAGAAATGTGGTCAAAGAGGCCAAAACTGCAAGGTGTGCTGAGCACCAGCCAAGTGCCTGATCCAGCCAAGTACTGTATATCTTTTCTGGGCCCATATCCTGCACAGACTTATGCATGTGTTTAATGCTGTGTTCTGTGAATGGTCACATGGATTTCAATGGGATGACTCAGTATGTACAATTAAATACTGGTAAGTCTTTACAGATCCGTGATTTTTACATACTTAATTTTACATAGTGAGTCGTCCCATTGAAATCCATGTGACCACTCACAGTACACAAAGTTAAACACGTGCATAAGTCTGCACAGGATATGGGCCTAGAAGAGCACTTAGGATCCATTGCTGAGAGATAACTCAGCCAGTTACATGCAAGAGAAATGGTAGGGAGAAGAGACTTGTCAAGAAGGAATTTAGTGTTGCTCTTGCCTGTAAGATGTGCACATGCATAACTGAAACTGATGCCCTGAAAGAATTTAGCAGTACCAGGGAAGAGGAGTGAAGAAAAAGGAAATGATGAGCAGTGTTTAGAAATGGACTCTGACAAACTAGGACTAGGACTAGGATTTAGTTTAGCAGATTTTAAGGAAGGAGGTGAATTATTTTAGAAAAATTGCCATTTCTGTAAATTTGACATGTTTATTAGAGCTGATTAAAAATTATAATAAAAATTCATGAAAATTTTTGAAATCGCTTTCTGCAGGCTTCACAAAAATGATTTTTCATAAAAACATGCATAGAAAATGTTATTTTTTTTGTTTCCCTCTCTTCCTTCCTCACCCTACTTTTTCCTTTTCCCTCCATTTCCCCCTTGTATTTGATAGTTTGAGAAGACAGCCCCAGAACCACTGGTGAGAGAACATAGGACAAAAAGTATCAGAGGGGTAGCCGTGTTGGTCTATAAGGTGCCACAAGACTCTTTGCTGCTTTTATAGGACAAAAAGTCACTTACGTTTGAACAAGCTGATTCCTCCATTCTGCCCATCACTCTGTGCACTTCCAACTAGCAAGTCAACTCCATATTATTTGTTTTGATTTGTGTTGAGGGTGTTATGGAGGAAACTATGAACCCAATCACCCTTTCATTTGAGAAAACCACAGGAACTGGGGGGAGGCATAGCAAAAATGTTTCCCCCTGTGAATTTTCCTCCTGAACTGTTCTGTTGGGGTCTCCTCTCAAACAGGGGATGAGCAGGAAGCCACGGGCATCCACTCCCTGTACTGGCTCTGGAGGCCCTCTACCCTGATTATTATCTATTGCTGTTCCTCAGAACACCCTTAAAGGAGTGGGGCGTAGGGAAGTTCACTGAAGATAGGGCTGCAAAAAGGTAACCCTTCTGTGGAGGGCAGGGGCTCCCTTGATCCCTTCCAGACCCTGTTCTGTCCAACCCTCCCCAGTTCATAGCACACAAGGTGTTCTTTGAGTCAAACAAACATTCAGAAGAAAGGCATGTCCCTTCACATACCCCACCCCTGAGGATGGAAAGGCCATTCTGAGGCAGCTTGTCTTCATCCCTGGTCTCCTGTGAAAAGAAATCGGTATTTCTCACCTGATGATGTACTCTGTACACATAATAATGGGTTTGTGTCTTTCATGGTGTAGATCCATCGTAAGGGTGTGTGATCTGTGACCAGGGAGAAGGGGCTACCCAACAGGTAATGTCTGAGACAGTCCACAGCCTGTCCACAGCTAATTCCTCCTTCTCAATAATTGAATACACCTTTTCTCTAGGTAATAGCTTCCTTCACAGGTATAGGATGGGATGCTCTGCTCCCCCCAAAGCTTGTGAGAGGATGGTGCTAAGTCTGACATCTGAGGCATCTGTGTGCAGTATGAACTCCCAGGAAAAATGAGGGCTGAACAGCACGGATGCCTGGCATAGTTGTGTTTTCAGTTCGCTAAAACTTCCTTGCATTTCTCATCCCATTGGATCCTCTTACTGTTGCTCCCTTTCATGTGGTCCATAGGGGGAGGGTGCTGCAATTGAGGTGAAATCAAGGATAAACCTCCAGTAATATCCTGCTACTTGCCTCTTCATCTGGGGAATGGGATATGCTGTGAGGACCTGTATCTTGTTGACCACTGGTTTCATAAGGCCACCTCCTCTACAGTATCCCAAATAGGTTATTTCCTCTACAGCTAATCTACGTTTTTCAGAGTTGGCCATAAATCCACATCCTACAGGGCTTTTAACACTGCCTTTAAGTGCTGCAGGTGGTCTTCCCAGGTAGGACTGTAGATGATTATGTTGTAGATGCAGCATATTGATGGTGGGGGCTGAGGATCCTGTTCATAAGCCATTGGAAGGTTGTGGCAGTTCTGTGGAGGCCAAAAGGCATAATCTTAAATTAGAAGTGCCCAAAAGGGAGAGGAGAAAGTTCGCTTTTGGGAGGATGCGGAGAAGGGAATCTGCCAATAACCTTTTGTTAGTTTAGTAGTGCTCAGATGTTCTGCTGGTCCTAGCCACTCATCTACCCTTGGCATTGGGTAGGTATTGAATTTCGAGATGGCATTAACCTTCCTGAAGTCAATGCAAAACCAAACCATCTGGTTTGGGAACAAGAACTATGGGGCTCCTCTATTCACTTTTGGATTTCACATTTCCTGCCCCCATCTCCAGCATCGCTCGCACTTCCTCTCAGACTGTATCCTTTGTGGCAACAATTTAAGGATCTCCCTGAGAACATTCTCCCTGGGCAGGTGGAGAATACAGTCATAAAATCCTCTATCAGTGGGACGAGCTGCCTCCTTTGTACAGGAGAGAACCCCTCACTCCCTGGAACTGTTGCCAGTTCTTGGCCGCTAGGTCCTTGGGGTCCTAATTTAGGTCCTTTCAAAGAGGGAGTTAGCAGCAGGGCCTCCCATGTCTTCCAAAGTTTGAGAAGATTCACATGATAGACCTTGTTTTTTCTCCTCTTATATCATAGTCCATAGGCCCTACCTGTCTGACCACTTCAAAAGGACCCTGCCATCGGGTCATTAATGTAGACTTGGCTGAGGGTAGTAATAGAAGGAGATGGTCACCTGGTTGACAAGTCCATAGTCAAGCCCCTCAATTATAATTTTTTTCCTTTGTGTGTTGGGCCTTTCCTCAAATTCTGCCTGGTGAACACCCCTGAGTTGTTCCCTTAACTGTAAGCCATATTGGGTTGCACGGAAGGCCCCTCCATATCTTGTTCCTCCCAACCTTCTCGTAGCAAGTCCAGGATCCCCCACGGTTGGCAATCATAAAGCAACTCAATGAAAAGAGCCCGGTAGAAGCTTGCAGGACCTCCCTTTTGGCAAACGGGAGTGTAGAAGTAGCTGGTTCCACTGTGTTGGATTGTAAATGACAAGACATCTCAACATTTCCTTCAGCGTCTTATTAAAGTGTTCTAGTAGGCCATCAGTATGCTGGTGGTACACTGAGATTTTCAGGGACTTGACCTTAAGAAGGGAGCATAATTCACACATTAAATGAGAAGTGAAGTTAGTCCCCTGATCTGTTAATATTTCACTGGGAAACCCCATGTGTGAGAAAAGCGTCAAGAGTCATTTCTGTGGCTTTTACAGAGCGAAGAGGAACAGCCTCCAGGTACCTGGTTGTGTAGTCGACAATCACTAATATGTACTGATGCCATGATGCAGTTTTTTCTAGGGGTCCAACCATGTTCACTCCAAGCCTCTCAAAGTGTCTCAATCAAGTTGCAGTGGGGGAGGTCTAGGTTGGATATTAGTAAAAACTATTTCACTAGGAGGGTGGTGAAGCACTGGAATGGGATACCTAGGGAGGTGGTGGAATCTCCATCCTTAGAGGTTTTTAAGGCCCGGCTTGACAAAGCCCTGGCTGGGATGATTCAGTTGGGGTTGGTCCTGCTTTGAGCAGGGGATTTGGACTAGATGATCTCCTAAGGTCTCTTTCAACCCTAATCTTCTATGATTTGCCCAAAGTCACCCAGCAGGCCAGTGGCAGAGCTGAAAATAGAATCCAGATCTTCTGAGTCCCATCCAGCCCAGTGCTCTGTCTACTAGGCCACGCCTAATTGTAAACACTTTGACCTCTGTATTTATTCAGCCCAAGGGATAGCCATTGCTTTGCAAATAGGAAGCACTTCAAGTTATTACAACAGGGAAAACAACAAATGTCTATTTGTTTAATTTTATATTTAAATGCACACATGCTTACATGTTTGCAAAGATAAAGAAAATACCCCCATAAATGCAGAGTATTTGGAGTGACATTTTTTTCATCTGCAGCTATTCACACAATAAACTGTGTTTGGGCTGAAGTCCCTGGAACAGGAAAAGGGCTGGAATGCTGGGATTAGAAGGTTCTAGAGCAATTTGGGGGGAAGGGGGAAGAATCAAAGAAAGTGAAATGACTACAGCAGGAAGCCTATGATTTTCAGCAATGTGTCCTTTTTTTGAGGGCTGTTAAGTTCAGTGACTAAAGGGGTTGTGTTTTCAGAAGAAAGAAGGTTAAAACAAAGAAGTGCTTAAAATATCCATTCATAGCTGTAGTCACTATCTGGGGACAAAATCCATCTGGCATAAGCCTTGCTAGGGGATGGGAAAATGCCCCATTTAACATGTCCATCCTCCCTTCCCAACCTGATTCTACTAATTATGGACCTTTGGTAGCAGGTAATTATACTGTACATGTAGTATTCACTCTACGTTGCAGTTTGTTAGTTCTGTACAATTGCTATGTACTATTCATATTAAATTCTACACTTCAGCGAACCAAGTTATTGTTCATTTTGCTTGATTATACAGGTTGCATTGCTTTAAATCTACAAATTCAGGAGATTGTCTTCAATATTGTTCGCCTGCACAGGAGCAAGATGGAGCATTCTCATTGGCAAACAGTATTTTAACTACGTAATTTTAGTTTATGGTTGAATGAGATAGCTTACTGAAAAACACTGTGCTGTATACATGTCTTCCTAGAAACAACTTTCCCCCCTGCTGCCACCCTCTTGAGCATGCAGGCAGCCACACAGTTGTAAAATTCAAGTAGACCTTCATTATCCAAACTGCCCCATATGGATTTGTGGTGCTTTTCAGATACAACTTAGATAATGTTTTCACCCCTCAGCCAGCCCCTACTCCAAAGACTGTACCATCTAAGGGCATGTCTACACTTACCTCCGGAGCAATCGATCCAGCAGGGGTCAATTTATCGCGTCTAGTGAAGACGTGATAAATCAACTGCCAAGTGCTCTCCTGTCGACTCCCGTACTCCACCAGAATGAGAGGCGGAGTTGACGGGGGAGCGTCAGCAGTCAACTTACTGCAGTGAAAACACCGTGGTAAGTAATTCTAAGTACACCGACTTCAGCTACATTATTCACATAGCTGAAGTTGTGTAACTTAGAGTGACCCCGTGACCCCCATCCCCCCCACTAGTGTAGACCAGGCCTTAGGCCCTGATCCTGCATAGGGATCTTCTTCAGGAAGTGCTTCATTAGGACTTCATGTATGTACAAGACTCTGCACTGGCAGATCTCACTGCAGGATTGGGGCCTAAAGGCCCAATTCCACAAGTCTTCCTTGTGTGGTAGTCCTACCAAAATCAAGGGGTTGCAGATCAGGTCAAACAGAGGAGGAAGGATCAGAGGGGAAAGTTAGAAAGTTATTAGGAAATAAGGATACTTGTTGGTTGCAGTCTACGTTTACTACATATTTTAATATCACATTGAAAAGCTACAGCTGATTTTTCATAGTACTTGTTTTGATATGATTTCATCTTGTTTCATTAAGGCTCTTTGATCACTTGAACTTCATGTCTGAAGTTTTTCATATCGCTGAACTTGGCACAAGTATACAAGGCAGCCTACGCAGGTTGGTGGGGTGGTTGTTATTTATACTTAGGTGGAGTAGAATGGAGGGAGTGTCACTATTTTTAAATTTGGCCTAGGGCAACAGAAAGGATTAAAAGGAAACAACCATCATAATCATGCAGTAATTCTTACCTGATACAAACAACAGAATATTAAATGAAATGTTTTGAAATCCATTTGCTGTCATTTTACTGGTGGACAATGAAAATCAAATCAGTTTCACTTTTGTTTAGGCAGTTTCATTTTAATGTTTTCAGTACTGGAAACTTAGTTTTAAAACAATTTTACGATGGAATTTCCAAATAAGTTGTTGAGTCATTTTTATAAGCTTTTATGTTTAAAAGGAACTCATTCTTACAAACTGGAAACTATGAACCAAATATAAATTGACACTGTTTAATCTGTTTAATAGACTACACGGTTTTCCCAACTATCCTCCTTGAGAGGATGACTTTAAATGCAGCAATCAGTCATTACTGTCCTACCAGCCTGAAAGTTAAAAACAAACAAAACACTCCAGTTTCTATCACTGTACATTTACCTAAATAATAGCAAAGATTGGAGAGTAGTCAGGTCACTGTCTACTGGTGTTACTGATTGCTGTCACCTGGACCTGCTCTGAGCAGAACGGCTAGACAGCAGTCGGTCTACACTAGTGCTCCCACTCCACTCATTGATGAGTGAGACACTTCATGAGGTAGAGGGGGAATAGTCTAGCAGACAAAGCCTATCTGTTTTCCTTTAAATGGACAACAGCTAGTAAGTAGCAATTTATTTTGCAGTTTGCTAGGGGTTCCTCACTTTTGATCCAAAACTGTTTGATTTTACACACGTATGGGATTTCTCCTTCAGCAGCCAGCTGACTGAGAGTGACGGTAAAAGTAATTAACGGAGCTTGTACAGTACTGCAGATTTACAATAGTTTCCCCCTCTTATCTTACTTGTTGCACAGGTCCCAAAGCAACCACCTCCTGTTAAGGTGCATGTCTTCCGGTTAACACTTGTATGTTGTTTTGGCCAGGGCGAGTCATCCGGTTTAAAACAGCCGTTCCCTGTAACATACTAAAACTGTATCGCCGCGAGTGCTTTTTCTTCACTATAAATCAGATGCAGCTTCGTTAGAAAGCGTTTAAGGTAGAAAGCGCCAGAAACTCAGCATGAGGCTCGCGTTGGAGAGCGCTGCTTGACCCCGGCATTAGCAATAATAAGGGAAACACCCACAGCCGCCTGCCAGCTACGCCGAGCCAGGTTTTCGGAGGGCAGGAGCGCGCGGACGGGAGCTGCGAGCTCTCGGGTTCTTTAGAACAGGCTGGAACCACAGTCGGCTCCTCCCGCCGGTGCGGCCGGGTTTCCAGGGACGCGGTGGGAGCGCGGAGCGAGCGCCCCGCAGCAGCCCCACGGGGGCGGCTCACCCCGGCTCAGCACTGGGGCGTGTTCCCCGGGGCGCTCGCAGCTCCGGCATGGCCCGCGACAGGGACCCGGGGGGAAGCGGGGTCACGATCCCAGCAACCGTCCTCCTAGACCGTTTCCGCTCCGCAGGGGCAAAAGAAAGGCCTTGGAGCGAGTGACAGCTTCCTCCCAACCCACTGTCGGTGCGGGTCTTCCGCAAGAAGCAGGGATAGGCTGAGAGGCGCTAGGGGGCGTGCCCTGCGGCCCAGCGATAGGCTGTTTCTGGTATAGGGCGGGGCCTCGGGGCCAGACGCTCTCCAGTAGGCTGTCAGGATTGAAGGGGCGTGTCCCCGGTGCTAGGCGCGGTATGATAGGCTGCTTAGCGGGAGGGGGTGACTCCCGGCGGCAGCAGCCTCCAGGGGCTGAGGTCCGTCTCGGCGGTAGCGGCTGAAGTCTCGCGAGGGAGCGTAGCCGGGATTTGGCGGCTAGCTGCCTCCCTCTCGCTGGCTGCGAGGAGCTGCCTGGTGTTTGTGTGGAAGGGGGAGGAGGAGAAGGAAGGGAAGCGAGAGGAGCCCGAGCCCCGTCTCCTGCCCGCCGAGGGGAGCGGACCGGATCCCCCCCGCCCGCTCGTCCCCTCCCTCGCCCCGCCATGGCCTCGGGAGACACCCTGTACATCGCCACGGACGGCTCGGAGATGCCGGCCGAGATCGTGGAGCTGCACGAGATCGAGGTGGAGACCATCCCGGTGGAGACCATCGAGACGACCGTGGTGGGCGGCGAGGAGGACGAGGACGAGGAGGATGAGGATGAATGCTGCGAGGAGTGCGGCCCGCACCACCCGCCCCATCACTATCACCACCACCACCAGCCCATGATCGCGCTGCAGCCGCTCGTCTCGGACGGAGACCCCAGCGGAGCAGGCGGCGGCGCGGGTGGCGGCGGCGGGGGGCAGCTCCACCTGCACCATCACCAGGAGGTGATCCTGGTGCAGACCCGCGAGGAGGTGGTGGGGGGAGACGACTCGGACGGGCTGCGGGCCGACGACGGTTTCGAGGACCAGATCCTCATCCCGGTGCCGGCCCCCGCCGGGGAGGACGAGTATATCGAGCAGACCCTGGTCACCGTGGCCGCCGCCGGTAGCAAGAGTGGTGGGGGCGGCGGCTCGTCCTCGGCCGGAGGCCGCGTCAAGAAGGGCGGCAGCGGAAAGAAGAGCAGCAAGAAGAGTTACCTGAGCGGGGGAGGCGGCGGTGGGGCCGAAGGCGGCGGAGGCAGGAAATGGGAGCAGAAGCAGGTGCAGATCAAGACCCTGGAGGGGGAGTTCTCGGTCACCATGTGGGCCTCGGGTAAGTGCGCGCCGGGCCCCTCCCTCCCCGGGCCGTAGGCCCCGCCGGGCGCCCACCAGCTCTGCCGGGCCGGTTTTGTTTTGAAGGGAGGCCATGTTTTGATGTGTGTGATGGGCGCCGCCATGTTCATCGCCAGGGCAAGTATGGCGGCTCCCCCGAAAAGATGGCGGGGTCTGCGCTGCTGCTGCTCCTGCTCCTGCCCGGCTCCGGCGGGGGGAAGAAAAGATGGCGGCGGCCGCCAAGATGGCGGCGGGGGGGAGGGGGAGCGAGAGGGAGGCAGCGCGCTGCTGGCTCCTGGACTAGGCCGCAATGGCGTAGTTTCTGCAGCAGGGGGAGGCGGGGTGTGCGGGCGGGCACGGTGCGGGGTGAACCCAGCCTCCTCTCCTCGCCCCCCATTGGCGACATCTCCTCCCCCCCGCTTCTCTTTCTCCCCGGCTCTCTCCCCTGCCATCGGCTCTCCCTCTTCCCTACTCCCACTCCTCCGCGTCGGCTCGCCGCCTCTTCTCCCCTCGCCGCGCCGGCTTCCTCGCAGCCGCCTCCACCAGCGCCCCGTCCCGCTCTGCCTGCCGGTCCCCTCCCCTCCCTTCTGGCCGCCGCACACCCGGGGCCCCATTGGGCTGCATTTTAATGCTGAACATGGGCCGCAGCCCCGGATGACGCGTGTACTTCAGCCCGTGACCGTTACATGAGGGGGGCGGAGGGGGATAAATGGCTGCCCGAGCACCGCCTGCCTCCGCTCTCATGCTGCAAGTTGGTCGGTAGGGCAGTGGGAGCGTTAAGGGGGCTGCCTGGCGAGGGGTGGATGCCTGTACCCCGTTGAGGCACTTATAACTTCTCTGGTTCCAAGTGAGCTCTGTGGGCGAGCCAGCCCTGCTGTGCCTCTGCACTGAGTCAAGCCCTTTGCAAGAGGGGCTGGGTGTGGGTGGATCCTCTGCCTGATATGGGGGTGGAGGCTAAGAGAGGAAAACACCTTTCTTAGATTTTTTTTGGGGGGGGGGGGTCGTCTTCTATCTATATCTAGTGGGTGCTCAGCTACCAAAGTGTTAGGGGCCTTAGAAATACCCAAGATAGGAGCCTGGATCTCTGTCAGCCGCTCTGAAGGAAGGGGGTGGATCTTATGTCAGAGAAGCCTTGGTCCCTGGCAGCATCTTGGATGGGGGAGGGTTTGGCTGTGGATCCTGTCTTACGCTTGGAAATGTTTCAGCTCTGCCTTTTCCCATTTGATAATAACTGTGTCAGAAGCTTTTTCAGTTCATCTCTGCTTGACAGGTGAATTTTTTTTTTGTATTTTCCCCTAAAAGAAATTCTTAGAAAATAAATGTAAAATCCAGCATGATACAAGATTTTAACCTTTTATGATAGGGATGGTGGAAGATTGTGCCAGGGTTAGGAATCACCTGATTTTGTTTCTGGCTTTGCTAATGTCTTTTTATTCCAAATATTGTTTTCTCCCCCTTACTTTTGAAGTGTTTTGTAGATTTCTGGAAGAGAGAGGCAGCCTAATTTATTGTCCATCAGTGCAGAATTCTTACTGTGTCTTCTCTGTAAGAATCACATTAACACCTGCCCTCCAGCAAAATATATTAGTAAATCAGTTATTTGCTAAAACTGTGTGTATGTATATGTGTGTACACTGTTCATGAAGAGCTGGCTGTTTTAATGTGATTGTTGTACAAGTCTCGAGGAAGAGGTTGGAATTCCATCTTCCACTAACTACTTCTAACCTTGAGTGTTGTAATAACTTTAACAAAATTTTGTACTCTGAATTTTAACTCCATAGAATGCAACAGTGGTCAAGCAGGTAGAAGAGACAGTGTGAACAAAAAATATATCTTAACGCATCTGCCACTATAAGCTGTGTAGTGTAGCCAGAGCCTATATCTAGTTGTGGTCAATTGAAGGTACTGTTAAGATAGCTGAAAACAAATGACTGGGGGACAACTGAGTAAACAGGCTACAGGAGATTGTCAAAATCTGTTAGCAAGTGCAAGTGTGCATTTGAATTCTGCACTTCAAAGTGCCCAGTAGGTTGCTTGCTTAAAGCTTGTTATACATACAGATTAGTACTTGGTTTAAATGAAGTACAATAGATATAATGAATGAGTCTGATACCCTAATGTAAAACTGGTTTAAATGAGAGAAACTCCATTGATTTCAGTGGACTCTGTTCCTTAATCTGATGAGGAGAATCTGTCCGTTTGTAACAGTTTATCAGAGATTTTGAATTATACTGGCATAACTAACCGCTTCACGTATTTAGACTGTAATCTAATGGTGTTGGGTGCTTATTTTTAGTTACAGTAATAGTCTTTTGCTAGAAATGAGGGCTACTTTTCTTTATTAGGGCTGGTCTACACTAGGAATTTACTGGCATAGCTGCATCTCTCAGTTGTGGTATGAGTATTGGATATGAAAAATTCACACCCCTGGGAGACATAGCTGTGCTGGACAATGGAAGAATTCTTCTGTCCACTTAGCTTCTGCCTCTTAGGGAGGTGTATTACACAGATGGGAGAGCCCCTCCTGTCATTGTAGACATTACCTACGCTGAAGTGCTACACTAGTGCATTTGTGTACAGTGTAGTTGGCTGTAGCAACATGTCGTTACTGTTGTGAGGGCCATCGAGACTATTCAGTAGGCTAGTCCATCCCTTGTGTGACCTATAGTCCTGAGACTTAATTGTTAAGTCTGTTTTCAGAAGTTCCAGATTATAAACAGAATGGTTACCAGAATAACTCCACAAGAAGCATACCCAAAAACTCCACCTCCCTTAACAGGGTAGAAGCGTGTTAGTAGTATACTGTTATCACAAAAGATAATGAAATAGGACGTTTGACACTGCATATTTCAACTAAACAAGGTTTAAATTAGTGGCTTTTAAATGTTTTGCACCATTGACCCAATTTAAGTTAAAACTGTGCAGACTGTGGAACAGGTCTGTAATTACCTGGTAAGCTTCATGTCTGACATAGAAATTTAGTAAAAAGCTCATCAAAGAGAAAAATAAACAAGTGGTTTGTCAAGATATGAATTCTGTGTGGCTTGCATCTGGGGGTTTCAATGAGGAACAAGGACACTTTGCCTTCAAACACTGTCAAGCAGTGATCTCCAGCCTTGTTACACACAAGATCACTTTTTGAATTTAAGTGCAACCCAAGATCTACCCTGCCCCTTCCCTGAGGTCCTGCCACACTCAAACACCCCTCCTCCCCCAGTCGCTTGCTCTCCCCCACCCACCACTCACTTTCACTGGTTTGGGGTTCGGGAGGGGGTGTGGGCTCTGAACTGGGGCCAAGGGGTTCAGAGTGTGGGAGGGGGATCTGGGCTGAGCCTGGGAAAGGGGGTTGGGGTGCAAGCTCCGTGAGGGAGTTTTAGTGCAGGAGGGGGTTCTGGGCTGGGGCAGTGTGTTGGCGTGCAGGTAGGGGTATAAGGTGCTAGCTCCAGGAGGGGGGTCAGGGTGCAGGAGGGGGTATGAGTTGCTGGCTTTGGGAGGGGGCCCAGCTGGGGCAGAGGTTTGGGAAGCAGGAGATGGTATGTGGGGTTGGCTCCAGGAGGGGGTTGGGGTGCAGGCTCCCACCAGGGGAAACTTACCTCAGGTGGCTCCCAGTCGCAGCACAGTGGGGCTAAGGCAGGCTCCTGACCCCATGACGCTCCCAGAAGCGGCCCATGTGCCCCAGGGGCAGTGTATATGGCTCCATGTGCTGCCTCTCTCTTCAGGCACTGCCCCATGAGCTCCCATTGGCTGCAGTTCCCTGTTCCCAGCCAATAGGAGCTGTGGGGGCAGTGCTTGCAGGCAGGAGCAGTGTGCAGAGACCCCAGTGTATCATAGTTCCCCCCACCACCATCCCCGGGCTACAGGGGCATGTTGACTGCCTCTGGAAGCAGCGTGGGGCCAGGGCAAGCAGGGAGCCTACCTTAGTGGCAGCCCCACTATACTACTGGACTTTTAGCGGCTAGAGATTGTGATCAACTGGGAGAGTTTCCAGGATTGACCAGTCGGTCACAATCTACCGGTTGGTGACCACTGCTGTTGAGCAATATAAATGAACAGCACGTGCCATTTTCCAGTGCTGTTAAAGTGATTGATAAACCAGTGTTGTTAAATTTAGGGCTCAAGTCTTTCCTTCAAATGAGCATTGCCTTACATCTTCTAAAATGTATTAGAGGTGAGCCTGTGTACCTAAGAAGGTGAGTATTTAGTGTTGTTATATGGTTAAGTCAGTTGCAGCACTGTTGTTGGTAACCATTTAGGCTTTCCATAAAAGTGCTCTGATGTCTCCTTTTGTATTCTGCTGTGTCAGAACTTGACAAACACAAGGTTGGTTTTAAATAAAATGTTAGTTTGAAAACAGTAATGCTTTATGGCAGTACTTTAAGCTAACTTCAGCTTTGCATCTGGGACTTATTTCCTTTCATACGTGTGGAAGTA
The DNA here is from genome assembly GCF_016161935.1 of Mauremys reevesii. Classification (NCBI taxonomy): domain Eukaryota; kingdom Metazoa; phylum Chordata; order Testudines; family Geoemydidae; genus Mauremys; species Mauremys reevesii. The sequence goes on along the minus strand of NC_052626.1, from coordinate 23,847,312 downwards.
CAATGGACAATGATCTCTGATCTGTTAAATATTTCTTCAAATATTTGAAAATTACTATAAATTCTTCAAGCATATTCCTACACTGAGTAGCCTGTCTGCACTGTCCATAGTTTATCTCCAACGTATCCGTTGGGTGCCATTCATGATCAGAGAAAATCATGTGTGGGGTGAATGGTACTGTTTGTTTTTAGTGAGGAAAAGGCCCTGATTCTCTTATAAACTGGGAAAATTCTGCAATTTTTTGTGGCACAAGAATGCATGCTTGTTTTTTTATAACTAGATCTGTTTCTTTTTGTTATACCTGTTTTCTGTTGCTGGCTTCAGACCCCACTGTATTAAGGTAATAAAGGTAATAATTGGAATATCTCCTAGAACTGGAAGGGACCTCGAAAGGTCATTGAGTCCAGCCCCCTGCCTTCACTAGCAGGACCAATTTTTGCCCCAGATTCCTAAGTGGCCCCCTCAAGGATTGAACTCACAACTCTGGGTTTAGCAGACCAATGCTCAAACCACTGAGCTATCCCTCCCCCATACCCGCTTCTGTAGTAATATGTACTACAGTATATATTTATTAAAATATATACTGTAGTAGCACCCAGAGGCTGCAGTGTGGATCGGCGCTCCTATCATAACGAGGCTATGCAAACAGTTTTTTGTTTTTTCCTTTCTATAATGAGTCAAGTTGCCTCTCTCTTCCCCCTCTGTGTTTCTTGATGTTTCCCTGACACCTTACAACTTTTGTTTTCTGGCAATGTGTATTCTGTTCTCTCCCCACTCTAGTCCTATTCCCATCTCATTCCAAAACTTAACCACTACCATACTGTTTATCTGATCAGTCTCCTTCCATCAACCACCCATTCACTCAGTCAGCTAGAGGGCTTGGGAATTTTATCAGATGCCTTATAGCCGGAGGTTTAAACCTACGAACCAAAGACTGATAAAGATGATGACCAGGGGCCCTGTCTCACCAAGCTATTGCATCTGGAGTCCTCCCTCCACTGGGTGGAAAGGAGGGGATGTCAGGATTTCTACTGTAGGGTGCTGTTTCTGGGCTGTGGTTGATCGCAGTCTTTCATACTAGCAACTGGCTAAAAGGTGCCTGATAAATTTGAAGTGGTAGCAAGGAGAAGGAATAACTAGATGCTTCCTGGTTGTAGGGAGAATGGGTTGGGGAAATCAGATTATACGCCTCCCTCCTCCCTAGCATCATAGCTACCTCTGCCTCCACTCTCCCAGCTTCGATTTGAGTCCTCGTCTTCAATGAATAGGGCCAGTGCTGGGTTCTGGATAGTAGCAGTAAAAACTTACGAAACCCCAGTCAGATTGCACTCTTACTGAAGCTTGTCAAAGCTCTGAGCAGCACTGGAGCTCTTTGCAGACTGGGGAAGACAGTACTGAAATTGTGGCTCCAGAAAGAGTTGTTGTTTTAAACACTAAGCTTAGAACACTAGGGCATGGAATACACACCACTGCATGGATTCAACTAAATTAGCCTCTAAATTGTAACTTACTTCTGTGAGGCCTCTTAAAACAGGATTGAGCAGCTAAAATTGATTTAGCTTAATTTGGTAATACCACCAAAGAGTTGCATTGATTCAGTTACATTTTGCAATTTCCGTGAGTAGACCAGTCCTAAGCCATCCCATTCAGCTGTTGAGCATTGCATTCAAAAACACACTTTCAAGTGTCATATGCTCAGATAGGAGTTGACATAAAGATTACTCCTGGGGGAATTCTGTGCCTGTGCAGAATTCATGTCCCTCCCACAGATTTTGTTTTTCCACCCTCTGCAGCATATAGATTCTACTGGAGAGGTGCTGCAGTTACACTTTTCGCCCACCAGGGGCTGCTGTGGTGCCAGAAGAGATGACAGCCAGTGGGCGGAGCGGAACAGGGAAAGACAGAATTCCTCACAGCGGGAACAGAGCAGGGTACATGGGGCTGCTGGGGAGGGGGTGTCACAGACTGGGATTCAGAAGGGCTTGTGGGGGGACAGACTGGGGTGTGGGCTCAGGAGCTAGTGGGGGTGACAGCATTGAGCCAGGAGTTGAATGGGAGAGGGCTGCAGAGACACATGGGGATGGGGGAGGGGAGGTTGCAGGGACACATGGGGATGAGGCAAATTATCTGCTTGACTGAATGAGAGAGGCTAGGGGTTAGCCAGGATCTGCATGGGGGAGGCTCCCCAACTCCCTACCAATCCACCACCACCACCAAAAAAAACACCACCCAAACCCTGTTCCATACTACTCCCACCCACACCCAACAACCCTCCAGGTTCATTCCCAGGCTCCTTCCCTCTCCCTCAGCCTCTCCCTCTGCCCCTGACTCCCCCAAGCCTTTGCTTCTGAGGGAAGTAGGAAATATGTTCCTGTTCTGTAGTTTAATATAGAACTTTGAGTAATTTATTTAATGTGCCTCGTTAGGAATCTATTTGTCAAAAAAAAACATTTCCTGACTGTTTTTTGGTGGGGAGGTGATCTGTATAGTTACATATCAAGTATCAGAGGGGTAGCCGTGTTAGTCTGGATCTGTAAAAGCAGCAAAGAGTCCTGTGGCACCTTATAGACTAATAGACTGACGAAGTGGGTATTCACCCACGAAAGCTCATGTTCCAATATGTCTGTTAGTCCTGTGGCACCTTACAGACTCTTTCCTGCTTGTATTGTTACAGACATACTTGCTGACAGGTATTTTGAAATAAATTATCAAACTAATTGAAACTGGCGTAGTTATACACCTCAACCTCGATATAACACTGTCTTCAGGAGCCAAAAAATCTTACTGCATTATAGGTGAAACTGCGTTATGTTGAACTTGCTTTGATCCACTGGAGTGTGCAGCCCCGCCTCCCCGGAGCGCTGCTTTACCGCGTTATAGCCGAATTCATGTTATATCAGGTCGCATTATATCAAGGTAGAGGTGTATTGTGTGATTTTTTGATAAATAGAATGTGCAGAATTTTTAATTGTCTGTCACAGAATACCCCTGGGAGTACAAGATGTAGTAGTCTGAGAGGGCCAAAATACATGAACTATAAAAATTGTAGTATTCTTCGTAATTTTATAGTTCCATTTCAGTGGGCTTCCTGAGTTTTATTTTGAGACTTTATGCTGAAGTTAGAGGGTGGGTCATTTAAAAGTCAGTTTAAGATTATGCTCAGCCTCACATCACAGCATCTAGGTGGTTTTGACTCCTGACTTTTCTGGGTTGTTTTTCCCTCCCCAACATCTAGTGCTGTCTGTCATTAGGAGTACAGGAACTGCCATACTCACCAGACCAGACATCTAATTCAGGAAGATGTCTGATTCATAGTTTAGGAAGGTGCAAAAATCTCCAGGTAATGGACAACTATGGAATAAGATGCTTATTGGAGAACTTATTCCCAATTGAGGCAAGTAGTGATTGACCTGTACCCTCAAGCAGAGGACAATAACCTTTTTTAATCCTAAATTCATAAAACAGTGGATGTTTTTGGGATCCTTAAGTATTAATCTGTTGTCGAATTTGTGACCCTTTCACAGGCTAACTGTACACTGTAAATATTTTCTTTGTTTTAAGTGTAATGTCCCTCAATTGTGAGGGTAAATCTCACACTTGTAACATTAATCATTTTAAATACCTATCAAGTTGCTTCTCACTTGGTTGTTTCTAAACTAGAGTCCTAGTCTTTCAGTTTGTTGTCAACTTGTTTTAGTTATTTTAATCATCTATTTAAAATTAACTATAATGCATAATTAACATATAGGAGAAAGGGTGTTTTTTGTTGTAGGTTCAGTTAAAGACTTGTGCCTTGCAATTAAAATGAGAGCACACACCCCATAAGTCCTCCAGCAAAACAAAAGATCAGACTTCCCTCTCCCCTTAGAAAGATCAGGAACGTGAACTTTTCAGAACTCCTGCATACATCTTTAAGAATCAGATACAAATCCATCTTAAAAAATCCTTTATAGATGGTTCCTTTTCATATTTATACCTTTGGGGTTGCAGCATCCTGCACAGTGCTGAAAGGTTAGGGTCCCATAGGCTGTATATGTTGTGAGGAGTTGCGGTTTCTATGCTCAGGAAGAGGTTAAGCAACCCCGTGAAATACAGAAAACATGTTTGGTTTGTTGCCATTTTCCATTGAAAATTGGAATTCTTACTTAAGCTTCAAGTAGCTTTAAAAAGCTTTGTGCCATCTCCGTGCTTGAAAATTGGGTTGTAATGGAGATGGGGAGCTAAGGCATGAGTTGATTAGAATGACTTAAGTTAAAGTTGGTATTTTTTAAACTGCCACAGTTGGAAATGAGTCCACCACTGTATAGGTGGGCACCCATCTTTCCAGTGGTGGCTAGCATTCATTTCTAGCTGTGGCAGACAGAGAAAAAGTGCCTTAAATCTGGTGTGGATTGTTTAGACAAGTGCAGTACTCTTTTGGCACCAATCCAGGATTTAGACCAGTGTGAGATTTCCTATACTAAGGTCTAATTTTCAATCCCTCATTAATAGATGGTGCATATGTGAATGGGGGGGAAGAACACATCTTCAGCATTTGCTTAGTAGCTGAAGTTGTGTTCTGCTTTGCTTAATGCTACTTTATTGGCTTAGTTTTTTAAAATAAAATCTTGGCGCTTTTGCTCTGTTACAAGGGGTGTGTGAGAGCATAGACGTGCATGAAAACACTACTTTTGGTGCCTTACGCACATGTTCTACTCTTTATTGCCACACTCCCTCCATTTTTTGACCTCCTTTTTTACTTTTTTTGACCAGGTGGCCTTCTAGATCAGCCCCAGGTGGAGTGTAACACAATAATATCTGGAGGTGACAAATGTTTGAACTGTTGTTGCTTGGCTAGGGAGGAGCAGACTGGTCGCCTCAAACCAGTGAGGTTTCTGGCTACTGCTGCAATGTGTGTATCTTGGAATAATTAATAAGTGGTGGAAGAACTTCTATGCAAGGTGGACTGCATACTACCTTGATCGCTAATAGGTAGTCCACCTTAATGGAGGATGAAGTCACAGTACCAACCAGTTCCCAGATCCTTACACTGCAGCTTTCTTCTCCCTTGCACTGGATGTTTGTTGACATGGAGAAGTAATCTAAGTGGCATTGTCATGTTTCATGGTGGCCTCACATAAATGTTGAAGTCAAACCATGACAAGATAAATATGTGCAGCACTTGATCAATTCATGCATCTCTAGTGATCTGATACATCAAATTGGGTGACCTGGGCAGAGAAGTACTCTGTTCACAATATGTGCAATGCACATTAAACAACCAAACAGTCAATTAGGTAAACAGTAGATGAGACAGAATGGAACTTGTAACAAGAAGTTTGGCACATAAGTAGAGAATTTAGTAAGCTATCAACAATTCTTTTTTTCCAAACATAATAACTAAGAAGCCGTTTTGCCAGAAGAGATCAGTGAGCAGAGGCCACAGATGTGCTGTACCAGTCCTGCCACAGAAATCTGCTTCTATGCCTTTTAACCATTGTTGCCATTGTCCAGGACAGTGCAGAAAGTCAGCATGTTGCAGGAGATTGTGATTCTGATAGCAAGGCTTGAAGAGAACATTACTGTTAGCAGAGGGTCCTGTGTATTCCCCAGCCACTGAATTCATTCTTTATCACAGAATTTTATTCCAGAATTTTAACTTTCAAACATTCTAACCTTGTGATTTATGTAGATAATATTGAAAAGGTAAATTGAGCATAAGGTGATGGAATGTTGTCTTCCTGAGTTTACAGAAGGCCTGAAACAATAACTCTCAATCAGGAGATTCAAAGACTGCAAAATTTGTGGCATCTTGGGGATTGGTGGGGGAGGGAGGGAGGCAAGAATTTGGCTTTTTTTGCTGCAGAATTTGGCATTTAATGAACCAAGCAACCAGCGACTTTCTGTCCTCTTAGGAGTTTCCTGCAGCTCCCTTACGTTTTTCAGTTTTCCTAGAAGTGGGATTTATTTGAATTACAGTATATTCTCCCTGCTCTGTAATTGATGGAGCCAGATAACAGGGCTCTGGAAAAAACAGGTCATGGAAATGAAGGGTATCTAATGGAGAACTAAACAAAAATACTGTCTGCAGAAGTTAAGGGTTCTTTTCATGGCACTTGGGAGTGTTTGCTGTAGAATTTTGTCCCATTGTGCCACAGAGTACGAAGGACCCTAATTATCGAACCTAATAAACATGACCATTTCTACAGTTCCTACCGAACTGGCTGGCTGCCACTTGAGAAGATATTTGGACAGGGTAATCTCTAAACTTTCACTTTCCAGATAAAATGCAACAACAGAATCCTTGTAATGTCACTGTAATTTAAAGTCTGGCATACACAGTGGAGTTGCACCAAAATCAGTAAAATACATTGCATGATAGGGGGTGTCTTCACAACACAGTTAGAATCATAGACTATCTGGGTTGGAAGGGACCTCAGGAGGTCATCTAGTCCAACCCCCTGCTCAAAGCAGGACCAGTTCCCCACTAAATCATCCCAGCCAGGGCTTTGTCAAGCCTGACCTTAAAAACCTCTTAAGGAAGGAGATTCCACGACCTCCCTAGGTAACCCATTCCAGTGCTTCACCACCCCCCTAGAGAAAAAGTTTTTCCTAATATCCAACCTAAACCTCCCCCACTGCAACTTGAGACCATTACTCCTTGTTCTGTCATCTGGTACCACTGAGAACAGTCTAGATCCATCCTCTTTGGAACCTCCTTTCAGGTAGTTGAAAGCAGCTATCAAATCCCCCCCCCCCCCCCCGATTCTTCTCTTCTGTAGACTAAACAATCCCAGTTCCCTCAGCCTCTCCTCATAAGTCACGTGCTCTAGCCCCCCAATCATTTTCGTTGCCCTGTGCTGGACTCTTTCCAATTTTTCCACATTCTTCTTGTAGTGTGGGGCCCAAAACTGGACACACTACTCCAGATGAGGCCTCACCAGTGTCAAATAGAGGGGAATGATCATGTCCCTCGATCTGCTGGCAATGCCCCTACTTATACAGCCCAAAATGCCATTACCCTTGTTGCCAAGAAGGCCACACTGTTGACTCATATCCAGCCTCTCGTCCACTGTAACCCCTAGGTCCTTTTCTGCAGAACTGCTTCCTAGCCATTTGGTCCCTAGTTTATAACCGTGAATGGGATTCTTCCGTCCTAAGTGCAGGACTCTGCACTTGTCCTTGTTGAACCTTGTCAGGTTTCTTTTGGCCCAATCCTCTAATTTGTCTAGGTCCCTCTGTATCCTATCCCTACCCTCCAGCGTATCTACCATTCCTCACAGTTTAGTGTCATCTGCAAACTTGCTGAGGGTGCAGTCCACGCCATCCTCCAGATCATTAATGAAGATATTGAATAAAACCGGCCCCAGGACTGACCCTTGGGGCACTCTGCTTGAAACTGGCTGCCAACTAGACATGGAGCCATTGATCACTACCTGTTGAGCCTGACGATCTAGCCAGCTTTCTATCCACCTTATAGTCCAGTCATCCATCCCATACTTCTTTAACTTGTCGGCAAGAATAGTGTGGGAGACTGTATCAAAAGCTTTGCTAAAGTCAAGGAATAACACATCCACTGCTTTCCCCTCATCCACAGAGCCAGTTATGTCCTCATAGAAGGCTGTTAGGTTAGTGAGGCATGACTTGCCCTTGGTGAATCCATGCTGACTGTTCCTGATCACTTTCTCTCCAGCTGCTTCAGAATTGATTCCTTGAGGACCTGCTCCATGATTTTTTCCAGGGACTGAGGTGAGGCTGACTGGCCTGTAGTTCCCCAGATCCTCCTCCTTCCCTTTTTTAAAGATGGGAACTACATTAGCCTTTTTCCAGTCATCCGGGACCTCCCCCAATCGCCATGAGTTTTCAAAGATAATGGCCAATGGCTCTGCAAACACATCCACCAATTCCTTTAGTGCCCTCGGATGCAGCGCATCCAGCCCTATGGACTTGTGCTCATCCAGTTTTTCTAAATAGTCCTGAACCACTTCTTTCTCCATAGAGGGCTGGTCACCTCCCCACACTGTGCTGCCCAGTGCAGCAGTCTGGGAGCTGACCTTGTTCGTGAAGACTGAGGCAAAAAAAGCATTGAGTACATTAGCTTTTTCCACATCCTCTGTCACTAGGTTGCCTCCCTCATTCAGTGACTTTCTTCTTGTTGCTAACATACCTGAAGAAACCCTTCTTGTTACTCTTATCATCTCTTGCTAGCTGCAACTCCGAGTGTGATTTGGCCTTCCTGATTTCCCTCCTACATGCCTGAGCAATATTTTTATACTCCTCCCTGGTCATTTGTCCAATCTTCCACTTCTTGTAAGCTTATTTTTTTGCGTTTAAGATCAGCAAGGATTTCACTGTTAAGTCAAGCTGGTCTCCTGCCGTATTTACTATTCTTTCTACACATCAGGATGGTTTTTTTTCCTGCAACCTCAATAAGGATTCTTTAAAATACAGCCAGCTCTCCTGGACTCCTTTTCCCCTCATGTTATTCTCCCAGGGGATCCTGCCCATCAGTTCCCTGAGGGAGTCAAAGTCTGCTTTTCTGAAGTCCAGGGTCCGTATTCTGTCTCATACTCGAGCTAACTTGAATAAACTTGAGTTACTGTTGTGAACACCTTTCCTTCATGCTAGTGTCACTAGGAGTTTGTAGGTGCCCAGCTTAAGATGTGTATTACATATATCCATCGTACTGGAAATGTCCAGTAGGAAGAACTTCCACTTCAGGTATGGAGCTTTATTCAAACATCCTCTCTAATGTGTCCTCCACAGAGACTCAGAATTCCATTTTGGGTTGTCTGCATCATGCTAAATGTCCTCTTGCAGTGTCTCTTTTGAGTCTCTTAAAGGCAGTATCTCTGTATGCCCTCTGTCTTTTGTTTGTTTGTTTTTTGTGTTTTTGTTAGCAGTCATGTCAGCCAGATGAGTATTGGAACTAGACACCCTCTCCTTAAAGTGCTGGTAGTGCATTTTTCATGCTGATAAAGTGGTTCTTGGGGGCAAACCTGGCATTCATCCATGAAGTCAATTCTAGAGTCCATAAATCACAGGAGATAGCTCACGCTAGTCCTGTCCCATGTTATCGTTGAAAAGCTGTGGCACAGCTGGCATATGGACACTGTGCTAAAGATATGTTTAGTCAAATCCAAAATGTTGAGAAAATCAAGATAATCAGGGCTCTCACATGGCTGTAAGGGACAAAAGTCTTGAAGCCTGAAATATCTAGGTGCATCAGCTAGTGTATGAGATACAGGGCATAGATTGTCTTCACCTATGCCAATTACTGTAGAGTTAGTTGCTGATCAGCATATGGATTAGCCTAGCCTGGGTATGAGGCTCATTAGTGCTTTACTCACCTTTGTGGTACTAGGATTTCTGGGGGCATATCCCATGGTTCTTTAAGCAGCTCAATTTACTGCAGCAATATGCATCTTTCCCAGTGAATTGTGGGAGATCTCGTCTCTCTTTCTGGACATGGTCAGCAGGGTGGGTAGTGGGAAGGTCCCTTCTGGCCCTATATATATCTGATTCTGTGAAGACAATGGGGGAGTATCAGCACTAAGGTAGTTTAGCCTGCATTCCTACAAGTGGTGGGTTACCAGTCGGACTGAAAGCCTGACTTGGGCTTTTGCCTACAGCCCTACATGAACCAGCTAGCAAAGGTTGAAAGCACCAGTAACTTTGGGTGAAAGAGGTGTGTGTGCGTGCGTGTGAGGAAAGGATTGTGGTTAGAGGCAATCCCTGAGAAAGAACCATGGCTTACAGAGGGTATGGCTATACTTGCACTTCAAAGCGCTACCGCGGCAGCGCTTTGAAGCGCTAAGTGTAGTCAAAGCGCCAGCGCTGGGAGAGAGCTCTCCCAGCGCTGTCCGTACTCCACCTCCCTGTGGGGAATAACGTACAGCGCTGGGAGCTGCGCTCCCAGCGCTGGGGCTTTGACCACACTGGCGCTTTGCAGCGCCGCAATGTGCAGCGCTGGAGAGGGTGTGTTTTCACACCCTGCTGCAGTGCTGCAAATTTGCAAGCGTAGCCATGGCGAGAGAGAGACCCTAACATCAGTAACGGGCTCTTTGGAAATGTATGCTTCCTAAGAAGATATCTCCCAAACAGCTACCTGGTGGTCTTGTTCATTCACTTTTATAAAGTACTTTGTAATAGAGGTGCAAGCCTGATCTGTTGCTGTCTTGGGGAGGATATTGAATGCTGTAGTGTCTCAGGAACTGCTTTATGCATAGTTGTTTTAATTTGTTTTTGGTTAAATTGGAAAATTTTCTCACTCTAGGGTACATGCTGATGAAATTCCATTGTAAAAACTATAGAAACTACTGTGCTGAAAAACATTTACTACCTACCTGCCAAAAGGAAAATTTTGGGTAAGATCTACAGATAGTGTTTGTGTTTGTTTTTTGTTAGCCCTGTGGCTAAAAGAAGGGATCGCTATTTGCTAGGTACCAAAACAAAGTTTTCATGCTTTGTGGTAGGGACTCTCATAGTTACTAGTGTTTTACTCAGTAATTTACTCATGTAGAACGTGGTTTTCAGCATATTTGTGGAAATGATCTTGGTTCGCAGGCTCTTCAGAAGAAGAGGCATATCATTGAGGAAGTCTCTGACAGTTCTGAATTCTTACAGCTTTGTGGGAAGTGAGCATTATAGAATCTGTGGCTCTTGCTGCTAGGAGAAAGGATACTGTTCCTGGAAGTTTAATGTTTCTAGCTGTCATAAATGTCAAATAATGCTGTTCATAAACTACTAACCATTTGGAAGAACATATTGTTAAACTTGAGGCTTCTGCATTTATAATACCTTCCAAAATTAGAGTGGTGGCTTCTCTTGTAGGTGCTGGAAAACATATATTTTAAACATTTTGTACTTCGACTTTTAGTTAACTGCTGAAAATACTATACACATTTATTAGAGAAGGAAAGATGGAGAATCTGTAATATGAAGACTAGGAAGACTTTCTAGGTATTTTGTTCAATATGTATATTAGAGTTTTCTCTTTAACACACATTTTCATTTTGTTAGAAAACTGTTTCATTTTTCACCATGAAACATTTAAGTGAACGGTATTTGAGCTGGTAGATCACATTAAACTTCAAACTAGCAGTAACAATTCTAGAAATAGCTTGGTATAGCATAGTTTAAAAGCAGGCATTACCAAAATGACAACTCTCTCACCAATTTGTATTATTTTTCAACACATAGATAAAAGAAAAGAGAGAAACTTCCTACAATGCAGGTCGTTTGGTAGTCTTTTCTCTTCTATACGTTACTGAACAATGGTGGTTTGTTACTTTCTGCATTTTATTGTGCTTCTGTAACATGAATAACTAGTGCATACTAACCCAGGCTAGTTCTACCTTTTTTTTTTCCTTGTTCACTGTAGTCCTCCTTCCCCACTCCTGCCCCATCTAGTACATTTTCTTTCTACTTTCTTTGCCTTGCCTTTTCTTAAAATGGGGGAGCTGTATCTGCCCTCTCTTATGCTGAGTCTTCGTTCTTTACTGTTCTGTTTATAAAGTGGGAGTTGATATCTTTCTGGTGTGGCTCTGGGGCTCACTCATGGGACAAAAGTGGCTTGACAGAGCTACCCTAAATAAGCAAGGCAGTGGAAGTAGGATTATGCTGGCAAGGAGGTTATTTCTAACACTATATGTACGGGGCATGTCTACACTACAGCAGGGATTGATGCTCTGAGATCAATCCACCAGCGGTCGATTTAGCGGGTCTAGTAAAAACCTGCCAAATAGACTGCAGGTTGCTCTCCAGTCGATTCCTGTACTCTACCCCCGACAAGAAGAGTAAGGTAAGTCGACGGGAGATTTTCTCCCATCAACCCCTTGCCCCCCTGAGCTGAAGACTCCGCGGTAACTCAGCCTAAGGTATATAGACTCCAGCTATGTTATTCATGTGGCTGGAGTTGCATAGCATAGGTCGGCTTAACACAGTAGTGTAGACATAGCCACTGTGAGCTGTGGTAGAGGTACTATGAACAGAGTAAAGCTGCCTCACACCTGCTAACATCATACCTGATGTTTCATTACTCTGATCCTCACTGTATTTTGGGAAGGCTCCTTGTGGATGGGAGAAGGAGAGAGCTCTCTGAGTCTTTCTCCCAGCAGGGAAACACTCTGAGATGAATACTTCCCTAAGGCCCTCTCCACACTGAAGAGAGCTATTAGCCAGCTCCCCCTGCTGGATACGGGGCTTTAAAACATCAGTAGAGAGAAACCAGTATCTTTACCACTTCAGCAGGCTTGGGGGTGAGTGTTGAGCAGCAGCACCAGGGACTCCTCCCTGCTCCCAGGCCTGGTGGGAACAGGGAATCCAAAGGAGGACCTGCAGAGCTGGTAGAGAGGAATACTCCCTAATCAGCTTTCTGATCAAAGGCCGGAGTGATCCCTTCCTTTGTTTACACAGTGGGATAGGGAAGTGGGAGCACAGTCTGATGTCCATGCTAGAAGAGGAAGCCCCTCAGCATGTGCGGGAGATTTTCATTGGCTGTCCTTTGCTCTCATGTTGTGTGATTAGGAAGGCGGCCAACAGAGTTGTCTCCATTGATTCATGTATTTTCCTTGTAGGACCTATATGAAGGTCTGAAAACTGTCGTTTATAGGGGGGGAAACCCCAGAGTTGGCAGTTTGCCAAAGTTGACAGTAAAGATATCCTGTTTAGGCCATGTTTACACTACAGCGGCACAGCATAGACCAGCAGTTCTCAAACTTTGGGTTGGACCCCAAAGTGGTTTGAGTCCCCATTTTAATGGGGTTGCCAATGCCAGCATTAGACTTGCTGGGACTCAGGGCTGAAGCCCAAGCTGCACCCTCACCCCAGGCAACGGGGCTCAGGCTCCACCCTTGTGGTGCAATGAAGTTTGAGAACCCATGTTGTAGGCGCTTCCTATATTGATGAAAGGGGTTTTTGCATAGCTGTATGTAATCTACCTCTCTGAGAGGCAGTAACTAGGTGGATTGAGGAAGTCTTTTGTTGATCTAGCTGTGGTGATAGGGTCAACCTAAACAGCTTACACATGGTGCAAAACTTTTCATAGCCTTGAGCAACGTAGCTAGGTTGACCTAAGTTTTAGGTGTATACCAGGCCTAAGCTAGAGAAATTTGGGTTTGCTGCAGGGAAACCGGTCAGGAATAGGTGGGTAGATGTGTGTGGGTTTTTTGTCTTCCATGATCATCTACATACTTATTGGCTCTGGCTACTAAAATCCTCCACCACATCTTCAGTATTTTGCCTTCAAAGGTGGTCTGTGGAGGTGCAATGTGCTTTTACCCAGGTTCCCAGACATTTTATTTGAGTGTTGTGCATACCTGTTTCCTTTTTTTAAATACATACTTTTGCACATTCCAAGATCCACCAGTTAAGTGTATGCTTCATCTCTAGGATGTTCCTAGTGATACCCCATAACTTGCACTTAATTAGATGTGTATACAGATCTAGTGTAAAAAAAAAAAGTGTGCATATGTTCACCATGCCTCAGAAAATGTGTATTGTGTTTTTTTATAACTTGTGGAACTGATTCCTGTTGACTCCTTACAAGTAGCATAGGAGTCTAGAAGTGCACTGACATTGGTTGGGGAACATTAGAATTTTACTTGTTGCAATAGCTAATTTGCATTGAAATATTGGTCATGCAAGATGCCTAAAGATAGTATTAGTGGTGTTTGATTTAATATATGTAAACATCCAGGATAATTTTGTCTGTTTCAGATGATAAAAAAGACATTGACCATGAAACAGTGGTGGAAGAACAGATCATTGGCGAGAACTCTCCACCTGATTACTCAGAGTACATGACAGGAAAGAAACTTCCTCCTGGAGGAATACCTGGCATTGACCTTTCAGACCCCAAGCAGCTAGCTGAATTTGCTAGGTAAGTCACAAAAGAGCATCTGTTAAATCTAAAATGACTATCATTCCATTGTTTTCTTAAATAAAACCTTCAAAAAACATGAATACTAGCTGTCAAATTACTTTGCCTGACTCCATTGTTTCCTATATTACTTCATGTAAAGAGCCTGTGAAACAAGCAGTTAAAGTAGCAGGAACTTGGGTCCTTAACACAGTATTCTCAATATTTTGTTTCCATTTCCCAAATGCTATAGTCTTTTAAATATTTGATTTTTATCAATGCCAGATAATTTTTTGTTTTACTCTTTAGTCTTTGTGGCGGACAGGAATCGGATACCTTGAGAAGTTACATCTTTACACATGTCCTTACTGTTGCTGTTTTGAAGGATTACCTGAGGCTAAAAATACATTTGAGTGAGAGGTGGCTACTTCCTTATTAGATTTGACAAATCAAACGTGCGACACTCAAAAGTTGTCCAGTACAATAAGAACAGGCCAGTAGTGTTGTTAATTTTATTTTCATTCTTGACCACCTCAACCCCTATCAGTGTTTGTGGGTTCTACAACTTGCTCCACTACATCAAATTTAGTTTTCAACAGTTGAAAAACTATACAAAACCAATCTGTTCCTTTTTTTCTTAGTAATGGAAAATATCTTTTGTATTGTGTTTATCGCAAAAAACCTTAACATGGGGGGGGGAGAAAGGTAAAGGTTGCATAGTCAGCACTTAAAAGTTTAGGAAACATCAGTTCAGGTTGCCTGTGCAATCTTAATTTGGCCCATCATGCATATGCATTATGATACAGCATCTAATTACATGATCACTCACTGGTTGAGTGTATAGGCATCCTTAATTCTGGCATTTCCTAAACTTTGAGCATTTGAGTAATCTTGTTTTTAAAACTGAAATATTAGCCCATGTGGTATGGTACCACATGATTTGTGCAGGGCTTGGGGAACATTAGATCCACAGCCCAGATTTCTACCACTTGAGACAATAGTGAAATTAGTAGCAAGTAGTCAGCTGTTACCTCTGTATGGGCCAGCCACTAGAGGGGGAAGAGATGTACAGTAGAACCTCAGAGTTACAAACACCAGAGTCACGAACTGACCGGTCAACCACATACCTCATTTGGAACTGGAAGTACACAACCAGGCAGCAGCAGAGACCAAAAAAAAAGCAAGTACAGAACTGTGTTAAATGTAAACTATTAAAAAAAAATAATAATGGAAAGCAGCATTTTTCTTCTGCATAGTAAAGCTTCAAAGTTGTATTAAGTCAATTTCAGTTGTAAACTTTTGAACTAACCATAAAGTTTCATTCAGTTACTAGCAGTCTCCATTCCCAAGGTGTTTATAACTCTGAAGTTCTATTTAACTTCTGCCAGTGGGATTCACAGCTGTTTGCTAGACAGCAGGGGAATACTGGTTTCCATTCCAGGCTTTGGTGGGGAGTGTACGTAGATCCTTCTGTCTCTGCTCCCTATACTCCTGTTCGCCTTCCATAGTCTATCTCTGCTATTGTCATCCCCTTATGCTGCTTCAGTGCTATCAGAGTAGCACTGAGAAAACAGTATATAGTCTTTCTACTGTTGTTTCTGGTATCAAAGTGGCTCCCCAGCAGCTGGGAGGAACAACTGTTGGGGAAAAATGTGTGTCTATGGGGGGCATGCTCAAAATTTGAGGATGACGTATGTGCAGTTCAGCTGGCCTGTAGGAACTGTTTGGCAATAGAGTATGCTCAGTGCATATAAAATCCGACTGTAAGGCTGACAGCTTCTACCAGCCTTTACCGAAAATGTGCAAACTGCAATTTGCCCCCCTCTCCCCGAATTTCTGATATGTTGGCCAAATTTGTGCAGACTTTCACAAGGATAGCAAAAGGTACATTGCTGACATGATTGGAGCATGGATTTGAAAGCATCTCAAATGGTGGTAAGAATTTTTTAATATGGGCAAAAATATATATTTTCCCTGTCTTGATGCTAGTGTCAGGAAGGAGTTAAAATTCAGCCAGCGCGCGCAAAAAAAACCAACCAACCAACCTGCTGAAAATCCAGGTCATAATTTCTGTCAATACATAATAACTCAGCTTATCGGTAAGAAAGAACAATGCTGACCACCCTCAAGGCGCCCCCAGATATCTGTAAGCATTCATTCTTACCCCTCCCCACCCTGCCTCTTCGCCCCGAAAGTAGTCTCAGATAACTGATGTAATCAAAATGGGTCTATAAATATGTATTGTTCTTACTGTTACCTGTTTTAAAAGTTCTCTTTTTCTCTTTATAACTATGTTTGCCCCTATAAATACAAAATAAATGCAAATAAATTATTAAAATAATGTATATAACTGGCCACTATGGCACCATATTTTTAAAACTGCTTGCCATTCTTCCCGATACCATAAATAAACCCTCTTCAATATAATCTGTGCTTGCCAAATTCTTTAAAAAAAAAAAAAAATTGCCTAACACTAGAAAATGTTTCAACTGTGGGATTTTTTTTTAAATTTATTTTTTGATTTTTTTTTTCCCAGTAAGTCAGCCTGCAGCAGACATGAAAAAGTTCAGCCTGAACTTTAACTGTAGGTGGTTCCACCTGTGTGGCTTATATTTCATAACTACTTATGAAGTGTTGGTGTATATATTCGTACATTTGCTATCGGTCATAATAAACTAATTTCAAAAAATAAGATTACGTTACAAGAAAAACACTTGCTTTGATCTTAACTTATGTCAGTATTATCTAGAATTTTTGTCAAAGCAAGTTTAGTTCTATATGCTATCCTGCCTATATATATTGCTGTGGGTTGCATCCATCAGGCTAGTTATCTGGGTGTTCATTTGTTTTTTAAATGAATTTAAATGGTTCATTCTGTTGTGCTACTTTATAACTGAGTGTGATTACCTGCTACAGAATCTATTTAATACTCCTCTGGATTTTTTTTAATGTGAATTATTCTTGCAGATACTGGATGTTGCTATGCTGTGGCTTGTCTGACTACTCAAACTGTTCTCTTACTGATGAATTGTCTGTCAGGGTTATTTTTTTGAGGTTTTTAGCTTTAACTGCCACATGGATTCTGTTGGGGCTTTACTAAAAAGAAGAAGAATGTACTGCATATGTTATCTTATGGAGAAAAGGAGACTTGTTATGAACTAACTTTTTTGCTATCCTTGAATTTTTAACAAGTAGCATTATAAATCAACAGGCAAATTAAGTTTTTGAGCATACAATTGCTATTCCTTGAAGTCGCTTATGTTTTAAATTATTCCATCTGTTTTTATATTGGAGCCATTCCTGTGGTATCTGAACACCTTAGGAATGCTGTCAAAATTGACAAGCCTCAAACTTGACTTACCAACCATTATGTGGTCATCACAGTCAGGAAAACTCAATCATGTCACTGCCTGCTAGTATAATTGTGTTGTATATGAAGAATAGGATGGACAAAACCTTCCTAAAACAGTGAACGATTAGAGGTTTTCAGTCAGTAGAGAATCACTTTCAAGAAGTCTCTTTTTGTTACTACCTTTGCTGTTGTAAAGTTTATAGGGCCAGTTTTAGAGAGAACTAGTGACAATGTGTATAATTCAGTTTTATAAAACTATGGATGGGATGGCACAGTAAACAAGTCCTAATCTTCTGATTCCCATGGATTGCTGTTTAGGGCCTCAGTCCTGTTTTGTGTTTGGGTCAATGCGGGAGGCAGGGAAATCAACTTGAATGATGCAGGATCAAGCTCTAATTTTCCCTTGGTTAAAGTTTACTACTGATTCAGTTTTTACCTTGATTAAGATACCCAAGTGCAAGGAAAGGGAACTGTAGTACAAAACAGGGAGAGAATAAAAAGTGAGAGAATTGAAATTTGACAATTGATTAGGGCATATGAAGGGCTTGGCGGCTTGTTTTTGCTACAGTAGCAAATGGTCATATTTAGTGTGTGGTTTCTCAGTTGTAGTGACTTAAGGATTTCTAAAATTTTACTCGTCTAGTAATATTTTGAAAGTGACAGTGCACTTGAAATCCAGTCAATTTAAAGAATTGATGAAGTAATTTATGGTACCAAATCTACCCTTGAGTCCCACTGGCAGTTTTCATGGTTTAACAATCCAGTCATATTTTACTAGCTTTAAAAATGTTTTCTCTTCCTTGTTGCTGTGTACAAGATACGCACAAACTTAAAGGGGAAATGGGAAAACTGGCTAGACAGTGTTATGTAGGGCTGCTGTGTTTGCCTCCATTCCTTAAATTGATAGGAGGATGTGCAGTAGTGATTTGCAGAAATCACTGTACCAACTTCACTATTGAGGCATCTTATTGATCCTCAAGAACGAAGTTCTGAGGCTAAGGTTCACTTCCAAACCCACAGGCAGCTGTGGGTCAGCTAACACTATAGGTGCCCTTGAGTAACACAGCAGAATTTTTTTTCATGCTCATCTGTAATACATTCTGCTACTCAAGCCTTTATGTTGGGATTGCAGTTATGTTTAGTGGTCAACTTCAGACAAGCTTCCAGTATTTAGGACATTCTCCTATCACTTTTTTTTTAAAGATTCCATTTCACTTACTCTCTTTTAATATCTAATCTCTGTTGAGAGCATGTGTTGCTGTTACAGTGAGTAGCCAGATTGTCCCTTAAAATGCACTTGCCCTATAGCTTGTGGTGGTGGTGGTGGTTCCTTTGTCTCTGATGTATGGAGCTGGAATTTTGGACCCTTGGTTAAACCTTGTGGGAACTAGTACAGCTATGCCTGACAGTAGTTCATAAGTTCTAAAATTGCTGAAACTATTGTACACCTCTACCCCGATATAATGCGGTCCATGGGAGCCAAAAAATCTCACCGTGGTATAGGTGAGACCACGTTACATCTGGGTAGGGAGAGGAACCGCTCCCCACCCCAGCTCACCTCCGCTCTGCCTCCTCCCTGAGCGCACTACTGCCACTCTGCTTCTCCCTCCCTTCCAGACTTACCACGCCAATCAGCTGTTTGGCCCAGCAAGCCTGGAAGGGAGTGGGGAGAAGAAACAGAGTGGCAATGGGGCGCTCAGGGGAGGATGTGGAGATGAGCTGGGGTGGGGAGCAGTTCCTCTGTGCCCCCCCCCCAACTTGCGGCCCCCCTGCCCCAGCTCACCTCCGCCTCCTCCCACGAGCGCACCACAGCTCCGCTTCTCTCTCCCAGGCTTGCCACGCCAATCAGCTGTTTGGCACAGTAAGCCTGGGAGGGAGGAGAAGTGGCGCTGCGGCGAACTCGTGGGAGGAGATGGAGAGGAGGTGAGCTGGGGTAGGGAGGGCCACAGCAAGTAATGCAGGCGCAGAGGAACTGCTTGTCGTAACATGAATTCGGCTATAATGAGGTAAAGCAGCGCCGTCCCCCAAAATGCTGCTTTACCGCATTATATCCAAATTCATGTTATATAGGACTGCATTATATTGGGGTAGAGGTGTATGTAACAAGTTGCATCAGAATAGTGTAATCTGTTGGGTAGCACTATCCAGTTAAGGCATATTCTGACATGAATGGATGCATAAGCTTGTCACTTCCAAATCTTTATACAGGGTTTATGAAGAGTGCTGGCATTATTTGTGTTAAGCAGGACCAGAAAATGTATATAACTATATACCTCAAACAGTGTGACTGATGGCAGATTTTTCTCTCTTCGGTTTGCTTATTACAGGCTAACAATTCTGTTTGGAGGTTTAAAATGTGAATGATTTTTAAGCTCTTTACATTGTCTACTATTTAATAGATAAAATCTATAGGAGTGTATGTCTTTGCATGGGATGGTGAGAATCCCTTTAAATGAAATACTAAAATGGAGCATTTTCTAAATTTGCTGTTAAGCGAAACTTACGTTGAAGTGTAACAATTCCATGATTGTCTGGTACTAGAACCTAGTGGAAGTAAGTAAACATAGCTGTAATTCTGGCAGTTATGAACAGTGGTGGCTTATTTTTCCCCTTTTCTTTAAAAATAAATAAATTTTACTTAAACGTAAGTTTAAAAAGTTGGCCTCTGATTTTTTTTTTCTAAGCACTGTTAATGTGGCTGAACTGCTTAGAAACAGCAAAAGTACAAATGAAGAAAGAGGAAGTAAAATGTGAAGAAAGAAAAAGGGGAAAATATAATAGGTGGGAAGTTGCCACAGCCCTGAGTCTTGGTCATAACGTTCTTCCTTGTTTAGCTTCTCCCTTTTGGCCCCTCTGTTCTTTCATTCACACTTCTTTCTCCACTTCTGCATGCCGTCCAAGCAGTAATCCTCTTCCTCTCCTGCATCCCCTTCACGCCTCCCTAGTGCACTCATTGAATGAGGGCCAGAGTGGCAACTCTCCTTGCAATTGACCCCCGCCTCCAGAATTGATAGAGCAAAGGAGAGGAAACTATTTTAGCCATTGGTCATGTCAACCACTGCCACTTCTGCCACCAACTGAAGTGCTCTGGGCACTTCATCCGTGGAATGAGGGCAGGCCTACACTACAGAATTACTTTGCTATAATTACATTGATCAGGGGTATGACTTTTTCACACCTCTGAGTGACGTACTTATAGTGACCTAAGCGCCAGTGTAGATGGCGCTGTGTCAATGGGAGAGCTTCTCTTGACCACATAGCTACTGCTTCTTGTGGAGGTGGATTAACTACGCTAACAGGAGAATTCTCTCCTATTGGTGTAGAGAGTCTTCATGAAAGCACTACAGATGTAGTTTTAAGTGTAAACCTGCCCTTAGTCTCCTAGGTTCATATCCTTAAAGACATCTGTGATTGTTATGCTTGAGTGGGTTTTTTCTCACAAAAAAAGCTTGTTTCCTCACAAAAATGGCGCATTTGTTCTTTTCAAAATAAGGTACCTTGTTCTGCTCAACTGTGTGAGAATGTGGCCTTCACAGTGCAAAACATGAATTGTTTTCTCTACTTGCAACAGAAATGATGATTGCATTTTCCAGAGCCTTGAATTGAAGGAGAAATTTATTCCATTTTATTGCAACTCTCTCTACCTTACTGTGACCCAACTATGCTAAAACACTAACTAAAATACCAGGATTAAAAACTCTTTAAAGATCATAGATTGTATTAGGGCAGCTTTGTACCACTCTTGTGGTGCAAAATTTAAAAATAACTTCTTAAAGACCCAAATTTCCTTTTTCTAATAAATTAAATATAAAGTTTAAATTCTTCTTGCAATAGCAATTGTCTACTAGGATTCCACTCTTGGTGAACACATGCTCTAGGTACACAAGTTCAGGTTCTTTTGGCCAGCAATGTCTGATGGGGCCATGTCTGTGCCCTAGATGTCCTAGCATCTCTTTTTAGGGCTTAAAGGGCAGAGCAGGCCCAACCTCAGTTCTTACCACCTGCAGCAGTGAGTTGGAACTCCCTGCCTGCTTCTCTGAGCGCTGTGCTTTTTTTAGTATTGATGGTTAGTCTTATTGCCCCGGTGCAATCCGTGCACGCACAGATTCCTTATTTTATGTATGTTCTGTTTCGTAGGCTAGACCACCACTTCAGGGACTCTAGAAGAATAGTAGAAGCAAAATCTTCATGGTTTAAAACCTGCCTTAATGTGAAGCTTCAGTGCCACTGAGTGATGGACACTTTAGGTGCCCATTTAGTTTGAGGAAACATTCCTAAGTGGTGTGTGTACTGAATGTTGCTCATTTTCAAGTGGACTCAAAAGTTTGAGGATCTCACTTAAAATTGTTCCTCTTGAAGCACTCAAAGCAGGCCTCCTTGGACACAGCTAGACATCAGTTGCCTGGTCATTCCTTCTGCATGAGTTCCCTGGTGAGCCCAGAGTCCATACCAAGCTCTTGAGCTTCGTCGACCACGCCTCTTGGTTGACGAAGCTCATCTGCCTTCATTCCAGCTTCTGAGGACTAGGAAGAAGCAGTGCTCCAGAATTGACCCAAGATATAGGTACCTTAAGTCTTTTGCCTTGACCCATAAGTCTGATTCAGCAATCAAAGGGCAGTCAGCAGCCTGAGAGGGGCACCTTGGTACTGACTTTTAAGAGAGTGCTGGCAATAACCACTAAAGCTATGGACTGCATCTCTCTTGGAACCAGTCCTTTATCACCCAGGGCTCCTGTTCAGGTAACCTCACAGATGTGTTCCTGAGTGTCCAGTGGATTGATACCTACTGGGTCAGTACCCCAGGCATATCAGGTACGGTGACTTTTTTTTTTCTTTTCTTTTTCATCCTTGTACCCAGTATCAGAGTCTCCTCTCCATGAGAGCTTGAAGTTGATGATGACTAATCCACATTGGCCAAGTACTTTTTGAAGTGGTGATATAAATGCACTCAAGATGGTGTTATCCATCAGCCAATCGTTTCTGAGCTATACCCTACATATTTGGCAGTAAAGCTTGACTGCTTTGTCCATTCATCAACACATCAAGAAGACTTGCAAAATCCAGTTGAGTTGCAAACTTGCCAGCAACTCATGGGCGTTAGTGTTGCCACCTTACAGACAGCTACCAGTTCCCTAATGATTGTACCTGCTTAATGCTGTGAAGCATCTTAGGGCTCCAGTTGTCATTGTGACAAGTTGTACTCAGTGATCAATTCTGTCCTGCATATCATCAATGGTACAACCCAGACAACTGCAGTTTCCAGCATTCCAGTCCTGGTTGGCATTGCTTCCCCAGTAATTAGGCATAAGGTAAGGCCCTAGCCCCATTACTGTGTGCAGCCAACTATCAAGACAGCTTACTTCATAATTTTGTCTCAAAGCCATATCAGAAACACTTGCTAAAGTGTTTTCTGAAATAGTTGATCCCATCAGACAAACTTTCTAAGGAACCTGTTGCCACTGTAGTGCGGGACTATATTTTTAGAGCAGTGGCACATTTCTTGGCAGTTAGACAGCTCAGATCTATATTTCCTAGGCGCTCAGGATTAGCTCTCTCAAGACCTTCAGAATAATCGTATGAACCAAAAGATTCTTACAATGGGATGTGTTGTCATCACGGGCCGTTTTACTTGCATCTTTATCATTGGGTCTTCCTGAGCTTCCTGTCCTGCTCCCATGGAGCTCAAGAACTGTGTGCTATTTGGTTAAATAATGCCCTCTTTATCATATTGATGGTGGGTAGATGCACTTAACAGAGTGGCTACATCTCATACCCATTCTAGAATCTAATTCATTGTTTGTGCCATCAGAAGCCATATACCAGGAGAAGGAAAAGCATCAGCTAGCAAGTTGTTGGTATAGCAGGTCAAGAAGATATCTCTGGTACTGAATTAACCCACTGCCCACTTAGAGAGCACAACAGAGCCCGGGCACTCCTGACAGGATGTCTTGGAAGCCATGTATTCTTTGTCTGCATCCCTATTGGGGCACAATAGGAGCGACTCCTTCCATTCCTTTTGGGTTGTACAGTGCGAGTCAGAAAGGAATCTGTAAGGGACAGCAGTATATGACCTAGGGCTCATGGGAAATACCCTTCCTGATTTTACATGCACACACCCCCATGTGTCCCTCAATCCATATTGATGCCCAGATCAACTCTGGCTTGACTGGACACCCAGGGGAGTGCAGCTGTGTTCATGCAAGCCTGAGTAATCTGCCTCCTTGTGGATTAGATACTGCTGCCCAAAGAGGCAGTATAAACTAACAAGTCAAGTCAGCTAGTGCAGCCTTAGAGCCTCAAAGTATCAGGAGGAAAGTAATGAATGCTACGAGGGGAAGAATGAGGCAGTAAATTAATGTTGTCGTTAGCTGATGACTTCAAAGCATTTCAGGACCTCATCAGGTCCATGGCAGAGACTCTAGATACACCTCTGAAAGTGATGCAGGAGAAATCTTTTTCAAACTCCTGCACATTTTACACACTTCTATTGCTGGCAGGCTCATCTTGCTTATAAATGAGGATCATCCCATGAAAGACCTGTGACATGCGCTAGCTTCCATTTTGGCCACATCCAAGTGGGCTGATGAGATTCCACATCCCTTCCAAAGAACTTGGAGTACTTTTATTCCCATTCAGTATCAAAGTCGTTTCTGGAAGCTGCGGCCCAAGAGAGATCAAAGTGGCAGGAGTCTCCCAAATCTATATCTAAGGGGAAAGATTTAAAAAGACTGGGCCTGTTTGGATGCAAAGTATTCATTTATCAGCCTCCATATGCTGGTGGATAATTACCAAGTGCTTCTGTCCAAATAAAATTATTTGAATTGAGATGGACTGTTTGTGGATAGGCTACCTCAATCACTGAGAAGAACTAAAGACCATCCCGATCTGAAGGATAGCTGATAACCTGCATCCAATTGTAGGCTGCAGTAAACAATATAGCGGGATGTACTTTGCTTACATTGGTGGTCGTGAAAAGACCTTACTTTTTCCAGTCATGAGGGATTTTCCAGGGAGGTCCAAACAAAAATTGAGGACCTTTTTGAAGATAACTTTTTACTTCAGAGTGGTGAATTCCTCTATTCCTTAAAGGAATCTAGGGTGACTACATTCTCCTGATCTCTTTTCCAGTACTAAGACGGAAGTAAGTGAGACAGGACTTCCTTCAGGCAGTGTTTCTGTGCCCACATACTGTTACCATTCTCAGACCTTGGAAGCTGCCCAGAAAGAAGAGGTTTCAGCCTTTCTCTGCTGCTGCACAGTCTGTTTTCCCTAGGAAAACATTGAGAGACTGGCAGAACCTTGAGATCTCTTCCCTTCTGTCTTTCTTCCCCTTCCATCCACCATCTTGGTAGCTATCTCTTTTTATTTTTGGTAAGCCTGGACTCAGATCAACTCAAGTCTTGGAAATAGTAAACAAGGGATATTCTATGTAATTCCATTCTCTTCTTGACCATTTAGCCCCATTCCCCATCCTTTTTTTTTTTTCTTCTTCTTTCCTCCTTGAGGGGCCATTTTCACAAGATACTGTTCAAACAAAAAGTGGACTCCCTTCTACAATTTGGAGGAGGGACTCAGAGTTATAGGTCAAGGGGTTATTCCCATTATCTTTCTCATCCCAAAGACAACAAAGGGCTAATGCAATCCTTGGATGCATTAAAAAGGGGAAATCTTGGGTCAGACCAGAGGGTGTTTTTTTAAAAACCTCTGTATTCGGCACTGGTGCAACTGCTGCTAGAAATACTGTCCAGTTCTGGTATCCATGATTAAAGAGGATGTTTATAGATTGGGGAGGGTTCAGAGAAAAGCCACAAGAATGATTAAAGGATTAGAAAACCTGCCATTATAGCAATTAGACTCAAGAAGCTCTCTTTATTTAGCTTAATAAAGAGAAGGGTAAGGGGTGACAGATTAGTCTATAAACCTCTACTTGGAACAAATATTTAATATTGGCCTCTTCGATCTAGCAGAGAAAAGTATAGCATGATCCAATGACAATTTTCTAGACAAATTCAGACTGGAAAGAAGGTGTAAATTTTTAAGTCTAAAAAATTGTGTTGGATTCTCCATCACTGGCAATTTTTTTTAATCATGATTGGATGTATTTCTAAAAGTTAAGTGCTAGGAATGATTTTGGAGAATTTCTGTGGCCTGTTATCAGATGGTCAGGCTAGATAATCCCAGTGGTCCCTTCTGGATTTGGAATTCATAAGAGTTGAAGCATTAAAGATTCCCAAGTTCAGAATGGTGACTCTGACCTCTATAGTTCCCTCATTAAATCCCTCAAGACTTTTGTGGTTCTTGATCTGCAAGATGCCCATTTTCAGATATCCATTTATCCAGCCCACAAGAAACTTTTCAGATTCCTAGTGGAAACATCTCTCTATCTGTACAGGTCCTGTGCTCTCTCCACAGTTCTGCACTTTCACTATAGAGATTGCACCACAGTACTTGTATTTTTCAGTTCACCTCATGCTATTTCTTTTTCTTTCTTACAGTGCAAATATTTGTAATAAAAAAAGTGAGCACTGTACACTTTGTATTTATGTTGTAATTGAAATCAGGATACTTGGAAATGTAGAAAAACAATAATATTTATAATAAATTTAAGTCGGTATTCTGTTACTTAACAATGCATTTAAAACTGCAATTAATTGCAACTATTTTTAATCTAGTTTTGTGTTAGTTGCTTGTTAACTGCGATTGACAGCCTTACTTTAAATGTACAGTGTTCTGTATCTGAAAGATGATTATGTAAAGATCTTCAGATTTTAAAGTTTGTGTTGTATGGACTAAAGTGCTTTTTCAAAATGCAAAAATATACTGTTAAAGTATTTTTATATATATCTCCTCACTACAACATTAAACTCCAAATGCAGTTGATGTGTATGTAACTTGCAGGATTTTTTTTTTAAATATTAAAGCAAACAGTTTTAGGAAGGTTGCTTCTACATACTTACCAGTGTTTCTTCTTTTGTTTTTTGTAAGAATGAAGCCACGAAAAATTAAAGAAGATGATGCTCCAAGAACGATAGCATGTCCTCACAAAGTAAGTGAAACTCTCAGAACTTAAGGCATTTTAGTGGTCAGTCACTTGTGGAACTGAATTTTGTCTCACTTTTTTTTCTGTTAGGGAAGGAATAAGCTGAATATTTGTATTAAAGCTAAATATTGAGGTCTGTTACTTTAAATACAGTCACCTCTTTAGGTGCTTTCCAGATGCTAAAAGATTTCCTCAACTCTTCCTACAAATTTTGTTATGAAATTCACAGAAGGAAACCTTGTTTGCATGTAAGGTGATCATAGGAGTATGGCAGGACCCTTTGTCCCAGTAATGTAATTTTCCATCTGACTATATGAAAATACCTCATTAATCCTCATTAACCTGAACTGTATTCCTTTTAAGATTCTGTACTGCTGTGTCTCACACCTGGCTCATGATATTGATAACTTGAAGGATCATTGGAGAATGTCATTTGGTAAAGGTCAAGGATGTCTGTTGCAGCTGGGAGCTAGCCTCCCAGCTCAATACACAGATTTATGCTAGAAATAGCTGTGTGGGCATTGTGTCACTGGCAGAGGCTCAGGCTAGGCACCTGAGATCAGGCTTCTCTTGGGGGAATTCTTTGCCAATGCACAGTACAGAAATTTTCAGAAATTAATGTTGTGCACGCAGAATTTCCTTTTTTCCTCACAGAAATGGGCTGCAGAGATGTTGGCTGTCACTAGAGGCCACTGGACCCAGCACAAGGCTAGGGGGAAGAGGAGGGAACTGGAGGGTTCCTAATAGCTGCAGTTCTCAGCATGCTCTGAAGGAAGGAGGTGATGGCATGCAAGTCTTGGACCTAGCATCAGGCTGTTTCTCCCTCTGGTCTTGGGGGTGGGAGTGGGGGTGAGAGTGTCTGGGCTTGAGAGAGGTGCATCTGGGTTCTCGGAGGGAAGGGGGCAGAGGAACTGGGTTGTCGTAGGGGTTTCTTGAATACTCTACTTGTGGGGGAATTTTTGCTGACAGGTATTTTGAAATAAATTACCAAATAATTGAAACTGGCATGATTATATAGTATTGTTCTTGACAAAATCTGCAGAATTTTAAAATACTGTGTGCATAATTTCCCCAGGAGTAGCTCAAGCCCACCCTGGCGCCAAGCTTGTCTGGCTAGTGTGAGCCTCTGCCAGTGCCACAATGTCCACACAGCTATTTCTATCACATTAGCTTGGGCCCCTCTAGCACAAGTCTCAGTCCAAGCTGTAAGGCTGGTGTAGGGGTCTAATGTAGACAGACCCCTAGACCAGTGGCTCAACCTTTCCAGACTACTGTACAGGAACTCCTCACTTAACATTGTAGGTGTGTTCCTGAAAAATGCGACTTTAAGCAAAACGATGTTAAGCTAATCCAATTTCCCCATAAGAATTAATGTAAATGAGGGGGTTAGGTTCCAGGAAAAAAATGTTCACCAGACAAGTCTCTCTCTCTCTGTCTCTCTCACAATAAAATACACATACACACAGAGTATAAGTTTTAAACAGTTTAATACTGGTACACAGTGATGATGATTGTGAAGCTTGGTTGAGGTGGAAGAGTCAGAGGGTGGGATATTTCTCAGGGAATGCCTTACTGCTAAATGAACTAGCAATTGACTGAGCCCTCAAGGGTTAACTCTCACAATACTGCAAGGCAGCAGGAAAGGAGGGAGGGCAGACACATGCCCCCTATGTGCGAGGGGAAAAAATGCACATTTCCCCTTTAAGTAGCTGACCCCAGGCTTAAGTACACTGCCTTGTTAATTAAATCAGCTTGCTGAGACCTGAGACAGCAGCTACTGCCTAGAAGCTTCCTCCCTCCCTCCCTCATGTGTCCCCCTGCTCTATGGAAGATGGGGTAAGCGGGGTGCAGGAGCAGAGGGGAGGGGGAGACACCCTGACATTAGCCCCCTTCTTCCCCCCCTGTACAGCAAGCAGGAGTCTCTGGGAGCAGCTCCAAGGCAGAGGGCAGGAGCAGCACATGGCAGTGGTGGAAGGGACAGCTGCTGCAAAGGGAATTTGGGGGAGTAGGGAGCTGATAAGGTGGCTGCTGGTCCACTCTGGTTCCAACCACCCACCAGCTAGCTCAACAGGCTGCTCTTCCCGCAAGCAGCGGACAAAACAGGCGGCTGCCAAACAACATTAGAAGGGAGCATTGCACAACTTTAAACAAGCATGTTCCCTAATTGATCAGCAACTTAACATCGAAACAACGTTAACTGGGACAACTTTAAGTGAGGAGTTCCTGTACCACTTTCAAGAGTTTGATCTGTCTTGTATACTCCCCAAGTTTCACCTCACTTAAAAATGAGACACAAAAATACAAGTGTCACAGCACACTATTACTGAAAAATTGCTTACTTTCTCATTTTTATCATATAATAAAATTAGTCAATTGGAATATTAATATTGTACTTGCATTTCAGTGTATAGTATACAAAGCCGTATAAACAAATCATTGTCTATGAAATTTTAGTTTCTACTGACTTCACTAGTGCTTTTCATGTAGCCTGTTGTAAAACTAGGCAAATATCTAGATGAGTTGATGTAGCCCCAGACGTACACGTACCCCTGGTTGAGAACCACTGCCCTAGACTATTTAATCATCAGATCTTTTCTGCGGCCACTACTTACATAAAGGAGAGCACTCTGGTCCCTTCTCTTATGGTTAGCACTTCTGTAAAGTTGTCTTTTGGTAGCGACTGTACACTATTGTTGCAATATCTTGTCCATGGTAATTTAAAATGCTATTTGATGGCATGAACCTGTTCTGAAAACTGTCCAAAGTGTATTCCTGAGATCTAGGCGTACCCAGCCTTGATATGAAGTCATTATAGGTTGTGGGGCTTGGTTTCTAGATAGCGTGAGCCTAAGAATGCTTGCCTGTGCAGATATTTAATAGTGCACATTACAGATCAGTAACCTAGGTCTGTTCCTTACTAGCCTTGAGCCCAAGCATCTACTCTGGGAACATTGAGCTCCTATTCAGGGCTCTGTTTCAGAATGTAGGTTCATCTTTCCTTAAAGTTGTACTTGGAGACCCAGAGTTAAATTATTCTTCCTCTGAGGAGAGACGTTTGTTCTTCACAACTTTAAATCAATCCTGCTCTTACTTCTGATTTAATTATACTTCTGATAAACCATTACATTGTCTACATTAGGTGGGAGAAGAAAAGTAATACTTCCTTATTGCATCTCTTCCACTCCCAAAAAGTTCCTTTATCAGTGTAGAGGTAACTCTTAAGACCACTTCGTTACTTCTGTGTAACCAAGAAATACCTTTTGAGACTTTCCTTCTCCTTTCCACTGAGTAGTGGGGATTTTAAAATCCATATAAATAGTTTTTTCATCCCACCCATTTGTGAAGTTTAACTTTTTTGAATAAAGACATGGAAATCTTGAAGCCTGTTAATCAAAGGCATTGTGAAGCCTGTGGGGAAAACTTTTTTTTTATTTAGAAGTGGTGGCTTTTTGGTTTTTCAAAACTTAAGACCTGTTCAGATACAGTTATTGCCAGTTTGGCAGAAGTAGGTCCCAAAGAGGAAGCTTGCAGAATTGCAGATTGGAAGGTGGATCACTCAATCAGTTGCTGTTTTCAAACTTGTACTCTATACAGTTGTATGGTACTACCATGGTGTTCTGAGTACTTTTCATGTACATGTCAAAATTCATATGGAATCTGAAACTCATTAACAAAACATAAGAATTTATGAAAGTTTCTGATATGCTTTGAGGGTCCTTTGACAAATGAGTTCATCTCTATTCCCATCTTACGTTTATTCAACAGGGAAGCCCTAGTAGCTCATTTCATTTAGCTGGGTTGAATTTGTAAGAAGAGTGTCTGTCTTTACCATGAAATGCAGTCTTGATCCCACAAATCCATTGCCCCATCCTTTATGCTGGATAGTGGAGGTAATTTTTTTGGTATGAGTGACTAAGAAAGTCATCTGGTTGGATTCCCTGTGTATGTAGGGCCCTATGAAATCAGTTTTATTATGGATGTTTGGATTTATTGTAATTTCTTTTTTTCCCTTTTTTAAAACAATTCCACCTTTATGGTCTTTTACATCAAAATTGTTTGATACATTTGCAACAATTAAGTATCCTTACTATAAATGTATTAAATGTTCAGAATTGGATTGCAATGGGAAAAATTGATTTTACCACCCCACCCCCCAAAATATTTACAGTCTAAACAAAACATCTGGCAGATATACAGTACACCTCTACCCCGATATAACGTGACCCACTATAACACGAATTCGGATATAACGTGGTAAAGCAGCGCTCCGGGAGGGGCAGGGCTGCACACTCCAGTGGATCAAAGAAAGTTCGGTATAATGCGGTTTTACCTATAACGTGGTAAGATTTTTTTTTGGCTCCTGAGGACAGCATTATATCAGGGTAGAGGGGTACAAGCCAAAAGTAATATATTTTAAATTGCTTTTTAAAGTAGCATTTGGTAATATGACCAAACTGACGTTGCTGAACAGTAACACAAGAAATCCACAAAACTGTGTTGGGGGAGTGTCAGCACCGTCTCCCTTTAAGCAGAGCAACTCACCAGCCTGAACATTTGTTTAGACAGCAGCTGCAGCTACCACTCCTGATCCAGAGGCTGGTGTATAGACAGGTGCCCCTCTGTTCTCCCACATGGCTCCCCCTCCTCAGTGGCGACTGGGTACACCAGCGGGGGGAAGGAGACACGCCAACATCAGCCCCACCCTTGGGCTGGCTCTGCACAGCAGGCTTGACTCTTAGCCTGCCTGCCCCTGCAGTCCAAGTGATGGAGAGAGCAGAATTCCGCATTAATGTTTTGATTCTGTCCAAGTTCTCGTTAATGCAGATTTCATAGGGCCAAAGAGTATGGTATGTTATGGTAGTTAGCCAAAGAGGCATTAGGGGACTTTTTCATAATCCAGTTGGCTTGTTATTTCTGATGTAATGGCTTATGTATGAAATATGAAGCCTCTAGATTATTAACATTGTAGCTAGTCAGTCCCTTTGTAGACTAGATTTGTAAAGAGGTGCTTTTTCAGAATGATTACAAGGAGTCTAGGCTTGCTCAGCAGTATAGAAGCTGAGGCTGCCTGGTAGTGTTGGGGGAGGGATTCAAGAGACACTGGCTCTACTCCCAGTTCTGTTACTGGCCTGCTGGGTGACCTTGGGCACATCACTTCACCCCTCTGTGTCTTGGTTTCCCCATCTGTAAAATGGGGAGGATATTGACCACTTTTGGTAAATCCTTTGAGATCTGATGAAAAAGCTAGGTGGTAATATTTATAAGTAATTAACTTCTGTCCCTCATCTCTCTATTAGTTGGTGTTTAGTGGTATTTAAAGTTGGCAAGGGGGTTGGAAAACACTCCATTAAAAAGGGATGCCTAGGGGATGGCAGAAGCAGCAGGCAAACAAAGAAGGAATAGAACACAGTTGATCAGTAAGGAAGGGGATAGAAGAAACGTGTGGTGAAAAGAGTTGGGAATTTTAAAGGTAGCATGAATTTTGAACAAATGATATCTGGGGCAACAGGAATCTGTAAAAATGATCGTAATTCTCTATTTTCCAAATCTCACCAACCAGTAAAGATAGAATGGGAAGCTCATAGATTAGAGGTGCAGAAAGGGAATAGCTCAATCAAGAACCGTTATGTCTAGGTAGGACTTCTGCCTAATTTTGTCTCTTTAGTCTCTCTGCAAATGCAGTATTCAAAATATAAGTGAATCTGCAGAGGCAGGATCTTCAAAAAGTGGGGGTGAGTTCCCATTACTTGAGGTTATACACTCTTGTTGCTCAGGAGTAAGATCTGTATTCTGCCTTCCTGTGATGCAGCTACCAGGTGGTGGTCTTCAGGTTTCATGACCCAGCAGCACCAGATCCACCTTCCCCCTCCCTAGAAACAACACAGCTGTTACCTTTTATAATCCTAGTCAATTTATCAGACTAATTCTGCTCTCAGTGCATTACGGAATAGATTTCTTCTGTAGCTGCTGTGCCTTGGAGACCCTCTTGCTTCTTTCTCTGTCAGGAACGGGAAACAGACAAAGAAAGAAGAAAGAGGGACAGTAGGAGATGGACAGAGACAGACATCACTTGCACAAAGAATATGGGGCCCACCAAAGGTAGCGGTGGACTACCATTTTACTTTTTGCTAGCCCTTGGACTACCATAAATTTTGTTCAGTTTGTTCACCTGTGCTTCTGTTAATAGGATGTAATCTTATGGGGAAGATGCAGTGTGTCTTAATAAAACTTGACTGCATGTCGTACACTAATGTTGTATGGGTGAGTAGAGGAGTTGGATTTTTTTCCCACCTCTTAAATTATTGATATTTACTGGCTGTCCATAGTAAGAGTTTGTGGTAATTTTATTGTAAAAGTGTTCTATTTTTAACCTCGTAAGTCAAAGTAAAATATGCATCAATGTGAGGGAGTATGTCTTTCCAGAGCCAGCTTCTATTTTAAGGTATTTTTCCAGGGAAAAGGGGGCGGACGGGCGGGTAACTAAACTTTAATCTACTAAAATGCTAGAAATTTTATTATTGGAACTTGTTTATGTATTGACTAAGGTTTTTTTTTAATTCTCTTTAAGGGCTGCACAAAAATGTTCAGGGACAACTCTGCTATGAGGAAGCATCTTCACACTCATGGTCCTCGAGTACACGTATGTGCAGAATGCGGCAAGGCCTTTGTGGAGAGTTCCAAGCTAAAGCGACATCAGCTAGTTCATACTGGAGAGAAGCCCTTTCAGGTATGGCCACTTTCGAGACATGCAGAGTATTCCAGTTTTAATTTAAAAAAAGGGTGGGGGGGAGACTGTGCTTGCCTGGCTTCCTCGCCAGTTGAGGCAAGGAAGCACCTTGTCTCAAAATAAAATTACATGTGGTGACTTGACATGCAAAATCAAGACATGATCCAAAGTCTGATACTAATATCAGCCTTTCCATTGACTTTAGAGGGCTTTGGATCAGATCCTTAGAGAAGTTAGAACAAGTTCTCTGTTCACTAATTATTAATGCTTAGACAAAATTATGATTGTTTATTTCCAGGTATATTTTGGAAGTGGAGTGTATTATAGCGCACACATCAGCGCATTTGAATTTAACTATTCTAGCCTACTTTAAGTTTTTGGAAAACTTGCAAGAAAATTAGACTTTGGATACCATATTTGAGAAAACTCTCATTGCTTCCTCTTTTTTCAACATGATGTATTTTACTAGTGTAAACAAGGCCTCAGGTTATGCTAATTAGGGTGTGTAAATGGATTGTCTTCCACTATTAAGAGTCATACTATGTAGCTTGGCAGATTAAGACTGCAAAGCTGTATCACAATGTATTATGTGGATATTTTTTTTTTGTTTAGAGGCTGTTTTTGTAACACATTTGTAAACAAACTGCCTGAATATCCATGTTAAAATTTACAGTGGGGATACTCCCCGTGGGGGGAGAAACTGTTTCATTCTCTCCTTTTTTTTTTTTAATGTCCCCCATGTTGTCAGCAGACACTTTTTTTTTCTTGTGCTGTTTGATGCACCATTGGCTAATCAGAATGCTTAACTTTCAAGTTGAGTGTTAATCAACTTAAAATTAAAGCCATGAACTACCCACTGAATATCCTCTGATGCTACGACAGTGTAGGAGACACTTGAGCTCCTGCCACCAGAGGTCCCCAGCCTTCTTCATATGGTAAATATCATTCAAAAATTACTGTAGACTCTGAATTATACAACATGCAGAAATAACTGATGCACATCAGTTCAGTTAAGATACCTTGTTTTAATTTGTTTAGTTTCTTCAAGAAAGTAATCTGTCACAAGACACAAACTGATATTCTAAAAATGAGATTCTTTAATACAGAAAACCTTCAAACCTACCACTTCTGGTTTAAAAAAAAAAAGCCCCTAAATATTGTTCCTAATCATTTTAAGAATTAAAAGTCCACAAGTCATTACCTGAATTATCCACCTCCTGAGTGATTCTCTAGCCCAGTGGTTAGAGTATTCACCTGGAAGATGGGATACCCAAGTTCAAGTCCTTTCACTATTCAGTATTGCATGAGTTGTGCAGGAAGTCAGACTAGACTAGATTATCACAGTGGTTCCTTTTTGCCTTAGAATCTGTAGTTTTCATAGAACGTAATGGTTGAATTCAGTAAATTGAGAGAGGTTTTTTTTGTTTTTCCCTAGAAACAAATATTCCTGTGGTGTGGAGTTTTTATTCATTTATCTGTTTTTATTTGTAGGGAACCCCCCCCCCCCCCCAAAAAAAAAAAAAAACGCTCTGATCCAGGCTCTTGTGGCTCTTTATGTACATTAAGAACAATTGTATAAAGCATGAGTTAGCTTCTCATCTCTCCCCTGCATGGCAACAACTCATAAAATATCTTATCTGAACAGTAGCCCATCTGACCCACAAATAACCCTTATTGTGCTGTGACCTTCTCTTCCCAAAAATTTTAGTCTTTGAGTCCCTCCAGTAGAATGGAGTCTAGCTGATTTTTG
This sequence comes from Mauremys reevesii, assembly GCF_016161935.1. Classification (NCBI taxonomy): domain Eukaryota; kingdom Metazoa; phylum Chordata; order Testudines; family Geoemydidae; genus Mauremys; species Mauremys reevesii. The sequence goes on along the minus strand of NC_052626.1, from coordinate 23,812,604 downwards.
GAGCAGGTGGGAAGGGGGGGTACCAAATTCTAAAGCTGAGGGCTGCTTCTTTAACTGAGAGTTAAAGAAACCCCCATGACAACCCAGTTCCTGTTTCTATGCTCTGCCCTCCGAGCCCAGCCAGGGAACCAGACACCCACAATCCCTCTCCTCTATATCTCCCCTGCCCCCTTCCAGACCAGCCATGGGAACCATCCAGCCCAGACACCCTCTCTTCCCCCGCCTGCCCCCACCCCCAGAGCCTGGGGATCCAGAAGGAAAAACCATCTGATGCTTAGTTCCAGGCTTGGAGTTTCCTGCATGCATACCTCTTTCTCTCAAGGCATGCTGGGAACTGTAGCTGCCAGGAACCCTCTAGCTCCCTCTCCTTTCCCCAGCAGTGTCTGTGTGAGCTGTGCTCTGCTGGGTCCAGTGGTGGCTAGCAGGCACTGTAGCCCATTTCTATGGGGGGAAGGAAATTCTGCATGCACAATGTTAATTTCCGCAAAATTCTGCACTGCACAGTGGTGCAGAATTCCTCCAGGAGTAAAAAAGGGAATGTGTAGAGAAAGCTTGGAGCTTTGATCTCCTCAGAATTTTTTCTTCACGGTAGTCTTCAGTGTACATTGCAACTATTTGAGAAAAATACAGTCATCAATTTTCTCTTTAGGCTTTCACTAAAAAAAAATAAACTTCATACATTAAATGAGATGTAATGAATGCAATGTTGTTATGCTAAGACCTGCAATTATTTCTCAGGCAAAGCTCTCACTGGTTCTTCTAGGAGTTTTCAGGGGAAATGGACTGCAGGATCAGGACCTAATATTTGTAAAGGGAACCTAGTAACGCAAGCAAGAATCTTTTGCTGACTTACCAAGTATCTGTTGCTCCTGTTGAGAATGTTTTTAATCTGTGACCTTTCCTTTCAACAGTGCACGTTTGAAGGATGTGGAAAGCGATTTTCACTGGACTTCAATTTACGCACACATGTGCGAATTCACACTGGCGACAGGCCCTATGTGTGCCCGTTTGACGGCTGTAATAAGAAGTTCGCTCAATCAACTAACCTGAAATCTCACATCTTAACACATGCTAAGGCCAAAAACAACCAGTGAAAGTATGCGAGAAGAAAGCTCTTGAACTCTCAAAGCATCCTAAAGGAGTATGGGAATAAATATGCCTCCCCTTTGTATATTGTTTCTAGGAAAGAATTTTAAAAAAAGAACCCTACCCACCTAAAGGACATGTTTTGATAAAGTAGTTAAATAAATAAAAACTTTAAGATGACGTTGCTAAGATGCTCTACCTTGCTCTGTAATCCAGTTTCAAGAACACGGTGTTTTGTAAAGTGTGCTCCCAACAGGAGGGGACAATTGATGAACTTGCATCAAAAAGACAATTCTTTATACAACAGTGCTAAAATTGGACTTCTTTTCACATTCTTATAAATATGAAGCTCACCTGTTGCTTACAATTTTTTTAATTTTGTATTTTCCAAGTGTGCATATTGTACACTTTTTGGGGATATGCTTAGTAATGCTATGTGTGATTTTTCTGGAGGTTGATAACTTTGCTTGCAGTAGATTTTCTTTAAAAGAATGGGCAGTTACATGCATACTTCAAAAGTATTTTCCTGTAAAGAAAAAAGTTATATAGGTTTTGTTTGCTATCTTAATTTTGGTTGTATTCTTTGATGTTAACACATTTTTGTATAATTGTATCGTATAGCTGTAATGAAATCATGTAGTACCAATATTAGATGTGATTTAATAGTGTTAATCAATTTAAACCCATTTTAGTCACTTTTTTTGGAAAAATACTGCCAGATGCTGATGTTCAGTGTAATTTCTCTTTGCCTGTTCAGTTACGGAAAGTGGTGCTCAGTTGTAGAATGTATTGTACAGGCACTGACCTTTTATTAACACCTGATATGTACATCCCATGTAATAGAAAGGACAACAATAAAACAGTGGTCCTAAAGAAAGAGTATGGCAGAAGATGATCTGTAAGCACAGTCTATTTTCTTTTTTTGTCCAGAATAATTATAGTTCTTGAACCTCCCAGAAATTGGAAGCTTAAATAAAACTCAAGTTTCCTTTACTTTGCATTCAATTACAATGATTTTTGATTAAGTAATACATCTGTGGCAAAACATAATATACCGAAGGTGGTAATTTTAGTCAGAATTGGTGACAGTAATCCTGGGTTTGGGAGTGACTTGGACTCCTATTAACTGGAATAATGGAGTTGGAAACAGTATTTTCAGCACCCACAGCCAGCCAATCAGTAGAACAACACAGTGTCTAATTTAATTGTGCTTAGGGTAAAGAGTGGGTGGAGTGGAGGTGTGTGGGTTCCTGCTTCTTTACTTAGTCACAGTAAAGGTGGGTGAGTGGGGTCAATGGTGACACCAAAATATTGAGCGAACCCTTTGTTTGATTGGGCTTGCCTTCAGTTTTGGACCAGGTGCAGTAACCGGGATCCATGCTTGGAGCAAGGAACAAAGACCATGAAAATTTCCAATAAGTTTTAACGTACACAACATTCTCTTGATGGTCTAATCAGAAGTGATTTCTAACACTTTGTTACAAATGTTGAGTAATAAATCTGTGTGTACTGTAGTTAACAGTGAAAGAGTGACAAACACAAGAATATGCACAAAAAATGCATGTTTTAAAAGAATGGCCAAAAAAAGGCTTAACGTTGTTCTAAACAGTGTCTGATAGTAAAATGTTTGTAGACATCAATCTCTGCATCTGTGTTACAAGAATATAATCCATCAAACTTTACAAGATTAAAATTAGGTATCAAAATTTTTTTTCCAAGTTGTTTGACTTTGGTTTCAACTAGCAATGTTAAGTGCTTGCACAACACACAGGCCATTTTACAAATAGCAAGGAAGGATTTTCATCTACAACTAATGGAATTTTATTCCTAAAATAGACCCTGCATCTCTGGCTTAGGGGGCTTTTTAGGGGTAGAAGAGTGGAGTGGTTGGGTAATTTAAAAATGTGCATTGGACTATCTATAAGGCAATACTAGTTTTCATTTTGTTTTTGTTTCCCCACATGGCTACATTTTTGGGAGGCAGTGGCAAATAGTTCATAGTTAACTTCTATTAGCAATTTTCTACAGGAACTGATCATCATTGTAGTTGCATAAATGTGGCATTTTGTTTTTGAAAGGGGAGAAGAACAACTTAGTCTAGTGTTATCTAACCAAATTGTATCTGTGTCTGACCATCTCCACTAAAGAAGGTACCGTATATACTCATTCATAAGCCAAATATTTGTGGTTAAAAACAGTGATGCATCAAAGAGCAGAGGTCGGCTTGTAAAAGGTCTACATCAAAATTTGATGATTTTAAACTCTATGGAATCATTGAATTGCATATCTAATACAGGGATTGGCAACTTTTGGCATGCAGCCTGCCAGAGTAAGCATCCTGGTGGGCCGGGCCGGTTTGTTTACCTGCCGCATCTGCAGATTTGGCTGATCATGGCTCCCACTGGCCGCGGTTCGCTGCTCCAGGCCAATGGGGATGGTGGGAAGCAGTGCGGGCCGGGGGATGTGCTGGCCACCCTTCCTGCAGCCCCCATTGGCCTGGAGCAGTGAACCACGGCCAGTGGGAGCCGCAATCGGCCAAACCTATGGACGTGGCAGGTAAACAAACCGGCCTGGCAGCCATGTGCCAAAAGTTGCTGATCCCTGATCTAAAACATTGTAGTTTTGTTTACCTGGAGCATCTGCAGGCATGGAGCCCCTCAGCTCCCTGTGGCTGCGGTTCACCGTTCCCAGCCAATGGGAGCTGCAGCAAGTGGCACTTCCCGCACCTCCCATTGGCTGGGAATGGCGAACCGCAGCCACAGGGAGCTGCAGCAAGTCGCACTTCCCGCACCTCCCATTGGCTGGGAATGGTGAACTGTGGTCACAGGGAGCTGAGGGGCTCCAAGTAAACAAAATGTCCCGACCTGCCAGCGGCTTACCCTGACAGGCCAGGAGCCAAAGTTTTCCAACTCCTGAAATGGGTTGGCTTATGAAAGTGTCATACAGTTTTTGCTGTTTTTACCTATCCATTTTGGGGGGTTGGCTTATAAACAGATGGGCTAATGAATGAGTATAGATAGTATATTTCTCTCCCCATTCCTCCTTCCCCATTTTGTGGGAAGTGGTATCTATTTTGTTCAATGTGATTCTTTTTTTGAGGTTGGCTTAGGATGAAGCATGTATTGCACTTCATCTTTAATGCCATTTGAGGCCAGGTTATTTAATTGTATTCTGTATTGGTCTGCTTGTGATCTAGAAACATAAATCAGCATTGTCACCTATTGTATATACTGTGTATGAGAAAGCAGAGATCCATTGAGCAGCTTCGTCGGAATATTGGATCCCCTGAGTAGATGCTGACTCTCATTACCAAAAAAGAGGCTTCTCACAGTTGTGCTTACTTAGCTCTGGTGGTGAACGATTTAGGAATTCCTGTAGTCAAATTGAATAAATCTTAACTTAATTATAGAAGCTATTAAAATAAATTCACTTCTTGGAATAGCTTTTAAAAATATAATTGGCACATCTTATTCTTAAAGCTCCTCACTTCACTGATTCAGCAGCTCCCATTGTGGACTCTGAGGATATTGGAAGCAGGAAGAAGTCAACCTTGGGAAACCAACACTGTCTGCTACCACAAGAACCTGCATCATGCCACCAAGCCTGCAAGCAAGTTGAGGTAAGGGGAGAAAAACTTTTCTGGGGCCCCACACTGCAACCATTTGTAATTGCCAGGGAGTTTCAGGGAGGGCTTTAGTGTCTGTGCCCTATGCATCATGTTTCATAGCCCAGTTACTCTTTCACTCCCTGTATTCCAACTAATTGTCACATAGTCAGCAGAGAGAAGGGGGGGAGGAACTTTAGTTATGCTTGTGTGTGGGTTAGGACTCTGGTTCCCAAAGCCTGCATGTCTTTGGGCTCAAAATAGTTTTTAAAAAAGCCCCAGCTAATTTGCAAACACTTTCTACCATTTTCATTGTCTGCCTCAGGAACATCAGCAAATTCATATGGTATGGGGGAGCCCCACTGTTAGTCACAGTAATTGCTCTGTTTGCCTCATGCTCTGAGGAACTCCACACTAGCATTCTTTCCCTTTAGAGAGCCCTTCTGTCTGAAAGAAAAGACTGAGGGCTTGTCTTCACTTACCAGGGGATTAACGAGCAGCGATGGATGCATCGGCAGTCAATTTAGTGGGCCTATTGAAGACCCCTAAATCAACTGCAGATTGTTCTCCTGTTATCTCCTGTACTCCACCGGATTGAGAAGAGTAGGGAAGTCAATGGGAGAGCGTCTCCCGTCAACATTGCGTAGCGTGTATCCCGTGGTAAATAGATCTAAGTTACGTTGATTTGAGTTATGTGAATAGTGTAACTCAAATTGCGTAGCTTAGATCAAATTTCCCCTGTAGTGTAGACGAGGCCTGACAAATCTGTTTGTTTTTCCATCCCACCCGCTTCAATCCTAACATGGTGAATATGGTTTTATAACAGAACAATGACAAAGTGCTATTTATTCCTCCCTGCCAGGGCCCCTCTTCAACCACCTAGTTTTGACCTAGCTTATTCTGTCCTGTCCTCGTTGTGGCCCCTGAGGATGCTGTGCTCTATGCATTAGAGTGGTCATACAAGCAGCCTATTGGTGATGCAGCTCCTTCCCAGTGGATGTTGGCCCCAGTCTGTCCTGGACTTTCTCCCCACCCCCACAGCAATCAAATCTTTAAGGGAGACAAGCATATCTGGGGCTTGAATCCAAGCTACCCCTTAGGAATTACTCTTACAAGAAGCCTAAATGTATGTGATCCTCTAGTGAAGCTGTGTATGGTGTAAGACTTTTTGAAAGGTGACTCTGCCTAAAGTGAGGGCAAATCCAAACAGCTTTCAAGCGACCAGCTATCTAGAAAAGGAAGCTACATCAGTCCCTAAAACTGTGGATTCTAGTTCAGGTGCAAGTGCTCCTGCAATTCCTGGAAAAACATTTTTGATACTTTAATAATCCTGAATTTTTGTTGGCTTTTTTTTAAAAGGAGAGCCAATTCCTCCCCCTTTTTTCCTTCCCAAGGGGATTAATGTAATGGGTCAAATCCCTTACAAGGATTACCTTGTATCTGACTTCATTTCAGCCCATTCTTAGATGGTCCCCAAGCACTCATATCTTGTTGGGATAGTTGTATTTGGCCTTCTTTTCAGCCACTTACTTCATTTGGAACCAGCTCTAGAAAGTATTTTGAGTTTCATTTTGACAGGACTCAGTTCAGATTCTTGTACAGCATCTCAGGTGCACAGGGTGAATTTGCTGGTTCAGGATTCCCTACGATAGAAAAGAAAAGCTTTACTTTTCCTCCTCTGGATCACTCTCGGCAGATTTCCAATTGCCCTTGTAAATGGTACATCTAGTGTGTATTCATTCTCTCTGCCCAAAACATTTTTAAATGGAAACATTCAAGGATATCCAGCATTAGTCCTACTTGATTTCGGAACCCACTGCTTCATCAGCATAGCTTGTCAGTCCTCAGTGGAGAGGTTATCTTTTTCTTCCTTCTGTGTTTCAGAGGTAGATGTGAGATTCCTTTTGTGATGGTTCTCTCACCAGGCCTAATACAGACTGTCAGCTATGCTCCCCCTGCTGCATCTGAAAAGTAGGGAGAGGTTTCACAGGTCTCTCTCTTCCATTCCTCCCAAGATGTTGGCTTCTCTTTGCTCCATCTTAAGTGTTCTGGTAGGAAGAAGGTCCTTGATGAGGATTTTAAGGGGCTAAAAGTAATCTTGAGTAACCAGAAACTATTGGCACACACTGCCCCTAACTACTGGCATGATGGTAGCCTGCATGGAGACAGTGCCCTGGGTAATGCTTCATCTCAGCCTTTGCACTATTTCCTGATTGGCTGTCTGCCAGGAGCTGTTGGTGGATCAGCAGCTGAACCTCCACCATTGTTTGCTTTTCCTTCATCTGATGGAAATGTTTTCTTCATCTGCTCAAGGACAAACCTATGAATGATAAATGTCAGTATGTCTCCTGGTGGGCACAGATGGGGGACCCCCATATGGCTCAGGGCAAATGGACTCCTCAGACCTCCAACACAGCATCAGTTTTCTGGGAGAGAGGAGAAAATGCAATATTCTGCCTGCTCCTAAATTCCTCTGAAACATGCATCTCTACACATGGAAAGCAACAACAAAGCCACCGTGTCTCTGAACTGCCAAAGTAAAATAGGGAACTGGCCTGAATATGAGGTGAGATCTTCTCCTGTCCTAAGATCAGTGCCCGTCAATCGAGGCCACATATGCAGGGCCAATAAAACAAGACGTCTGGCTAGGTCAATGGACACTGAAAGCAGGGGAGTGGGAACTAAATAAAAGTACTTTTGTATAGTTGATGAAGATGTGGTTCCTGCCTCAAGTGAATCTCTTTACTTTCCTGTTGCATAGCTAGCACCCACATATTACCAGAACTCTCATGCTGGGAGGGAGGACATTTTCTTTCCTTTGGACAGGGCTTTCTGGCTTATGACTTTTTTTCTATTCCCTCTGATTGCAAGAGGGCCAGAAAAGTTACCAAGCAGTGGTAGTATTAAATACCCCCTGGAGGTTCATGTGCCTAAGGTTCCCCGACTTCTTTGGATGCCCATTTGCCAGCTTTGGGTATGGCCAATGTTATGAAATCTTATTCACTAGGAGTCACTCAGAGAACCTAGTAGGCTTCTTGCTCAGAACAAGAGAGCTTCCAAGGAATTGCATTGGGTGGGGGGTGGATTTTGATCTGGCATGTACAAAACAAGGCAAATCCCTTATGCTTCTCTAGCATGTCTTAGAATTCTTCCTAAATGGCTGACTCCTGGGTTTTGTTTTTTTTTCAATGTGTAAATATTGGCACTAGGAGCTGTGTCCTTATTCCATCAAAGTCCACTCTACTGCTTCACCTGTACACTTCCCAGCTTCTAAATTCAACTTCCTTTCAAAGATCCTGGCCAGGAGGGTGGCTGAACAATGGAGCCTCAGTTTGTTCTGAAAATCCTCACCAAGCCCCTTTTGAATCATTTCAAAAAGAAGCATCCATAGGTGGAAGAGGATTTCAGGTGGAAGAGGTGGTGATGGTTGGGGAAGATATGCAATTATTTTTCTAATAAGAAAAACAGTCCATTTACTTTACTCCTAGCCTTCCCACAATCTAGATATGGTATAAGAGAGAAAATTCCTTTTCAATAGAACAAAACTTTTAAAGAAGCCTATGCCCTGGTTGTTAATGGAGCACCTGTACAAGGGTGCAAAACTTGTACATCTCCTTTTTCTAGGTGAATAAAATCAACTATCTTTTCTGAATTACAAATTATCCAGTAAGGACCCCACTAACATCTTGCAGCAGTTACAGTTCACTCAACCTGGGACACGGCTATCACAGGCAGAGCAGCACAGAGCATGTTATTGGGAAATGTATCATGAAAAGTCAGTTGGTGCATTATATCCCTTTGCTAAACTCTGCAAAATATAGATTTGGCCTTTGGACAAAGAGTCCCACAGTCTGATTTGTCACTGATAGGCTGAACCAAAGACCCTAACACTTTTTCAAAACGTTTTGTTTTGTTTGGAGTTAATGTTTTCTGTCCTTTTTGGAGGATGTTTCTTACTGCTTGTTCCTCCTCCAGTTAGTTCTACCTCGCTTTCCTTACTAGCTCTAGTTAGTTACAGTGTTTAGCTCAACGTTTTTTAGTACCTTAGTTAGTTTAGTGTTAGTATAGTTAGTTCAATAGTAAGTTAGTCTAGTTTTTAGTTAGAGGCTCGTTGTCAGGCCTCTCTTCCCTCTCACGCCCTCTCAGAGGCCCGGGAGCTGCCCTGCCGCGCCAGACCGGGCCTCGCAGCCTGCCTTAGTTCTGCCTCTTCGCTGCCAAGCTCTGCGCAAGGACACGCCACGACGAAGGCTGCCTCAGCTCGCGCGCGCCCGCTGTGAAGCGGAGCGCAGACATTCGCCGGTGCGGCCGGCATGTGCAGCGCCAACCACCGCACCGCAGCCCTGGCCCCGCGAGGGCCGCTGCTGCGCCGGCGGCGGGCAGACCCGCGCCGCCGCCGCGCGCGGCGCCCGGTGCCGGGCGGGCCGGCAGCCGCAGCCCTCGCTCCGCCGAGGACGCCGCAGCAGGCGGCCAGCGCGCGCGGGCAGCCGCTCGCCGGCGGCGAGCCGCGCGCGGCGGCGCCGCTGCACGCAGGGGCGCAGCTCCCGCCGGGCGCCGAAGGCGGCGCCGGCTCATCCGCGCGCCGCCGTCCGGCTCCGGCCGCTAATCCGCCAGCGAGCGTCGCGCCGGAGGCGTTCTCAGCGGCGTGTGCTGGCCGAGCTCAGTGCTTCGACCCGGCCGCGGCGGCGGCGCTCTCGCCCCGCAAAGCCCTTCCAGCGGCCGGACCGGTCCCCGACACTCGCCGCCGCCTCCGACGGTCGCGCTCACGTGGATCGGATTCCCTCCCCCGTCCGCGCCGGCACCGCTCGCGGCCCGCCTCGGTCCGGGCGATCTCCATCTCGCCGGGCGGTCCATCGCGGCGCCGCTCGCCGCCCGGCCGCGCAGGACATCCGCACCGTCGGTCGGGCATCCCCCCGCGTCCGCTACCACACCGTTCAGTCCCACGCGCACCGGTCCAGGTCCATCACGCCGCCGCGGTCATCCGGCCACCATCTCACCCGACGCCGCCGCAGCGGTCGGCGCCCGCCACCGGTCCGCCCTCGGTCGCTCTCCCCGACCCCGTCGGCGTCCCCCCCCGGTGGCGGCGATCCCGCCGATCCGGCCGCCGCTCGGCCGCGACGGTCGGCTCCCGCGGCGAAGCCGCACTCCGCTCTCCGGCTCCCCGCGATCTCCCTCGCCGGGTCACCGCGCCGCACCGCTGCGCTCGCCGACAGCGAGTCACTCGCATCAGTCGCTGCCCATCAGTTGCCGACCGCGAAGGACTCCAGTGCTCAGCGGGGGCACTGGGGTCCGGCCCAGGCCTGGGCGCCCATTCCTGGGCTGACCGCCGGGCCGAGGCCCATGGGACCAGGGCAGACCGCCGACCACCTCTCTCGACGCAGCCCGCCCCTCTCCCTTGGCCTCCCCCCCCAGCAGCTCAGCCGCACCCCCAGGCGCCAGCCCGCCAGCCGCACCGCACAGGTGCTCAGGCCCCCCCTCAGCATCCGGAGGGTCTCCACCAGAGCTCAGGCGCGAACAGCGCGCTCGCCGGTCCACACAGACCTGCCTCCCACGCTGACGGCGCGGGGCCAGGCAGGGCGGACCTCCCGGTGGCAGCGTTGGCTCGGCCCCCGCGGGGGCCCGTGAGGTCCTGGCCCGCGCACACCCCGTCGAGGTGGCATTGCCGCGAAACTCCCGCAATCGCCGTGCGGCCCCGCTCGGGCAGCCCCAAAAAATTCAGCTGGCGGAGGTCCAGGAGCGCCCAACTAACCGCGGGCCAGGCTACCCTCACACCCACTCCTCTCGGTCGTACCTCTGCCCTTACCTCCCTCCCTAGCGCGCCTCCCCCCCCAGCGCCCCTACTCCCACGCGCCCCGCCCGCCGCCAAGCGCAGCGCCAAGGCCCTTCGCGCCGCCCGCGCAAATGCCTGCTCGCGCCATAAGGTCAACCTCGGCGGCTATGGTCTTGCGCGCATCACGGTCCTTCTGCCAAAAGCGGGCAATGCCTGCTCCATGTGCCTGGCCAGCCTGGCGGAGCTTGGAGGATCAACAGAGTCCGCCCATCCTCGGTTCCGGCAGAGGAGGAGGAAGGAGGTCCTCCAGATCCTCTACTCGGCGACCACGGCCCGCGGCGCTCGATCTCGGGGATCTCATCCTCGCCGGGGCTCCCGGCGTCGATACTGGCTGCACCTCTCCACCCCGCCCAGGGTCTGTTCGCCGGGGCCTCCCTCCGGCCGCCTCCAGATCTTTCCCTGTGCTCCGCTCTCCGCCGGACCTCGAAGGCTGTCCGCGACGCCCGCCACGCCGCCCAGACCTCTGCACCGCCGCCGACGCAAAACTTCCGAGCATCGGCCGCCGCTACGCGGCAGCCCGCCGCCGTCATCCGCGCTGGCGCCTGAGCCGGGGCGCGGCGCAGCCAGGCCGTTCGCCGCGGCGCCAACGCAGGAGCCTCGCCGCTCTCGGCCGCGCCAGGGGGGGCCTCGGCCCAGGCCTTTCGGTCCCATCCCCCTCGCCTTACCCTCTCCCTACCACTTTTCTCCCATCTTTTCCCCCCTCCCTTTTTTTCACTTCGATTTTCCCAAACCGACGTTCCCATTTCTGTGCTGGTCCAGTCTGGATTTTGGATCTCTCTTCCCCAACCTCCACCGCCTTCCAGATGCCCCCCCTGCACCCCCTCAGTCCTCCTCTTCTGTGCAAGTCCTCCTGCAATGCTGGTGCCTCCAAGTGCCTCAAGACAGACAGTCGGTGGGATTCTCACTCCTCGCGTAGAGGTCCATCCTCAGGCCTTCCGGTGGGATCCTCTTCAGCAGCTCCCTCGCGAGCTGAACAAGTTCCTGCTCATGCTCAAGTTAGTTTCTGCTCAAGACCAAGTTCCATCCTCAAGCCTCCCTTATCCCCCTTCCTTTTGGGGTAGATCCAGAAGCCTGCGCGGCCGCATCCATCATCGACCCCCCCTCATGAAGCCCGCTTCTCCCCATGATCGTTTCTTTGCGCTCCCAGCTTTCACTACCGTTTTCTTGTTTCGCCGCGCCCCCTCCATTCGCGCGGGGTGAATACCGCCTCTCGCGCGGTGGATCGCGCGTCCGCCCCCCAGCCGACCCTCATACGGACGCTCCACTGCTGCCTGGGCAATTGCGCAACTGCCGGTCTGGGGACTCGCCATTCCTCGCGTGGTCGCTCTTCGGCTCGGGCCAGGCGGCGCTCGGCTGCCCTCCCCTCATCTTGATTCCTCTCCATTCCTTTCATCGAGCGTGGAGGAGCTCTTCCGCGCCCTAGGGCCCCACCATAGCCAGGGCCTGTCTCGCTCAGCTCGCCATCGCTCACGCGCCCGGACCTTCACGACCACGGTCCCCCGACGGGCCCCCCTCCCTCTCCCGCCTCCTGGGCCACATGGCATGTGGCACGCCCCCTGCGCCACATGGCGGTGCACGCTGTCCTGGCGTGCAGTAGCCCTGGCGCCGCACCGCCCGGCGACCGCCCTGGCCCGGTCACACTCCGCCAGGCCGTCCCATGGCTCGACGACCGGGCGGGGTCTCGTGCCGAGACCGTGGTCACGTCCTGGTGCTGCCCCCGCCGCGCCCCTCCGCGGTGGCCCAGCTCTCAGCCAGGGGGCCCACCGGCTCACCACGCCCCACCTCCACGTCGCCAGCCCCGCCACCTTCGCATGCCCGGGTCCACCGCTCAGCTCAGCGATCGCGAGCTCGGCTGCTGGTCGCCTCTTCTGAGGCTGCCCATCTGCAAGGCGTTGACGGACCCAGGCACAGCAATGACAGACATGAGCATTGTTCGGGGATGACAAGCTTTCACGTGACTCAGCGAGCAGTAGGGCGTGCTTGCAGGGAAAGCATGCTTCTTCCACCCCATTCACTTTCCCCTTGTTTTGTGCATTCACCTGAACGTTCTGGCCACGCCGGCTCACGGTCGCGCCTGGCTCACGCAGGAGTCCCTCCGTCCAGATGTCGCCCACATGTCCTTCCGACAGGGGCTTCCACAGTGGGGGTTCCCGCCCAGGGGTTTCCCCACTCCAGGGTTGCCAGATAGCATTCATTCGCGGCTCGCTCTCCTCAGGAAGTGCCACCTCTACCCCTTCCCCCTGGCCGCCTCCTCTATGCCCCCCCTCCGCGCTCCTCTCCTTCACCCCCCCACCGCTCCTCTGAGTGGCCTTGCTCAGTGCTCCCTAGCCCCTCAGATTCTCAGAGCAGCGGGAGGCTGGAGCTGGCCGCTAGCTCCTGGCCTGGCTCGAGGCTCCCTCCCCCACCCACCTCCGCCCCCCGGACCTCCGGACCCCATCTCTCCGGCATCGAACCTGCTCCACCCAGAACCTCCCTCTCTACCCATCCCAACCTGCAGTCCTCCTGGTGACGGCCCAGAGAGGGGCTGTTCAAAGCGGCAGTTCAGCTTCCCTTCCAGTTCTCCAAGTCCCTCCTGAAAGAACTCCACTTACTTGGCTCATGGAAGAGGTTCGCTGCTTGGTTCGATCAGCGATCTCTCACATCCTCGACTACCTCGGTACCTACCATCCACAGCCTTTGGTACCAGGTCGAGCAAGGTCTTGCAGTCTCCTCGGTAGTGTTTCACCCATCGCTGGTGTCCGCCCATCGCCTTCTCAACCAGATGGTTCGGGTCCATCTTCCCAAGCTTCTGGTCCTTCCCTTTCGCGCCGCCTCGCCCGCCTGCCAGGGGAACCGATTTGACCTGGGATTCCTGCCTGACCTGGGCTCCTGGCCGATGCCGAGCCTTTGGCTTCTCCCTATGTTCTCTCCTCTACCTCCTGAAGACAGCTCTTCCTCTCCGCCACCGCACTTCGAGTTCTTTTGGAGCCAGCACTGGTGGGCCCACACAGCACCGTCTTCCATGCCCACGCAGCCAGGTACAGCAGCGCCGGCAGTTCCGCCTTCCCCTCCTCCACCTCGGCCTCCCTTCTCTCTTCTCCTCCGCCTCTTCTCTTCTTCTCTTCCTCTGGTCTTCCCTCGGGAACAACCCACCCGCCACCCGCCCGCAGGCGGCGGCCTTACGCATTGAGACGAAAAGCCTCGGCCCGTCCTTTCAGTTGTGCAGTTCGGTTTCGCCGCGTCGCCCCGTGAGCTTTGATGAAGGGCTCAGGTCAATTCCTGGGTCCCTGCATGTCGCAGTCGAGCTCGGAGCACGGCCTGCTCGCGCGCCGCCTCGCCGCTCGCACCCGCCGCGCCGCCAACCGCGCCGCCATCCGGTTGCCACGCGTCGCGCTCCCATTCTGTCCAGCGCCCCGAGCAGCTTCCTGGTCTTCATACCTCCTCACGCCTCACTCGCACTCACAGAGCAGCTGCGAGCCACCTCGCAGCGCGCTCCGCTCGCGTACTACACGCGCTCGCTCCGCACCCTCACCCACCGCACCCCACCTTCACGCCACCTACTGGGGGAATGAAGGAGCAATCACTGAAGAAGAAAAGACGGTTACTCACCTGTAGTAACTGTTGTTCTTCGAGAATGTTTGTCCTGCTCCCATCAGCTCCCTCTCCTTCCTTCCACTCCCTCTGAGGAGTGAAGAGAGAGAAGAGGGAGGGGAGGAGCGGACGGGGGCCGGGGTATATATATATGGCGCCACTCCAGGGGCGCCAGCCGGCGCCGCCCGGCCGCCGAAAAAGGAAAATCCGAGATGCTGGCACAGCGGCGCGCACACCTAACTGGAATGGATTGGAGCAACACATCTCGAAGAACAACAGTTACTACAGGTGAGTAACCGTCTTTTACTTTCCCATTAGTACTGAACTGAGGCAGCAGCAGGTGCCTCCACAGGATCAAGGTAGTTACCTGTAAATTTTACCCTTTCAAAGTGGGTACCTGCTGCTTTGACAGAACATACTCTGTATTCATATAAAGGCTAAGCTCAGTTTTGAAAGGGCATGTAAATAACATTTCTTGTTTGGGACTGGATGGCCCAGGGGAGAAAACAGTCTGGTAGACATTTTAGTTTACTTGAAAAGGTTTCTCTTTCTCCTGCTTGGACAACTTTATCCTTCTGGGAATAGTTTTCTAACACAGTTCTTAATCTTCATGTCTCCTCGGCTATGGCAGTGTGCTTGGGTTAAGTCTGCATTACCTCAATTATGCCAAAACGGGGGATGGCAGCCCACTTGAGAGGGGGCAAAAGACAAGAGGGATGTTACATATCTCCAAAACATGCTATGAAGGTGAATAGCCCATTGGTACTGGCCTGACTGAGCAGCAGTACCCATTTGGAGAAAATAAAATTAAGGTAAGGAAGCTTATTTTTACCTCGCTCTCCCTTAAGTGGTGTCTAATAATAGATATGAACTCTTTAGGTCTTCAAACACATTATGAAGTTTATATGTGGATGTTTTTTATCGGAGTCTTCCTCAGGTAGAAACTTACAGGCAGCTTTCTCAGTGGCAAATTACTAGATTTCCTGTATAGGTCACGAGAGACTTTTTTTTTTTTTTTTTTTTAAGGTAGTGAGGTTATAGGGTAGTCCACTTGGTCTAGTGTAGAGGCTTATAGAACGTTGGGAGTGCTATATAACTGAGGTATTGCACCCCATATGGAGAGTAATACCTTGTATGACATCTGAGATGTTTTCTACATTTTCAAATATAATTGATTTCCATTACCACACAGAATACAAAGTGCACAGTGCTAATTTTATATTTTTATTACAAATATTTGCACAGTAAAAAAAAAAAAAAAAAGGAAAAAAAAGTATTTTTCAGTTCACCTAATACAAATAGCGCAGTGCAGAGGTGGGCCAACTACAGCCTGGCAGCCATCCAGACATTTTAATCTGGCCCACGAGCTTCTGCTGGGGAGTGGGGTCCAGGGCTTGACCGGCTCCAGCTAGGGAGTAGGGTCGGGGGCTTGCTCCGTTCCACGTGGCTCTGAGAAGCAGTGGCATCCGCCCCTCCCACCCCCCAGCTCCTACATGTAGGGGCAACCAAGGGACTCTGCACTCTGCCGCTGCCCTGCAGCTCCCATTGTCCGGGAAACGCAGCCAATGGGAGCTGCAGGGGTGGTGCCTGCGGACAGTGCAGTGAGCAGAGCCACCTGGCTGCTCCTCCGCATGGAAGCTAAAGGGATGACATGACGCTGCTTCTGGGAGCAGCTTCAGGTAAGCGCTGCCTGGATCCTGCACCCGACCCCCTCCTGCACCCCAACCCTTTCCCTGTCCTGATCCCCTCCGAACCCCTCGGTCCCAGCCTGGAGCACCCTCCTGCACCCCCAACACCTTATCCCTAGCCCCACCCCAGAGCCCACACCTCCAGCTAGAGCTCTCACCCAATCCCCAATTTCATGAGCATTCATGTCCTGACATACAATTTCCATGCCCAGATGTGGCCCTTGGGCCAAAAAGTTTCCCCACCCCTGGTGTAGTGCAGTCTCTTTATCATGAAAGTTGAATTTACAAATGTAGACTTATGTACAAAAAGAACTCAATTCAAAAAATAAAACAATGTAAAACTTTAGAGTCTACAAATCCACTCAATCCTCCTACTTGTTCAGCCAATCGCTCAAACCAGGCCTGCACAACTCATAAAGCGGCGAGGGCCACATTCCTCCAAAGAAAACAGCTGAGGGCCGAAACCTCCCGGCCCTGCAGAAACACCCCGCCCCAGAGCCGCCCAGCCCTGCGGAAACAAACCCTCCTTCCCCAGCGCTGCCCCACCAAAACAGCTGTGGGCCAAAAAGGAAGGTTGGGGGTGGGGAGGTGATACTTTATTTTAAATCAACCAGGGGCTCCCAGCTGAAGAGGTGGCTGGGAGCCCTCAGGGTCAAATTAAAGGGCCTGGGGCGCCGGCGGCTAGGGGAACCCGGCAGGGCCGGCTCTAGGTTTTTTGCTGCCCTAAGCAAAAAAAAAAAATTTTGGCTGCTCCCCTTCCCAGCCCTGGGCTCCCCCCTGTACCCTCCTGCTGCCCTGGTCCTGGGCTCTCCCCCCACCCACCCACACCCCCTACCACCCCAGCGCTGGGCTTCCCTCTTTCCTCCCCACCAGTGCCCTCCCTCCACCCTGCTGCTGCCCCAGCCCTGGGCTCCCCCCCAGAGATTACTGATGAACCCAGGAAGCTGAGTAGTACATACTGCCATCTCAGCTGCCCTGGAACCTGCGTGGGGCATAATAATAAGCAAAAACTTCCCCTGTGCAAACCACCAAAACCCGTAACGGGGTGTGTGGTGGCTGCGCCAGGGGAGGCCAAGCCTCCGCTGGCCTATTATACCCGCCACCTAGGCACAGCAGCGAGTCTGAACCCAGATCAACTGACTCTAGCTTGCACTATGGTGCTAAAAATAGCATTTTAGACGTTCCCACATGGGCACTGAAACTTGGTCACAGAGCCTGAGCTCCTGCCCAAGCGGAACCATCTACACTGCTACTATTAGCCCCATAGCGTGAGCCCAAGTCAGTTAAACTGGGCTCTCAGACTCACTGCTGTGTGGACCTGGGTTGGTTCATTCCCTTCAGTAGACCCTGTGACAGGTAGACTGATCTTCTGTCTCCCCTTAAAAGGCCACAGTGACAGTGCCCACAGTCCACACAGCTTAACTTTTGATCAGGCCTTGTTTCCAGCTCTCTCTCTCTACATAATGGGGCTTAATTGCTCCTTCCATTTAGCCTGAAAGGTGTGTAGCACACTCATGGGATTTAACCAGTTCTGTGATTGTCTCAAGATCAAAGACCTGCTTGATGACTGTCAACATCTTCCAGCATAACAATATAATAAACATATATGCCACTTTACAGAACAAAGATGTGGTCCCTGCCTAGAAGAGATGACATATTTTGCACTAAGGCACTAAAATATATTAATGTATCCATAACTAACAGCAAAAGGTATGGAACATCATAATTTGTGAGGCATCTACATCGAATGCCTAATTGTACATTGTTGTAAGCAGTATTCTTGTAGCTGTGTCAGTCTCAGGATATTAGAGAGACAAGGTGGGTGGGGTAATATCTTATTGGACCAACTTCTGTTGGTGAGAGAGACAAGCTTTTGAGCTTACACAGCTCTTTCTCTGTAAGCTCAAAAGCTTGTCTCACAAACTTCTCTCTCATCGACAGAAGTTGGTCCAATAAAATTACCTCACCCACCTTGTGTCTCTCATAATTTGACTTTGAGACTGAAATCTTAGTTAATCTACTTACAGATCACATCACCCGAATTTCCAGGTGCTCAAGACAGTGTGAACCATGAATATTTCTTAAAATTCCATTCACAGATGATGCATTCTGTCCTAGGTTGTGATTAGCTCCTCACAGGTGCTAAAGAGGAGAGAGGGCTACGGTTGTAGCTCTTGTACTCCCTAGTACTGGCCAAACAAGGAGGTTCTCGCGCTGGGGGATGAGTCCATAAATTCAGTAGTGATGGGATCTTTAGTCTTTATGCTGTAAGAGGCGGATGTTTCGGTTGGCTGGGCTGGCTCACTAGATAGCTCTTCAGTGTGAGGAGTTCCTCCAGAATTTTCTCTGCCTCCAAAGGTGCAGCAGGCTTAAGAGTCAGGTCCTCTGTGCATAACTTGGTTAATTTTGTGATTTTTTTTTTTGAGGTTCTTTTTTTTAACTCAGCACTCCTTCTCTTTTGCGTGGGGGTTACTGGTTTTTTAAAGGCTGTTAAAATTACCTCAC